>NC_143393.1:42323895-42631029 GCF_980474605.1 Leiobunum rupestre | reverse complement strand
TTTTTTGAAGTTGATTAAGTTTAGGTATGCTTTCTGTTTGTACTTACAAACAACCGACTGACCTATTGTTAATATCATACACTTTGTTTATAGTATATTTTATTTGTACCTGGTTACAGCTAGAAAAATATATTTTAATTAAATACCCAACCATTTAATTGGGTATACATACCATTTAATTCAATACCCAACCATTTAATTGGGTATACATACCATTTAATTCAATACCCAACCATTTAATTGGGTATACATACCATTTAATTCAATACCCAACCATTTAATTGGGTATATATACCATTTAATTCAATACCCAACCATTTAATTGGGTATACATACCATTTAATTCAATACCCAACCATTTAATTGGGTATACATACCATTTAATTCAATACCCAACCATTTAATTGGGTATACATACCATTTAATTCAATACCCAACCATTTAATTGGGTATACATACCATTTAATTCAATACCCAACCATTTAATTGGGTATACCATTTAATTCAATACCCAACCATTTAATTGGATATACATACCATTTAATTCAATATCCAGCCATTTATTTAAATATCCAGCCATTTATTTAAATATCCAGCCATTTATTTAAATATCCAGCCATTTATTTAAATATCCAGCCATTTATTTAAATATCCAGCCATTTATTTAAATATCCAGCCATTTATTTAAATATCCAGCCATTTATTTAAATATCCAACCATTTATTTAAATATCCAACCATTTATTTAAATATCCAACCATTTATTTAAATATCCAACCATTTATTTAAATATCCAACCATTTATTTAAATATCCAACCATTTATTTAAATATCCAACCATTTATTTAAATATAATATTTAATTGGGTAAACGTACCATTTAATTGGGTAAACGTACCATTTATTTGGGTAAACGTACCATTTATTTGGGTAAACGTACCATTTATTTGGGTAAACGTACCATTTATTTGGGTAAACGTACCATTTATTTGGGTAAACGTACCATTTATTTGGGTAAACGTACCATTTATTTGGGTAAACGTACCATTTATTTGGGTAAACGTACCATTTATTTGGGTAAACGTACCATTTATTTGGGTAAACGTACCATTTATTTGGGTAAACGTACCATTTATTTGGGTAAACGTACCATTTATTTGGGTAAACGTACCATTTATTTGGGTAAACGTACCATTTATTTGGGTAAACGTACCATTTATTTGGGTAAACGTACCATTTATTTGGGTAAACGTACCATTTATTTGGGTAAACGTACCATTTATTTGGGTAAACGTACCATTTATTTGGGTAAACGTACCATTTATTTGGGTAAACGTACCATTTATTTGGGTAAACGTACCATTTATTTGGGTAAACGTACCATTTACTTGGGTAAACGTACCATTTACTTGGGTAAACGTACCATTTACTTGGGTAAACGTACCATTTACTTGGGTAAACGTACCATTTACTTGGGTAAACGTACCATTTACTTGGGTAAACGTACCATTTACTTGGGTAAACGTACCATTTACTTGGGTAAACGTACCATTTACTTGGGTAAACGTACCATTTACTTGGGTAAACGTACCATTTACTTGGGTAAACGTACCATTTACTTGGGTAAACGTACCATTTACTTGGGTAAACGTACCATTTACTTGGGTAAACGTACCATTTACTTGGGTAAACGTACCATTTACTTGGGTAAACGTACCATTTACTTGGGTAAACGTACCATTTACTTGGGTAAACGTACCATTTACTTGGGTAAACGTACCATTTACTTGGGTAAACGTACCATTTACTTGGGTAAACGTACCATTTACTTGGGTAAACGTACCATTTACTTGGGTAAACGTACCATTTACTTGGGTAAACGTACCATTTACTTGGGTAAACGTACCATTTACTTGGGTAAACGTACCATTTACTTGGGTAAACGTACCATTTACTTGGGTAAACGTACCATTTACTTGGGTAAACGTACCATTTACTTGGGTAAACGTACCATTTACTTGGGTAAACGTACCATTTACTTGGGTAAACGTACCATTTACTTGGGTAAACGTACCATTTACTTGGGTAAACGTACCATTTACTTGGGTAAACGTACCATTTACTTGGGTAAACGTACCATTTACTTGGGTAAACGTACCATTTACTTGGGTAAACGTACCATTTACTTGGGTAAACGTACCATTTACTTGGGTAAACGTACCATTTACTTGGGTAAACGTACCATTTACTTGGGTAAACGTACCATTTACTTGGGTAAACGTACCATTTACTTGGGTAAAC
This sequence comes from Leiobunum rupestre, assembly GCF_980474605.1. NCBI lineage: Eukaryota > Metazoa > Arthropoda > Arachnida > Opiliones > Sclerosomatidae > Leiobunum > Leiobunum rupestre. The sequence continues at coordinate 42,628,730 of NC_143393.1, read as the reverse complement.
GTACCATTTACTTGGGTAAACGTACCATTTACTTGGGTAAACGTACCATTTACTTGGGTAAACGTACCATTTACTTGGGTAAACGTACCATTTACTTGGGTAAACGTACCATTTACTTGGGTAAACGTACCATTTACTTGGGTAAACGTACCATTTACTTGGGTAAACGTACCATTTACTTGGGTAAACGTACCATTTACTTGGGTAAACGTACCATTTACTTGGGTAAACGTACCATTTACTTGGGTAAACGTACCATTTACTTGGGTAAACGTACCATTTACTTGGGTAAACGTACCATTTACTTGGGTAAACGTACCATTTACTTGGGTAAACGTACCATTTACTTGGGTAAACGTACCATTTACTTGGGTAAACGTACCATTTACTTGGGTAAACGTACCATTTACTTGGGTAAACGTACCATTTGCTTGGGTAAACGTACCATTTGCTTGGGTAAACGTACCATTTGCTTGGGTAAACGTACCATTTGCTTGGGTAAACGTACCATTTACTTGGGTAAACGTACCATTTACTTGGGTAAACGTACCATTTACTTGGGTAAACGTACCATTTACTTGGGTAAACGTACCATTTACTTGGGTAAACGTACCATTTACTTGGGTAAACGTACCATTTACTTGGGTAAACGTACCATTTACTTGGGTAAACGTACCATTTACTTGGGTAAACGTACCATTTACTTGGGTAAACGTACCATTTACTTGGGTAAACGTACCATTTACTTGGGTAAACGTACCATTTACTTGGGTAAACGTACCATTTACTTGGGTAAACGTACCATTTACTTGGGTAAACGTACCATTTACTTGGGTAAACGTACCATTTACTTGGGTAAACGTACCATTTACTTGGGTAAACGTACCATTTACTTGGGTAAACGTACCATTTACTTGGTAAAGAACATTTAATTGGAGGTAAAGAACATTTAATTGGAGGTAAAGAACATTTAATTGGAGGTAAATAAAAATTAATTGGAGGTAAATAAAAATTAATTGGAGGTAAATAAAAATTAATTGGAGGTTAATAAAAATTAATTGGAGGTAAATAAAAATTAATTGGAGGTTAATAAAAATTAATTGGAGGTAAATAAAAATTAATTGGAGGTAAATAAAAATTAATTGGAGGTAAATAAAAATTAATTGGAGGTAAATAAAAATTAATTGGGGGTAAATAAAATTTAACTGGGGGTAAATAAAATTTAACTGGGGGTAAATAAAATTTAACTGGGGGTAAATAAAATTTAACTGGGGGTAAATACAATTTAACTGGGGGTAAATACAATTTAACTGGGGGTAAATAAAATTTGATTAGGGTAGCTAAAATTTGATTAGGGTAGCTAAAATTTAACCGGGGGTAAATAAATTTTAACCGGGGGTAAATAAATTTTAACCGGGGGTAAATAAATTTTAACCGGGGGTAAATAAAATTTAACCGGGGGTAAATAAAATTTAACTGGGGTAAATAAAATTTAACTGGGGTAAATAAAATTTAACTGGGGTAAATAAAATTTAACTGGGGTAAATAAAATTTAACTGGGGTAAATAAAATTTAACTGGGGTAAATAAAATTTAACTGGGGTAAATAAAATTTAACTGGGGTAAATAAAATTTAACTGGGGTAAATAAAATTTAACTGGGGTAAATAAAATTTAACTGGGGTAAATAAAATTTAACTGGGGTAAATAAAATTTAACTGGGGTAAATAAAATTTAACTGGGGTAAATAAAATTTAACTGGGGTAAATAAAATTTAACTGGGGTAAATAAAATTTAACTGGGGTAAATAAAATTTAACTGGGGTAAATAAAATTTAACTGGGGTAAATAAAATTTAACTGGGGTAAATAAATTTTAACTGGGGTAAATAAATTTTAACTGGGGTAAATAAAATTTAACTGGGGGTAAATAAAATTTAACTGGGGGTAAATAAAATTTAACTGGGGTAAATAAAATTTAACTGGGGGTAAATAAAATTTAACTGGGGGTAAATAAAATTTAACTGGGGGTAAATAAAATTTAACTGGGGGTAGCTAAAATTTAATTGGGGGTAGCTAAAATTTAATTGGGGGTAGCTAAAATTTAATTGGGGGTAGCTAAAATTTAATTGGGGGTAGCTAAAATTTAATTGGGGTAGCTAAAATTTATTTTTTTAATAAAGCTAAGGCAACCTACGTAAATGGAATATTTTTCAAACTATAGGATTATTATCAATGTAATAATAACACAATTTTTCATTGAGAAATAGGTATTTCACTGCATACAAAGGTTTGTCTTAAAAAATTCACGAGAAATGAGTAGGTTTCGCGATCAGAACTAAATATTTAGTGGGTGTAGGGAGCTGTTGGCTCGCGTGGCATTCAGGGCTTGCCACCACCCTCCTGGGGGTAAATAAAATTTAACTGGGGGTAAATAAAATTTAACTGGGGGTAAATAAAAATTAATTGGTGGTAAATAAAATTTAACTGGGGGTAAATAAAATTTAACTGGGGGTAAATAAAATTTAACTGGGGGTAAATAAAATTTAACTGGGGGTAAATAAAATTTAACTGGGGGTAAATAAAATTTAACTGGGGGTAAATACAATTTAACTGGGGGTAAATAAAATTTGATTGGGGTAGCTAAAATTTAACCGGGGGTTAATAAATTTTAACCGGGGGTAAATAAATTTTAACCGGGGGTAAATAAATTTTAACCGGGGGTAAATAAATTTTAACCGGGGATAAATAAATTTAACCGGGGGTAAATAAAATTTAACCGGGGGTAAATAAAATTTAACTGGGGTAAATAAAATTTAACTGGGGTAAATAAAATTTAACTAGGGTAAATAAAATTTAACTGGGGTAAATAAAATTTTTTTAATAAAGCTAAGGCAACCTACGTAAATAGAATATTTTTCAAACTATAGGATTATTATCAATGTAATAATAACACAATTTTTCATTGAGAAATAGGTATTTCACTGCATACAAAGGTTTGTCTTAAACAATTCACGAGAAATGAGTAGGTTTCGCGATCAGAACTAAATATTTAGTGGGTGTAGGGAGCTGTTGGCTCGCGTGGCATTCAGGGCTTGCCACCACCCTCCTGGGGGTAAATAAAATTTAACTGGGGGTAAATAAAAATTAATTGGTGGTAAATAAAATTTAACTGGGGGTAAATAAAATTTAACTGGGGGTAAATAAAATTTAACTGGGGGTAAATAAAATTTAACTGGGGGTAGCTAAAATTTAATTGGGGGTAGCTAAAATTTAATTGGGGGTAGCTAAAATTTAATTTGGGGTAGCTAAAATTTAATTGGGGGTAGCTAAAATTTAATTGGGGTAGCTAAAATTTATTTTTTTAATAAAGCTAAGGCAACCTACGTAAATAGAATATTTTTCAAACTATAGGATTATTATCAATGTAATAATAACACAATTTTTCATTGAGAAATAGGTATTTCACTGCATACAAAGGTTTGTCTTAAAAAATTCACGAGAAATGAGTAGGTTTCGCGATCAGAACTAAATATTTAGTGGGTGTAGGGAGCTGTTGGCTCGCGTGGCATTCAGGGCTTGCCACCACCCTCCTACGCTTTGTAGCTCGGACACCTGTTTAAAGGATTAGCCTAGCTGATTATTATTACCTTATTTAAAATCTGTCCAAACCTTCTGGCCAATTCGTACTGAACTGTAAGATGGCTCTAGCTGTTAGCAACACGAGGGTAATTGACGGATTTTGAAATGACGTTTTAGCGCGCGACACTACCCGTACATGTCTTGGGCACACAGCCTCCTTTGCGTGCTTTTTTGACCAAAACATGTAGAGGTATTTTCACGCGGAAAATTAATTGTAAAAGCCGTCAATTATACACAGCCTTGTTTTAAACAATCCGTTTGTTAAAGGCTCCTGGATATTTTACTGTCAACTCATCGTAGGAATATATTATCATTAAACGTTTTACTAATACCGTGTCCTTGTCCTAATTATTATATTGGAACGAAACAAAAATGGAGAGTAAAACTTTCGCCTTCGAAAAGTTACCTAGATAGTTAGACAATTATTCAAAAAGTAATATTGGAGATATTTTAGGTAAATATCTAAAAATGTATCAAAATAAACAAGCGAATGGCGTGGACCCTTAAATAATAAATAACGGAAAAATCAATTCGAAGCCGATAATCAATAATCTAACGTTGAAATGTATATACTCAAAACATCCATTACATTTACCCTTTATAAACGAAGAAATAGGTCAATTTGATTGTTGTATCAACCGCTTCTCCGCGAAACTGACCAACAAACGAGCCAGACACGCCAAATAAGATCGAGGATAAACACAATACTTTAAGAAATCCGTCTAGAAAGGTCGTATACGGGGCCACGACTCTAGACAGTGAGAGGTCATTTTTGGTTTGGAAAATCAAAGTCGAGGCGGACACGGACCCATGACAATTTAACCAAGTTTACTCAACTTTCTCCGCGCTCTCAAAAAGTTAATCGAATTTGGCGTCCTCCTTGTCGTCGACTGTAGCGCGTCTGGTTTTCACTACGACTAAAACGCTGTGACGGAGAGAGTCGACGCAAAAATTTTGTATTAGGCCTAACGGGGATTTTTTCGCGTTGACGCAAAAATTTTGTAATAGGCCTAACGGTGAGTTTTCGCGTCGACGCAAAATAATCTACTAGGCCTAACGGGGATTTTCACTTCGAAGCAAACATTGTGTAATAGGCCTAACGGCGAGTTTTCGCGTTGACGCAAAAATAATCTACTATGCCAAACGGGGATTTACACTTCGACGCAAACATTTTGTAATAAGCCTAACGGCGAGTTTTCGCGTTGACGCAAAAATAATCTACTATGCCAAACGGGGATTTACACTTCGACGCAAACATTTTGTAATAAGCCTAACGGCGAGTTTTCGCGTTGACGCAAAAATAATCTACTATGCCTAACGGGGATTTTTTCGCGTCGACGAAAAAAATTTATAATAGCCCTAACGTTGAGTTTTCACGTTGACGCAAAAATAATCTACTAGACCTAACGGGGATTTTTTCGCGTTGACGCAAAAGCTTTGTAATAGGCCTAACGGTGAGTTTTCGCGTTGACGCATAAATAATCTACTAGGCCTAACGGGGATTTTCCCTTCGACGCAAACATTTTGTAGTAGGCCTAAGGGCGAGTTTTCGCGTCGATGCAAAAATAATCTACTAGACCTAACGGGGATTTTTTCGCGTTGACGCAAAAGCTTTGTAATAGGCCTAACGGCGGCCGTCGTGGAGTTTTAGTTCTAGTGAAAACAGGCCTCAAAGCGAAGAAGAAAGCCAGACAAGGAGCGCCGACCAGAAGAAAAAGCAGCGACTCGACGTTTCTTTGCCAAATGGACACTCATTTGCATTGTCGACTTTACACTCCGTTTCCTGGCTTCGAATCCTCTTTTCTTCCAATCTCCCGCCCACCCTCGCCTCACCAGCCACTCTTTCGGAAAAGGGCACCTTCGGAGTCAGTAAGGTTTACGCGCCTACTACCTCGAGGTAAGTGTCCGGTAAGCCTCGTCTCGGAATTCGTTGGCGCTAGGCAAGGCCTAACGTATTACACTATTTCTCTCTTTACTCCGGCGATCTATCGATTCCGTTCGGGTCTCTCTTCTTGCCAGAGACAGGGCTGCCCCGCGCGTAACTGTATAGTTAGCTTCTTTATCAGAGAGGTTTTCTATTGGCCTGGGGGGGTCGACGGCCCCCGAAGAAGTCAAAAGGAGAGAAGGGCAATTACTCAATTAATGAGTGAAGCTGCTCCCCCCCCTCGCTAAAAAGCCCATTGGATATTGGAGAGGCTCTTTGGTCGCGACCTCTATCGAGATAAATGATCAGTTGATCACTATACAGAGAATTAATTCAAAGGTACCTCTTTTGCGGCCATGAGTAGTATACGTGTTTAGAAAACTTTGCCGCAAAGAAATCTAATTTATTTCATTCAAAGAATATATTTACCGTACAGAATAATTTCAGTGCGACCGAAAATTCTGAAATACGCGTATTAATTACGTTAATTATATTAAGAATATGTAATTAACTGGTAACTGATTTTAAGAAAAGTTACACTTTGTTAGCATATATTTTTACACGTTGCACTTTGTTCACACGACCCTTCAAAAGTTGTTGAGATTTCAACCGTCGTTTGTGTGGTCAACACGTTGTGGAAATTATTTTCTTCATGGAGCAACTCGTGTTGAACAACATTTTTTATACAAAAATGTTGGTTCGTGTGAAACCAGTTATAAATAATTGCAGCCCGCTTGGTTTTATTGACAAAAACCACAAATCTATTAGGTTTCTTTGGCGAAAACAACAAACCGATTGCTTTTATTGACAAAAACAACAAACCTATTTGATTATTGACAAAAACCACAAACCGTTTTGTTTTATTGACGAAACTATAACCCGATTGGTTTTCTTTGAAAAAAACCACAAACCGTTTTGTTTTATTGACGAAACTATAACCCGATTGGTTTTCTTTGACAAAAACAACAAACTGTTTTGTTTTCTTTGACTAACACAATAAAGTTAAACGCATTTGTTTTATTGACAAAAACAACAAACCGTTTTGACTATTGACAAAAACAACAAACCGTTTTGATTATTGACAAAAACAACAAACCGTTTTGATTATTGACAAGAACAACAAACCGTTTTGATTATTGACAAAAACAACAAACGGTTTTGATTATTGACAAAAACAACAAACCGTTTTGATTATTGACAAAAACAACAAACCGTTTTGATTATTGACAAAAACAACAAACCGTTTTGAATATTGACAGAAACAACAAACCGTTTTGATTATTGACAAAAACAAAACAACAAACTGTTTTGAATATTGACAAAAACAAAACAACAAACTGTTTTGAATATTGACAAAAACAAAACAACAAACCGTTTTGACTATTGACAAAAACAAAAAACCGTGTTGATTATTGGCAAAAACAACAAACCGTTTCGGTTTTTTTTTCGACAAAAACTCTGTTCTCACCAAACTTGGTCTTTAGTTAAAACAAACTCGGCTTTCGCTTCGTGCGATTAAAACTACCCTCTACCGGGCTGCACGCTTTAGCGAGTTTAAACTATCCAAATTTGGAAACAAAAGATAAATCGCCAGAAACGTTTGCACTGGCCGCTCCAAAGTCAATATACGGCGTTGGGGTCACTACAGGCTTCCAGAGGCCTGAAATATTAAGAGGAATAAAAGCCATTAAAACTTGCGGGAGTAGATAGAGAGAGGGAGCCACCAGCTACTATCACCATAAATTATTATTAAGAGGCTCCAAAATGGCGGCCAAAGAGAGCTTTCTCAAATCGAAAAGGGGCCAATTTCCCCACGAATTGGATCGTTCTACGTTGCCAATAAGAGGGCCATCCCCACTTTAAACTAGAGGCAATTTAGTGAGGCTAAAAATCCATACGGAAGAAAATGGTTTATCAATTTGATGTGGTTTTAGCTTCAATTATAGCGTGGTTCATTGGCGCTTTTTGGGAAAACCATTTTCATCTCAATCACTGACAATTACCCGTGCCGGATTAAGGACAAGACCTACTAGTTGGATTAACAATTTTGGCGCCTCTAGAGTCTAGGCACAAAAACATTTGGCACCTACAGGCTTTCAGCTTAGGAAATATAGCGCCATCTGCCTTAATATCCATAAACTAAATATGTTAAGAAATAGCAGACACCTTTTGAATTTCAAGGTTTACTGGTTGAACTTTCAGCTGTTATGCAGAGAGAATTTTGAATGAGCAGACAGCTTTCACATATTTAATTTAAAACTCGGTCGGTAGGCGGCGATAGTTATGACCCAAACTTTAACTACGTACGACAGGGTCGTTTTTACGCACAAGCTATCTAGGCTGTAGCCTAGGGGCCCGCACCACAAAAGGAAAATGTAAAAAATTTCATAAAAAGCTTTAATAGTCTTATCAGGTTTTTAGTCATAAAATTTTTTTATAATACGATTTCAGGATTCCCCCAGAAGGGCCCGCACCACTGGTCAGCCTAGGGCTCTACAGATCCTAGATTCGGCCCTGACGTACGAAGCCTATTGGCATTGTCTAACGGGTTTGTCAGTTAAGTAGGGGCAAGCCAAGTACTTGGACCGTGGGGCTTTATCAGAGTTTTGGCGCCCCTAGAAAAATGCCGCCCTATAGGCACGTGCCTACTCTGCGTAATGGTTATTACGCCCCTGCTCTTGCCTATGGGCCCCCACCAACAAAAGGCTCCCACCACTGATGAAAGCAATGGATTTTTCACTGATTCGGTTTAAGAGAAAACCATTTCAGGCTTGTTGCTTTATTATTGGAACAATCATTATTCTCGTGACATCAGCTCAGCTTCGGGACACGCGAGTTTTGCGTTTTTACGCTTTCCTTACATAGGCCCCCCACCAAAATCTGCCTAAGGACCCACCTTCCGTAAACCCGGTACTGGAAAGTACCGCTTCCAGTCGCGATAAGGTATCCATTATTTTGCCTGATAATAATTAATTATATCAACTGTATCAATATGTTTTATTTAAGCTAATTTTAAACCTACTTTTTATTCGTGATCATAGAGCAAATGTTAAAGTGCTAATATTCAAACGTAATATTTTTTTAAAATCTATAGTCGATAGCTGTTTGATTACCAATCACTGACTGAAACGACGAAATTAAAAGTAGGTTCGCAACTTTCCGAAATTTCGGTAACGCCCATTTTGAGAGCCCCATCTAACGGATAAATTCCGTACTAATAGGAAGATGACCACTAGAGGCGCTTCTATTTTCGAGATTTTGACGTCAATTTGACGTTCAATAATTTGGTAATTAATAATTTACGCTTCTAAAAGTTTGGATAGATGGCGATTAAAAGCGGTTGTCCAACTTTTCAAAATTTCGGTAACGCCCACATTGAGAGCCGCATCTAGCGGATAAAATCCGCGCTAATACGAGCACGGTGTTGATTTGAGGATTTACACGCCGATTTCCAAATCTACAGGAGAATCAGCGATAGTACATCCGAGTATATTGCTCGCACAATAGCGTAGCTACATCGTTAGAATATCTTGGTAATTAAGATTTCGATAACCTCAAAATGGCCCGCTAATAAACTTCGGAGCGACTCCGCTGAGAAAGGGCGAAATCCTCGCTTCCATTCCTGCCCCCTCTTTGCGCGCTTCCCCTTCCCCCGCAATCCCCCCTCTCTCTTCCCACTATCCCTTTTTCCCCATCTCCCTTTGCTACCTCCATCTCCTCCCTTTTCCCTCTCCCTTCGTTCCCTCCCCCATCACCCTTCTTCCCCCACTGCCCTTTTCCCTCCTTTTCTTCCCCCCATCACCGCTCTTCCCCCTATCACCTCTCTTCCCCTCTCGCCTCCCTTTCCTCCCCCACCTCTTCCCTCCCCCATCGGCCACCTTCCCCCTCTCTACCCTCCCCCCTATTTCTCCCTCCCCCCGCGGGCCGTTGCTTTAGTGGGCAAACTTGGCGTTTCCTTCCTTCGCTCAGTGTCTCATTCTCGGTTCTCGGTGTACACCTCGGACGCCCGCTAGTAATTGTTGACAAAGTGTGTCTATAATCGCCAGCGGCTGAAACCTAGCTGCCCGTTCAGAGAGAGAGAGAGAGTGAGCGCCAATTCTCCGTCTTTGAAGCGGCTAAAACGGGGAGTTCGTTTCCATTAGAGGCTGCCAGAGATGCGCCGCGTTTATTACCTAACGTAACAACGGTTGGGGGCGCTCAAAACGTATATTTCCCTACGCTAGTTTCGCGTGCCAGATGGATGCGTTCGGGAGTCGGGAAACGTACGTGGCGCCCCCGAACGTTCAAAAGGGGAGTGTTACAAATTACGAGAGACGTGACGTCAAGATAAAGGTTTAATCTTACGAGCGCCGCGTGTCGTCGAGATGTCTTTTAAGACAATCCGCCATATAAGCACCCGAAAGAGGGCTTCTCGCCAACGCTCGCTATTTATATTAATTATCAACGAGCTTTTATATTTAAGTTACTGGTATTTCGCAATATTTAAAATGTACCTGAAGTTGGTCACTTAGCAGATTGATTATAGCCTGGAGGTCATTAAATTCATTATTTGATAATTTTTTTAAATATAATAATAATAATAATTTGTTTAATTCTGGATAAAAAAGCTGTACACTTAAGCCACGTTCGCACTAGAGCCTAAAACCCAGTTTAGGTCAGTTTGAATGCCAGTTTTGACCGTCGACGATAATTGTTGGTTCACACGTGCAAAATCGCTTCACCCCGGTTCGCTTATAGCCAAGGCTTAACGCCATTTCAAATTATGACCAGAATTTTGAAAATACTAAAATGTATCCCAAAACAATTAGTTAATCACGTTTACTATACATACTGTAATATTATTTGACATTATTTAGAATTTTATTCCCATTATTTTGAAAATTACGAGCAATTTTACTTCCCCGCCTTGTCGTTTTGAAAGCGATTCTAAGCGAACCGACTTGGACGAGTTGCTTCCCGAACCAACATGAAGCGATTTCTCACGCTGTTTTTGGAAACTAGTTATCTAAACTAGTAAGTGTGAACGTGGCTTTATTGGGCCCTGATTGCGATACAAAAGATACTATAATCATGGATAGTAGATTTTAGAGGATCGGTAAAAAGCCTGGTTTTTAGCCCCTGTAAACCAATCACACTATGGGAGTCATCCAAGGTTATTTGAAGAAAACAAGTATCGCTAAGAGTGGACGATACTGTTCGAAAAAAAATAAAAAAAATAAACACGAAGTACATTTTTACGCCAAAAGGTATTTTTTCACGTTTTTATAGATTAAATATGATAGACTAAATATCAGTTGAAAGTTTTTATTGAATTAAAAAACCACAATTAAAAATTACTAAAATATAAAGCGCAAAAATTACGTAACAATATCAACCGCAATAGATTGCCATTTTGAAATTTTAAGATCACGTGGTACAAACGACCTTGCAAGACTCCCTGGGAGTCTCTAGCAGTCTAGCTGATTGATACGCGGGGAGAAATAAAATGCACTGTGGAAGGGTATCGAAAACCTGTCCTCTTAATTTACTGTCCATGCTATAATGCGCGTTACAAAAGATACTATTTATATTTATATTTATACAATGATAGTGCCCGAAAATCGAAATTAAAAACAGAACTAACACAAAAATAAAAGAGACATATGACGCGACAGTAATACAATTAAAAAAAGGCTAATAGTAAGTATTGCTGAATTAAAAATGAATTAAACAACAGGTCAGCTCCAGTTTTTATATTTATCTAATCGACACTTGAATGCCGATGCGGAGGATTTGGTCGGAAGATCATTCCAAAATAAGAATTAACTAACTAATGGAAAAGGTTTGCAAGCTCCAGTTAAATTTAATAATATTTTATTAAATCCAACAAATTTAATTTGGTTCCTAAACACTCTTTGTATGATGTTGATATGAGATCCAAGAATATCGCAACGACTTTAGTCGACCAAAGTTAATTTTTGGTTATAAATAAAACCAAATTTTAGAAGAGGAAATTAGGAATAACTTAAACCAGAGTAAGCTCATTACAGTTTACAAAATATGTATATTGGTTTTTATCAAAAGTTAAATAACTCTAATAAATTTACTAGTGATAGGAAAATGGCCAAATTTCCACCTTTTCAAAAGGGATAATTTGAATAACGTGATCTATGTATCAGTTTTATTTTTCTGAACCACTTTTATAGGCCACAAAAACGGGCTCAGCAATTCATCAACGCAATATCATACTTCTGTCGTTGTTTGGGGTCCAAACAAACAACACCGAAACACGCCAAAAACAATTTTAGTTTCCGGCGTCTGTAGCCACCACAATAACACCATCCGTGGAGAGGCCGGGGGGACAAAAAAAAAGGGGGAGATAGAGGTCAAAGAAAAAGCAATACAGCGAAGACCCCTTAGCGGCGCGTGGCCATATCGAACAGACATACGCGAGCCGAGTACGCGTCTATATAGATCGATCCTCGCGCATTCCCGTAGGCTGTATAGGGCACCCCTGTCTCTAACGTCATCGGGGCCTCTTTGCCGGCCTTAAAGAAAGGCCGTTTCGTCGCCTGGTAACACCGTTCGTGTAGCTTCGAGAGGAATGGCGAATTAATCGTCCGGTAGTAGCGCAACTCTGGTGCCTTGTATATAGTTCGGCATAATGGAGATAGGACGAAAGCAGTTCTTTCTTCTTAAGCTGTCGAGCGACATTTATTTGGCCGCCAATTCCGGCTCATTTTCGCGTCGTTTGATCTTGGCAAAGCAACTTATAAGGGCGCTATCATTAGGTGTAGTAGACTACCCACTCGACGCACGCCTCTCTCTAGTCATTTCATATTCATAGAATTTTAACGTTAATTATTACAATTTTTTTATTTATAAATACGAATAAAGAATTGTATATTGTTATAAAGCCCAAAATGAAGAAAAGTTGGTTATTTTTATACAGGGTGTTTCAAAAGGTAATGCAAAAATTTTAAGGAGTTGCAGGGGGTGAGTTGAGAAGTATGCCTGTTTTTCCCCCATTTTCGTACGATGAGTTAAAAGAGCGCCAGAGAGCTTCAAAGTGTGGCCCCCTGGAAGTAGGCTGCGACAAGCGCCAAACCAAGCAACAGGGAAACGCGAACTGGGTTCGTGTGATAGGTAAAAAAGGACTTTGTAAACAAATCAAGGTAACCAGCGTAAAAAAGTAAACTTAAACAGTATTTAAAGTCCCTGATGCTCTGTTAGCACTCGTTGCAGCCTACTTCCAGGGGCTAGTAGGCCACACTTTGAAGCTCTCGGGCGCTCTGTTAACTCATCGTAGAAAAATGAAAAAAAAAACAGGCATACTTCTCAACTCACCCCCTACAACTCCTCCAAATTTTTGCATAACATTTTGAAATACCCTGTGTAAATTTCTTATAAAAACTGTATTGAATTTATAACTTCATAGCAAATAGCCCTGGTGGTGAGCTTGTACCCTAACAGCGGCTTAGACTACGTAGCCTATTAAATGAAAAAAAGTTGGTTATCTCGATAATTTACTTATTAAAAACTGTATTGAATGTATCACTTAGTAGCAAATACCCCTGGTGGTGAGCGGTATCTTCCCAATGCGCTGAATCCCATTCGACCGAATTCCGCCAATGTTTTTGATGAAATTAGCCCAAAGGCGGGTTTTGTATTTTTCTAATCGACCGACGCAATATTCACAATTGAGCGACCGCAAAAAAAAATAGTTTTTCTTTCTACTCCTTTTGATTTTTGATGGAAGCGTTTTAATATATTTTTAAGTCTGTTAGGTTAGGTAAGGTTAGGTAACACTGCATGCTGTTCTGACAGATGCTGAAACGGATAAAACCGAATCCTAAACCCGGAGAAGTGCGGATTTTTCGGTCGAATGGGACAATCCCATTAGACCGAATCCTAAATCTGCCAAAGTGCGGCTTTTTCGGTCGAATGGGGTTGGGTTCGGTCGAATGGGATTGGGTTCGGTCGAATGGGGTTGGGTTCGGTCGAACGGGATTGTGTTCGGTCGAACGGGATTGGGTTCGGTCGAACGGGATTGGGTTCGGTCGAACGGGATTGGGTTCGGTCGAACGGGATTGGGTTCGGTCGAACGGGATTGGGTTCGGTCGAATGGGATTGGGTTCGGTCGAATGGGATTCGGCGCAATGGAACAGATTCATGATGAGCTGGTCCCGGAACATGCAATAAAATCTCAACAAAGATGGCTCAGAGATTTGAATTAACACAAACGCCTTAGCACTTATTGTCAAACTCAGCCTCAATCCGACTCCTGTTAAAAGCTAGAACAGTTGCTTTATCAACTTACTGCATCGAGATTGACAACAATTTTGGGTGATGAGTCAGGATTCTGTCCCATGTGCGGAGATTTACGGGAATATATAAACCATATAATTATGGACTGCCCTGAATATCGCGAAGAACGTGAACTGTTCGATTCGGTCGCCATGGCCTTAGCCTAGAAGCGCGTCTTGGTTTTATATGGGGTGCCAAACCGGAAAAAAACTAAACAAGATAGTTCTAGATATATTTCAGTTTTCTAGACCCATTTCAGTTTTCTAGACCCATTTCAGTTTTCTAGACCCATTTCAGTTTTCTAGACCCATTTCAGTTTTCTAGACCCATTTCAGTTTTCTAGACCCATTTCAGTTTTCTAGACCCATTTCAGTTTTCTAGACCCATTTCAGTTTTCTAGACCCATTTCAGTTTTCTAGACCCATTTCAGTTTTCTAGACCCATTTCAGTTTTCTAGACCCATTTCAGTTTTCTAGACCCATTTCAGTTTTCTAGACCCATTTCAGTTTTCTAGACCCATTTCAGTTTTCTAGACCCATTTCAGTTTTCTAGACCCATTTCAGTTTTCTAGACCCATTTCAGTTTTCTAGACCCATTTCAGTTTTCTAGACCCATTTCAGTTTTCTAGACCCATTTCAGTTTTCTAGACCCATTTCAGTTTTCTAGACCCATTTCAGTTTTCTAGACCCATTTCAGTTTTCTAGACCCATTTCAGTTTTCTAGACCCATTTCAGTTTTCTAGACCCATTTCAGTTTTCTAGACCCATTTTAGTTTTCTAGACCCATTTCAGTTTTCTAGACCCATTTCAGTTTTCTAGACCCATTTCAGTTTTCTAGACCCATTTCAGTTTTCTAGACCCATTTCAGTTTTCTAGACCCATTTCAGTTTTCTAGACCCTTTTCAGTTTTCTAGACCCATTTTAGTTTTCTAGACCCATTTCAGTTTTCTAGACACATTTCAGTTTTCTAGACACATTTCAGTTTTCTAGACACATGTAAGCCCGTGTCTGAGATGAATTTATCAGTCACCGCGACGACGCGTTCTTTGAGTAAGCGCGATCGTTCATTTGAATACGCGGTTGAAACCGCTGAATGCAGTTTTCCCTCTCTCACTGTCGAAGGCGAAAGTTTTCGAAGTCCCTAACCCTAAAATACATAGAAAACGTCGCGTAAAATACCTTGAGAGATTCGTAAAATATCCAGAGAGAACGTTGCATAAAATACCTAGAGAGAGCTTCGTAAACTGTGTGTAGAAAACTGAAATATGTCTAGAAAACTGAAATGGGTCTAGAAAACTGAAATGGGTCTAGAAAACTGATACGGGTCTAGAAAACTGAAACGGGTCTAGAAAACTGATACGGGTCTAGAAAACTGATACGGGTCTAGAAAACTGAAACGGGTCTAGAAAACTGATACGGGTCTAGAAAACTGAAACGGGTCTAGAAAACTGATACGGGTCTAGAAAACTGAAACGGGTCTAGAAAACTGATACGGGTCTAGAAAACTGATACGGGTCTAGAAAACTGATACGGGTCTAGAAAACTGATACGGGTCTAGAAAACTGATACGGGTCTAGAAAACTGATACGGGTCTAGAAATCTGAAACGGGTCTAGAAATCTGAAACGGGTCTAGAAAACTGATACGGGTCTAGAAAACTGATACGGGTCTAGAAAACTGAAACGGGTCTAGAAAACTGAAACGGGTCTAGAAAACTGAAACGGGTCTAGAAAACTGAAACGGGTCTAGAAAACTGAAACGGGTCTAGAAAACTGAAACGGGTCTAGAAAACTGATACGGGTCTAGAAAACTGATACGGGTCTAGAAAACTGATACGGGTCTAGAAAACTGATACGAGTCTAGAAAACTGATACGGGTCTAGAAAACTGATACGGGTCTAGAAAACTGAAACGGGTCTAGAAATCTGAAATGGGGCAAGAAAACTGAAATGGGTCTAGAAATCTGAAATGGGTCTAGAAATCTGAAATGGGTCTAGAAAACTGAAATGGGTCTAGAAAACTGAAACGGGTCTAGAAAACTGATACGGGTCTAGAAAACTGATACGGGTCTAGAAAACTGATACGGGTCTAGAAAACTGAAACGGGTCTAGAAAACTGAAACGGGTCTAGAAAACTGATACGGGTCTAGAAAACTGATACGGGTCTAGAAAACTGATACGGGTCTAGAAAACTGATACGGGTCTAGAAATCTGAAATGGGTCTAGAAATCTGAAACGGTTCTAGAAATCTGAAACGGGTCTAGAAAACTGAAACGGGTCTAGAAAACTGAAACGGGTCTAGAAAACTGATACGGGTCTAGAAAACTGATACGGGTCTAGAAAACTGATACGGGTCTAGAAAACTGAAACGGGTCTAGAAATCTGAAATGGGGCAAGAAAACTGAAATGGGTCTAGAAATCTGAAATGGGTCTAGAAATCTGAAATGGGTCTAGAAAACTGAAATGGGTCTAGAAAACTGAAACGGGTCTAGAAAACTGATACGGGTCTAGAAAACTGATACGGGTCTAGAAAACTGAAACGGGTCTAGAAAACTGAAACGGGTCTAGAAAACTGATACGGGTCTAGAAAACTGATACGGGTCTAGAAAACTGATACGGGTCTAGAAAACTGATACGGGTCTAGAAAACTGATACGGGTCTAGAAAACTGATACGGGTCTAGAAAACTGATACGGGTCTAGAAAACTGAAACGGGTCTAGAAAACTGAAACGGGTCTAGAAAACTGAAACGGGTCTAGAAAACTGAAACGGGTCAAGAAAACTGAAATGGGTCTAGAAATCTGAAACGGGTCTAGAAAACTGAAACGGGTATAGAAAACTGAAACGGGTCTAGAAAACTGATACGGGTCTAGAAAACTGAAACGGGTCTAGAAAACTGAAACGGGTCTAGAAAACTGAAACGGGTCTAGAAAACTGATACGGGTCTAGAAAACTGATACGGGTCTAGAAAACTGAAACGGGTCTAGAAAACTGAAACGGGTCTAGAAAACTGATACGGGTTTAGAAAACTGATACGGGTTTAGAAAACTGATACGGGTCTAGAAAACTGATACGGGTCTAGAAAACTGAAACGGGTCTAGAAAACTGAAACGGGTCTAGAAAACTGAAACGGGTCTAGAAAACTGAAATGGGGCAAGAAAACTGAAATGGGTCTAGAAATCTGAAATGGGTCTAGAAATCTGAAATGGGTCTAGAAATCTGAAATGGGTCTAGAAAACTGAAACGGGTCTAGAAAACTGAAATGGGTCTAGAAAACTGAAATGGGTCTAGAAATCTGAAATGGGTCAAGAAAAATGATACGGGTCTAGAAAACTGAAACGGGTCTAGAAAACTGATACGGGTCTAGAAAACTGAAACGGGTCTAGAAAACTGAAATGGGTCTAGAAATCTGAAATGGGTCTAGAAAACTGAAACGGGTCTAGAAAACTGAAACGGGTCTAGAAAACTGAAACGGGTCTAGAAAACTGAAACGGGTCTAGAAAACTGAAACGGGTCTAGAAAACTGAAACGGGTCTAGAAAACTGAAACGGGTCTAGAAAACTGATACGGGTTTAGAAAACTGATACGGGTTTAGAAAACTGATACGGGTCTAGAAAACTGAAACGGGTCTAGAAAACTGAAACGGGTCTAGAAAACTGAAACGGGTCTAGAAAACTGAAACGGGTCTAGAAAACTGAAATGGGGCAAGAAAACTGAAATGGGTCTAGAAATCTGAAATGGGTCTAGAAATCTGAAATGGGTCTAGAAAACTGAAATGGGTCTAGAAAACTGAAACGGGTCTAGAAAACTGATACGGGTCTAGAAAACTGAAATGGGTCTAGAAATCTGAAATGGGTCTAGAAATCTGAAATGGGTCTAGAAAACTGAAACGGGTCTAGAAAACTGAAATGGGTCTAGAAAACTGAAATGGGTCTAGAAATCTGAAATGGGTCAAGAAAAATGATACGGGTCTAGAAAACTGAAACGGGTCTAGAAAACTGATACGGGTCTAGAAAACTGAAACGGGTCTAGAAAACTGAAACGGGTCTAGAAAACTGAAACGGGTCTAGAAAACTGAAACGGGTCTAGAAAACTGATACGGGTCTAGAAAACTGATACGGGTCTAGAAAACTGATACGGGTCTAGAAAACTGATACGAGTCTAGAAAACTGATACGGGTCTAGAAAACTGATACGGGTCTAGAAAACTGAAACGGGTCTAGAAATCTGAAATGGGGCAAGAAAACTGAAATGGGTCTAGAAATCTGAAATGGGTCTAGAAATCTGAAATGGGTCTAGAAAACTGAAATGGGTCTAGAAAACTGAAACGGGTCTAGAAAACTGATACGGGTCTAGAAAACTGATACGGGTCTAGAAAACTGATACGGGTCTAGAAAACTGAAACGGGTCTAGAAAACTGAAACGGGTCTAGAAAACTGATACGGGTCTAGAAAACTGATACGGGTCTAGAAAACTGATACGGGTCTAGAAAACTGATACGGGTCTAGAAATCTGAAATGGGTCTAGAAATCTGAAACGGTTCTAGAAATCTGAAACGGGTCTAGAAAACTGAAACGGGTCTAGAAAACTGAAACGGGTCTAGAAAACTGATACGGGTCTAGAAAACTGATACGGGTCTAGAAAACTGATACGGGTCTAGAAAACTGAAACGGGTCTAGAAATCTGAAATGGGGCAAGAAAACTGAAATGGGTCTAGAAATCTGAAATGGGTCTAGAAATCTGAAATGGGTCTAGAAAACTGAAATGGGTCTAGAAAACTGAAACGGGTCTAGAAAACTGATACGGGTCTAGAAAACTGATACGGGTCTAGAAAACTGAAACGGGTCTAGAAAACTGAAACGGGTCTAGAAAACTGATACGGGTCTAGAAAACTGATACGGGTCTAGAAAACTGATACGGGTCTAGAAAACTGATACGGGTCTAGAAAACTGATACGGGTCTAGAAAACTGATACGGGTCTAGAAAACTGATACGGGTCTAGAAAACTGAAACGGGTCTAGAAAACTGAAACGGGTCTAGAAAACTGAAACGGGTCTAGAAAACTGAAACGGGTCAAGAAAACTGAAATGGGTCTAGAAATCTGAAACGGGTCTAGAAAACTGAAACGGGTATAGAAAACTGAAACGGGTCTAGAAAACTGATACGGGTCTAGAAAACTGAAACGGGTCTAGAAAACTGAAACGGGTCTAGAAAACTGAAACGGGTCTAGAAAACTGATACGGGTCTAGAAAACTGATACGGGTCTAGAAATCTGAAACGGGTCTAGAAATCTGAAACGGGTCTAGAAAACTGATACGGGTCTAGAAAACTGATACGGGTCTAGAAAACTGATACGGGTCTAGAAAACTGATACGGGTCTAGAAAACTGATACGGGTCTAGAAAACTGATACGGGTCTAGAAAACTGATACGGGTCTAGAAAACTGAAACGGGTCTAGAAAACTGATACGGGTCTAGAAAACTGATACGGGTCTAGAAAACTGATACGGGTTTAGAAAACTGATACGGGTCTAGAAAACTGATACGGGTCTAGAAAACTGATACGGGTCTAGAAAACTGAAATGGGTCTAGAAAACTGATACGGGTCTAGAAAACTGATACGGGTCTAGAAAACTGATACGGGTCTAGAAAACTGAAACGGGTCTAGAAAACTGATACGGGTCTAGAAAACTGAAACGGGTCTAGAAATCTGAAATGGGGCAAGAAAACTGAAATGGGTCTAGAAATCTGATGGGGCTAGAAATCTGAAATGGGTCTAGAAAACTGAAATGGGTCTAGAAAACTGAAACGGGTCTAGAAAACTGATACGGGTCTAGAAAACTGATACGGGTCTAGAAAACTGATACGGGTCTAGAAAACTGAAACGGGTCTAGAAAACTGAAACGGGTCTAGAAAACTGAAACGGGTCTAGAAAACTGAAACGGGTCTAGAAAACTGATACGGGTTTAGAAAACTGATACGGGTTTAGAAAACTGATACGGGTCTAGAAAACTGATACGGGTCTAGAAAACTGAAACGGGTCTAGAAAACTGAAACGGGTCTAGAAAACTGAAACGGGTCTAGAAAACTGAAATGGGGCAAGAAAACTGAAATGGGTCTAGAAATCTGAAATGGGTCTAGAAATCTGAAATGGGTCTAGAAAACTGAAATGGGTCTAGAAAACTGAAACGGGTCTAGAAAACTGATACGGGTCTAGAAAACTGAAATGGGTCTAGAAATCTGAAATGGGTCTAGAAATCTGAAATGGGTCTAGAAAACTGAAACGGGTCTAGAAAACTGAAATGGGTCTAGAAAACTGAAATGGGTCTAGAAATCTGAAATGGGTCAAGAAAAATGAAATGGGTCTAGAAAACTGAAACGGGTCTAGAAATCTGAAATGTGTCTAGAAAACTGAAATGGTTCTAGAACGCTTGAAATATTCCTAGAGAACTGAAATATATCTAGAACTATCTTGTTTAGTTTTTTCCGGTTTGGCGCCCCATAGTTTTATGGACTGTAAAAATAGCAAAATTGTGGAAACCAAGCAAGTACTTTTAAAGCGTCCTAAGAAGGATACGCGACTAACTTGTGTTTCTCCTCTTTGGAAAGTTGAGATTGCTTTTGTAAATATGTTTATGCACGTTAAATGTAAATTAAATTTTTAACTCGCGAACTTTCAAAAACTGAAACGTTCCTTCATGATTTAAAAGGGATTTTTGTAAGAGTTAAAGTGTTGGTTGCACGAAATTTTAGCTATGGATAATTAATAATTCATTAGAAAGAGCAAACATGTTACAGCACGTACAGAACATTTCATCAAAATTGGTTAAGCGGTCTTTGAATTATTATAAAAAGAAATCAAAATGGTGGAAATCGAGTTTTTCGGTGCATTTCCAGACTTTTAAAATTATTTTTGGCACCCGTGACGTCAGAAAATGCGAAGTGTATCATTAGCTAATTGTCTGTGGTACATTTCTTTACATCTGGGATTAAAAGCAGGTTGATTTAACAACCACGAAAAAGTCCTACGCGGTAGTAATTGAAGTAGGCATACACAAGGCTACGTGTAGTAGAAAAATTATATAAAACTGTTTTTATTTTATTCTTCCTAAAAACGTCGTAAATTTTTTTTTAATTCTATTTCGATAATAGGCCTAAAATAATTATGATTAAAAATCTCTGGTTTGAAAACTTCTCCAAGTAAACAGAATCCCGCCAATTCAGTTCCTTGTATACTTTAGGAATAAAACTACAGCTTCAATTTGCTCGTGCTACGGCGGAGAAAAATTCGCGCAAAATGTCTAGATTTTGGGGTGCGAAAAAGGTCAGTTTCGGACCCAAAATTAGTACACTTAGGCTTAAAAATTGGTTTCGACAATGATAATTTTGGAATTAGGGCTTCAAAACAAGCCGTCATCCGCTCGATTTTATTACTATCCACTTTTCGTGCAACTTAGGAGCAACAAACACAAGGAGAACGCAGCTAGCCTTTAAACACGCTAACGAAGGGTTGTGTACGAATTTCATTGGACGAGAGTCACGAGCCTTTACGCTGAACGTTTTACGGGCGGGGTGGAAGACAATTTCCGAATTTTCCCCTTCCGACGGCGGCAGGCGCTAAAGCGTCTAGCCAATGAAAAACGTACACAAGAAAATCCACGACTTTTGACGGGTTGCGTTCTCCTTGTGTGGGGTGTTCTGTTTGTTGCTCCTAGGTGCAACCAACACTTTAATAAAAACGCATTCATTCATTCACGGCTGCAGGCGTCTTAGACAAAATAGCCTATTATGCAACAAATATATTATTTAAACTCCGTAACTAAATTTAAAATTTGACATAAAAAAAACCCAGTAGCAACCGATCTTTCTTGTCAAATAAACGGCACAAATAAACAATTTTCTTTGTTAGAAACCCTGTAGCGTTAACTAGGCCGGACAAAGGATTTTGGAATATAAAGGTCCCGCTGATCTGCAGCCGGAGATTTCACAATCGACTCCTTCAGAGGCGCTAGTATCTATTCCACCCTCCCTGGCGGACGAAACTGGAAGCTCGAGGAGCAAGAAGGGACCTTCGGTTTTGTCCGAGTTGGCAAATTGAGCGAGAAAGGCCGTTCCAACGTCCTTCTAATGGTCAATCTTGCTAATGAGTAGACCTCGAGCCAATCATAATTTCCATATACACGATACACTTGCCCCCCCCCCCCTCACATTTAATTCCACATATCGAATGGAATAAACGATCAATAGGAAAACTGTGGCTTTATTGCATAGGTGAACTAGTTGATAAGGCCATTAGAATCCAGGTTCACACTTAATCCTAAAATCGCTTCGTTTTAGATAACGGCCAACTTTGTCATTCGCGCTATAGCGGCCAACCCATTCGTTGACGTTTCTATGTTAACCTACGAACAAAAATATCGCTTGGCATTGACCGCCCCTAGCGGAAAATTATTTTAAGAATAGTTTTTGTATTGAAGCCAATATTAAAACGAGCGTGGCGCTAAACACCGATTTTAATAGAGATTTAATCCTTTCAATCATGATTAAATCCAATTTAATCATTTGAGGGTAACCTAATAATCATTTCTAGTCATCTGCCCCTCGGAATGTAGCTCCTTCTTATTGTTTGCTGATTTCCTGAAATCTGGATTTGGGTTTCTTGCTACTTTTGCATTCGATTTTTTAAGTGATAAGCCCCTCGGAAATTTTTCACATACGCTAGCATGATCATTTTTATTGCGTTTTTGTGCCTTAATTGTTAACAGTGTTACACATAAATAAAACTTCCAAGTAAATTTTTAATAAATTTATGTTTCTCGTGTTGCAGTGTCGTAAAAGGTCCAACCACATCATCACGAGGCAGTAAAATCATGATTTAGGAATAAAGTTTATTTTTTATCAAAAACATATTTAAACCTATTGGACAAAATTTAGATTAACTTAAATTGTAAAAATCTCTTATGCTTTGTCCGAGGATCTTATATGTTTCGGTGAATGGGTTGCCCACTATTGCGCGACAGTGTTACCAGATTGTGGGAAATTACCCATATTGTGATATTTTTTGGGCTCCATTTTGACTCTGTGGGGAAAAGATAATTTATTTTCAAAAACGTTGATTTGGGGAAATTTTCATGTTTGCCGGTTATTATCCTAGGTTTTTTAAATTTTACTATCAATAAAAAGTTCAAAATTATCTAGAGTTCTGTATATACGAGAATCTTGGGATTTTAGATATAATATAAAGGAAGCGCTTCCTAATACTTCAATCAAACAATGTATAGGCCTAACAACCAAAATGTTTCAAAATTGTAATTTCAATAAAATTTAATTTTAAAAAGTTAATTTTCCAATTTTTTTTAAATTATGGCATAGTTTCCGTTGAGTTTTAATTGGGGACGGGTCTAAATAGGGGTGTGGGTATTCGTTTGAAATTAACTATCCAAAAATGGGAATTTCAACTTTCGAACATTGGCAACACTGTTGCGCGAGTGTCAAAGTTGGCCGTGGTTCGGGAAGCAACTCGTCCAAGTCGGTTTGCTTAGAATCGCTTTCAAAACCTCGTTCAAACTTCAAAACGACCAGGTGGGGAAGTCAATTGCTCGTATTTTCTTAAATGATGGGAATAAAATTCTAAATAATGTCAAATAATATTACTGTATGTATAGTAAACGTGATTAACTAATTGTTTCGGGATACATTTTAGTCTTTTCAAAATTCTTGTCATAATTTGAAAAGACGTTAAGCCTTGGCTATAAGCGAACCATTATGAAGCGATTTCGCGTGTCTGAACCAAACCAAGAACCATCTTCGACGGTCAAAACTGGCATTCAAACCGACCGAAACTGGGTTTTAAGCTAAAGCCGCGGTTACAGATTTTGAATTTATAATAATAATAATAATAATCAGCTCGGCTAATATCCAATGCACCACCCTAGGCCCAAGTCATCGAGCGACTTATAAAGCCTTTAATTCAGGTGGCCGGGTTACAATGCGTAGGAAAATAAAGTGGATTTTCAAAACGCCAAAATTCCTCGCGCTTTGATCAATGCCTATTTTAAGGATATTTTAGAACTTTCACTACACAAAAATAATAAAAAGATTGGTAAGTGTGTAACTTGTGCCAAAATATTGTTTTGTCAAAACTAATTTTGCCACTACCCAAAATGAGATTCAAACTGTGAATATTTGAGTAGTACCCAAATACGGCCGAACTGCCCACTAAAATACGCCCTGGCCAAGCCCCCTTTTCTGACAGGCGATATAGGAAATTTCCTAAGGTTCGCACTTTCGAAGGGCCCGAATTCGAACTTTAGGTTTCCTTAGAGTTTATTTAAGGGAAAAAAAAATTACTTTGCATAACTTTGGTAGGCAGGGCCGTTGTATCCAATGGGCACTGTGACCAGGGCCTACGAAAGTTCGAACGGGCCTACTAAAGTTCGAATAGGCTTACGAAAGTTCGAATGGGCCTACGAAAGTTCGAATGGGCCTACGAAAGTTCGAATGGGCCTACGAAAGTTCGAATGGGCCTACGAAAGTTCGAATGGGCCTATGAAAGTTCGAATGGGCCTACGAAAGTTCGAATGGGCCTACGAAAGTTCGAATGGGCCTATGAAAGTTCGAATGGGCCTACGAAAGTTCGAATGGGCCTACGAAAGTTCGAATGGGCCTATGAAAGTTCGAATGGGCCTATGAAAGTTCGAATGGGCCTATGAAAGTTCGAATGGGCCTATGAAAGTTCGAATGGGCCTATGAAAGTTCGAATGGGCCTACGAAAGTTCGAATGGGCCTATGAAAGTTCGAATGGGCCTACGAAAGTTCGAATGGGCCTATGAAAGTTCGAATGGGCCTATGAAAGTTCGAATGGGCCTATGAAAGTTCGAATGGGCCTACGAAAGTTCGAATGGGCCTACGAAAGTTCGAATGGGCCTATGAAAGTTCGAATGGGCCTATGAAAGTTCGAATGGGCCTACGAAAGTTCGAATGGGCCTACGAAAGTTCGAATGGGCCTATGAAAGTTCGAATGGGCCTATGAAAGTTCGAATGGGCCTATGAAAGTTCGAATGGGCCTACGAAAGTTCGAATGGGCCTATGAAAGTTCGAATGGGCCTACGAAAGTTCGAATGGGCCTATGAAAGTTCGAATGGGCCTATGAAAGTTCGAATGGGCCTATGAAAGTTCGAATGGGCCTATGAAAGTTCGAATGGGCCTACGAAAGTTCGAATGGGCCTACGAAAGTTCGAATGGGCCTACGAAAGTTCGAATGGGCCTATGAAAGTTCGAATGGGCCTATGAAAGTTCGAATGGGCCTATGAAAGTTCGAATGGGCCTATGAAAGTTCGAATGGGCCTACGAAAGTTCGAATGGGCCTACGAAAGTTCGAATGGGCCTATGAAAGTTCGAATGGGCCTATGAAAGTTCGAATGGGCCTACGAAAGTTCGAATGGGCCTACGAAAGTTCGAATGGGCCTATGAAAGTTCGAATGGGCCTACGAAAGTTCGAATGGGCCTATGAAAGTTCGAATGGGCCTATGAAAGTTCGAATGGGCCTATGAAAGTTCGAATGGGCCTATGAAAGTTCGAATGGGCCTATGAAAGTTCGAATGGGCCTACGAAAGTTCGAATGGGCCTACGAAAGTTCGAATGGGCCTATGAAAGTTCGAATGGGCCTACGAAAGTTCGAATGGGCCTATGAAAGTTCGAATGGGCCTATGAAAGTTCGAATGGGCCTACGAAAGTTCGAATGGGCCTATGAAAGTTCGAATGGGCCTATGAAAGTTCGAATGGGCCTATGAAAGTTCGAATGGGCCTATGAAAGTTCGAATGGGCCTATGAAAGTTCGAATGGGCCTACGAAAGTTCGAATGGGCCTATGAAAGTTCGAATGGGCCTATGAAAGTTCGAATGGGCCTATGAAAGTTCGAATGGGCCTATGAAAGTTCGAATGGGCCTATGAAAGTTCGAATGGGCCTACGAAAGTTCGAATGGGCCTATGAAAGTTCGAATGGGCCTACGAAAGTTCGAATGGGCCTATGAAAGTTCGAATGGGCCTATGAAAGTTCGAATGGGCCTATGAAAGTTCGAATGGGCCTATGAAAGTTCGAATGGGCCTATGAAAGTTCGAATGGGCCTATGAAAGTTCGAATGGGCCTATGAAAGTTCGAATGGGCCTACGAAAGTTCGAATGGGCCTATGAAAGTTTGGATAGTCCTACGAAAGTATGAAAAAATTCTATTTAATAAATTTCTTCTCAGAAATAGGGCCTACAAAGGTCTTAGTGCCCAGGGCCAACGAAGGTCTTAAAACAGCACTGTTGATAGGGCCCGTAACTATGTACAGTTTAGATTTTAACCCTTCCCCTAACGCAATTAATATAATAATTATTTATTTACAGTTAACTAATTCTGTGTAAAACAAGGTCTCAATGAAATGTTCTATGCGTTGTCTGAACAGAGTTAATGGTTACAATAGATCAGATTATCCCGGCATTTACGTTCGGATATTATCAGACCAGATTATACAGATCCAAATGCCCAACAGAAACTAATCTGAATTCATAATAAACCGACAGACAGATTCTGAGCAGATATTGGATGCCTAACAGTTTCGATGTGCTTTCCAGCAGATTATAAATATGTATTAAACGTAGAAGTCAGATAAGTATTCAGCTAAAGGAATCTGATGACATGAATGATAGCGAATCGGTTCAATCGGTTACTTGTAATAGTTAGTGTAGGGAGTTGTTGGCTCGAACGCGTGGCATGCAGGGCATGTCACCACCCTCCTACGCATTGTAACCCGGCCACCTGAATTAACGGCTTCAAAAGTCGCTTGATGACTTAGGCCTAAGGTGGTACCAAGGGTATTAGCCTAGCTGATTATTATTATTGTGATGATGTATTAGAATAATTAGATACAGTTTGGAAATAAGATTTCTGGTGATATAAAAGATGAACTTGATCTATCTGATTACCTTCAGATATCTGAAAATTACGATCAGTCGGCCGTTTTTAGCACTACATACAATGGCATATATATGTATATATATTTACTTGACAAGAATTGCTCAGTATATTTGTGAAAATGTTTGTCGTACGAGTAAAAAATAATACCATATGTAACATAATTACTCATAAGTGTGCCAGAAAGAACTTTTTCTCAATAAGATCTTGTTGCAAGGATATGACGTAATTGACGTCACTTCCCAGTCGATGAAGGTTTTATCGTCATCAAAACTAGTTCTGGCGGGGAGGGAAGGAACCAGTTTTACGCGACGTTAGTCCGTATTTTCTTTGGTGGCTGTGTAACAAGGTCTCATTTATATTTTTAATACAGAGAGGTTAAACAGAGGCACACTTATGATAAATTATGTTACATATGATAATACTAATTATTTTATCGATATTTAAAACTTTGTATTGTATGGGATAGTCCTTCCAACTTATTCTCAGATAACGGTTGCTGTTATCTGAACCGAATTAATACATACGATAGATCATGTATCAGATTATCTCTTCATTTACGCTCAGATTTTTTTTTAGATAAGTTGACTATAAATATACTAAACATAGAAGTCAGATACCATTTCAGCTAACTGAATCTGATCAACTATAGCAGATAAGTTTTGTTACTTGAGATAATGAATCAGATACAATTTGAAATTCTGTTCCTTGGGAATGTAAAAGTGGAATCTGATCTGACTAACTGATTACCTTCAGATATCTGAAAATTACGATCTGAATAATCAGATCAGGGGCGTGATTCTACTCTTATCGTTAGGAGTTAACCAAAGAAAATTTTCGTTGGCTCCATTGAAATTATATTAGGTAACGAAAAATTATTTTCGTTAAGTAGCTAACGATAAGAGTAGAATCACGCCCCTGGTGGCTATTGTAAGCACTACATATAATGGCATACTTACGAGTCATTATGTTACGTATGCTATCCAGCTCAATTCGCGTAGAATACGGTCACGTTATATAATTTTAAGTGTTAAAACAATTTAATAACAAAATAACAACTTAGTTATAACATAATTCTACAAAAGCTATAAGGAGAAGTTAAGTTATGCAAAAGTACAACAAAGGGAACGCTGAAAAGGCCCTATATGAAATCATACGC
Organism: Leiobunum rupestre; assembly: GCF_980474605.1. Taxonomy (NCBI): domain Eukaryota; kingdom Metazoa; phylum Arthropoda; class Arachnida; order Opiliones; family Sclerosomatidae; genus Leiobunum; species Leiobunum rupestre. The sequence goes on along the minus strand of NC_143393.1, from coordinate 42,600,772 downwards.
AAACGGGATGAGAGGTCAAAAATTAAAACTCATTCAGGAAACCATATAAAATAGCGTCATTTCAAATTAAGCAAACAAAGAGAAGCCTTCTTCCGGCCATTGCCTGCTTAAGATGGTCCGAAGACCGTTGATAAAAGCCATTTAAAACCCGTACGAAGGAGAAAACTTACGTATAAAGGGACCGTGGCGCCCTCTCTTATTTAATAACGGCGTTGAAAAGGAAAAGCGGAGCGCCTACGTTTAACGATTCGGGCCGCCAGGGGAGCGCGCGTAGCGCCAATAATCCCGATGCGGTCGCCACGAGTAAGAAGGTCTCTCATCAGGCCATTCTCCGAGTCAACCGGCCAATCCCTAACGCCGGGAAAAACGCCGCTTTCCACGACGCTATAAAGACGGGTTAGGCGTTCGCGTCGAACGCCGGGACGAAACCGTCGGTTATAAAGGCGGAATGGGAAAGTTTTACGCCCCCTAGGAGTCGAAAGTCGGAACGGCCGAGGCTTAGTTCGCCGAGGATAAAGAAAGTACGAGCCTTTTCTGAAAACCAAAGCGAGACATTAAATAGGGCAGTTAATACTCAAAGATAGGCCGTAGCCATAATTATTAGACCGATAGAATAAGGGTTATAGGAACCCCATCTTTCGCTTTCTTTCTCGCGTCGGCCGCTAGGGGCGCCTTATTGTTTTACCGGAGAGCCAAGCGTAACGGCTCTTAGGAAATTGAAAGTTTTCCAATATATCCGAAGGGACAAGCAGGGGCGTGTTCACCTTTTGCACCGCGGCGAAGGGGAGTTTAAAGGCGTTTAAGGGCTTTGCCTAATCTCTTTTTAATAAGCGTCCGGAGCTACTGTTTTCCACATTCTCTGACGAAACGATCAAAGAATTGTAGTTATCCCGGAAGTAGTTCCCAGCAAAAATCTTCGCTATTTGTTTAACGGATGCCCTTGTTTACAAGTCAACGGCGAACTTTTAATTAAAAAGGACTTAGGCCTGGGTCTCTCTCTCTATGGACTATGCTTAAACGCCATCTATTGCCTACCCGGAGCACGGGGTCAACTTGGACTAATTAACAACAATGGGGATTTTCGCTACCCTAATAACGTACGAATTTTCAGGGTTGTTTAAAATGCATTTTGAGTTGGAAAAAAGTATTTTGCACTTTACATTCTGAGTTTCTAGGAAACTATTTTGCATTCTGAGTTTCTAGGAAACTATTTTGCATTCTGAGTTTCTAGGAAACTATTTTGCATTCTGAGTTTCTAGGAAACTATTTTGCATTCTGAGTTTCTAGGAAACTATTTTGCATTCTGAGTTTCTAGGAAACTATTTTGCATTCTGAGTTTCTAGGAAACTATTTTGCATTCTGAGTTTCTAGGAAACTATTTTGCATTTTACATTCTGAGTTTCTAGGAAATTATTTTGCATTTTACATTCTGAGTTTCTAGGAAACTATTTTGAATTTTACATTCCGAGTTTCTAGGAACTATTTTGCATTTTACATTCTGAGTTTCTAGGAAACTATTTTGCATTTTACATTCTGAGTTTCTAGGAACTATTTTGCATTTTTTATTCCGAGTTTCTAGGAAACTATTTTGCATTTCGTGGGTTTGATATGTGGAAAAACATTTTCAAAATGTTTTTACTCTGGTACCATCATCGCAGCTCTAGTAGAGAAAGTTCGTCTGCTATTTACTCCCAAGTAATCATAGATGGCGATACTTGTCAGTTGCTCACTTACTCAGAAGCAGATAAACATTCGTACAGTGCCACCGCTTTATTTACCACGCTGGCTGCGAGGAGGGTTTTGAAATCTCTACGTAAATATTATTAATGAATTATTAATGACTAATTAATTAATTATTAATAATTATAAACTAACTTTGCATTTGTAAAAATATTTTGTATTTTTATTTCGCGCTGCAAAAACCATTATACATTTTGAATTTAGAAAAACCCATTTTCAAAATTAATTTATTTGGCATTTTAAATTTTTCATTTTGAATTATGGAGAAAGTATTTTGCATTTTGAACGACCTTTGCAATTCTTACTCTACTGGTGAAAAATACACTAAAATTATATTTGAACATATTGTAACGTATTTTTCTGCTGTTAGATGGACGGTAGTAAAACTTTGCTAGTGGTCAAAGGCTAGCAATAGCGTAAGGTATGTAAAATTACTAATTTAAAGAATAAAACTTTTTAAAAGGAATATTATTTAAAATTATTTAAATACAGATGTAAAAAATAAAGATAAAAACAATAAAAATTACGAAATGTTCAATTTTTAGCAATAAATATATATTGCTAAATATTGAACGCCCCAAAAATAGTTTTTTCAATAATATTGCAAATATAATATAAAATTTTATCTACAGTATAAAATATCAGAAATTGAAAGGATTATTATAAAATAAATGAAAAACCACATGTTTTTGGTAAAAATAGTTAAAATAAACTCAAAACAAATAATGAAATAATAAAATAATTAAGTTAATATAGATTTATCGTTTATTCATTTTTAAGGTTGTGCAAAATATTGGGTTACACCAAATAATTATATCGAATACCAAATTTGTATCGCATGGACAATGAAAATGTTCTCGAATATAAATTTTTGCTGATCAAATAGTCTAGTATTCGAAAACTATCAAATCAATTATTTCAAATTATTTTGTATTCGCAATTTTATTTGGTATTTGATCAGTTAACTTTTCATTCTAAAATATTCGACCAACTATTCGACGGTGCGAAAATTTGATTAGCTATTTGATTAGCTATTTGACGTGTCTAGAAAACAAATTTAGTTTAGTTTAGTTTAGATTTGGATTTTAGTTTCGACCTCCGATAAACGGTATTTGCACACCTCTATTAATTTTTAATGAAATCATTGAAACTAATTAAACTGAAACACTTTTAAAAACGTTATAAAGTGCTTTCAACAGCCAACTGAACAGGTTATTCATTAACGTAATTTCCAGCTATCTGGAGGTAATCAGATAGTCAGACCAGGTTAATCTTTTTTATCAACTCCACCCAACTCAAAACTTGTAGAGGTTAACGGTAATAGTATTATTTTACTAACCGATTTGAACTGATTCCCAATAATTTATCTCATCAGATTCAGTAAGCTGAATAGTTATTTGATTTCTACATTTAGAGAGTAAATGCGGATAATTTGATATCTGATCGATCGTAGTTATTAGTCACTTATTAACTCGGTTCGGAAGCATTAATATAAATTACAAATTTGAGATCTTTAGTAAATGTTGATCTTGACTTTCAAAAATATATTAATTAATTTCTAATAATATTCTTCAAAATGTGTCGATTTCATAAATAGGAATAGAGTCGTAAGTTGGAAAATTTTCAAGAAAAATACCGAGGCTTTTTTCACCGAAAATATTCAGTATGTTTCCGCAAAAAAAAAAAGTTTTCATTCTATGATTAGTCTAATATATTGTTTGCAAATTTAAATAAAGCGGAATTTTCGCCTCATGTTTTCGAATCTAAAAGTAAAACTAAACCTCTAGACTAGTATAAACTGATTAACAATGTAACACTATTAATGTTTTGTAGTATGTTTACTAATATCAGACATTTTATATCGATTAAAAGTTAAAAACATTAAAAACCCTTAAAAAGTAATTTATGTTTCAATTTTCTATTTTTCTGATTTGCGGATAATTAACAACACTATATAGGAAATTCAGGGGCGCCTTTAGGCACAGAAAAATTTGGCGCCCCTTGGCATTGATCAGCTAAGGTGGGGCGTATCGGTTTATAATAAATAATTAAATATATTTTAGTTTCCCCAAACTTTTTCGGCGTTATTTTGAGTAGGGGCAAGCCAAGTACATGGACCGTGGGGCTTTATCAGAGTTTTGGCGCCCCTAGAAAAATGGCGCCATAGGCACGTGCCTACTTTGCCTAATGGTTAATACGCCCCTGAGGAAATTTGGACAACACTTAAAGGGAATATAACCTGCAAAGCAATCTTTACGGAAGACCCCTTCAATTTTTCAAATGTCCCTGTACAGTGGCGCCAAACATTTTTAAAGCCAAAGGCAAGAGCGGCCAGAGCTGCAAGCGTTGGTGTTCCACACCAAATACCTGAGGTTATATTCCCTTTAAAGAACGAAAAAGGAATTATAACGATTTTAAATGAGTTAATATTGAAATTTCTCTTATTTAATTAAAATAAATTATTATAAAAATGGCAAGAAAATCAGTAACAATAGCAATTATATTATGTATTGTTGCAAGCGACAATAGGGAGTTGGCAACACCCCTCGTCCAAAAGCGATCTGAAATCTGGCAGTCTCACGCGACGAGTTGCCACGCCGGATTCAAACCCTTCTTGACATTGATTCCGTTCGCCACTCCTTCATCGCTCGCTGCCAAACGGGGTTGTCGCCGTCCTATACCACTTCCTCGTCTCGGTCGACCTTCGTGTTAGGCGTCTCCTCAACGGGGAGCCGCCTGGGCGACCAGCTGCCAGGCGAGTCCTCCCATCGCATCCTCTCTGATACTCGTAAATTCTAGAAGCCATTACGAGCCTCGCTTTCAACGGCTTTTTCCAGATTTCGCCTTTTTTCCTCTCGTCCTGGTAGATCGGACAACTTAACTAGAGAGTGGCGGGGCTGTACGGATACGGGAGATCGGGCGGAAGGGACGGTTACGAACGCCGCTTTCCGCTTAAGGAGGCCAGCCAGTCGTTGGACGACTGTTGTTTAAAACTTAGCGGTCCGTGTAGCGCGATCTGTGTATTAACTTCAACGCCATCAGAGCGCGATTTTTACAATTTTCCGCGAACCATCCCCCGTATAAAGGATAGATTTTTCAACCGGAAATGAAAATCACCGACGCTACTGCCTACATTCGCTACTTGCCAAAAAAATATCGCGTCTCTCGAGCCAAAGTTTTTATTCGTACGGCAACAAGTGTGTCGCGCGGACGGCAATATATCGTTTCACGCGACGTTGATAAGCGGGAAAAACTTTTCAAATCACATTGTTTCCTCAACTAATTTTATAATAATAGAAGATTTTGATAGTACGTTTGGGTAGTATAATTTTCACTAGTAAAGTTGGATAGTTGAGTTTTCAGTAGTAGGATTGAGGTAGTAAAGTTTGTCTAGTAATTTTGGGTTTAGTAGAGTTTATCTAGTAATTCACGGGGTGGAAAAGTTTCATTAGTAGTTTTGAGGTAGTAGAGTTTCACTAGTAATTTTTAGGTAGTAGAGTCTCACTAGTAGTTTTTAGGTAGTAAAGTTTCACTAGTAGTTTTTAGGTACAAAAGTTTCACCAGTAATTTTGAGGTAGTAGAGTTTCACTAGTAGTTTTGAGGTAGTAGAGTTTCACTAGTAATTTTGAGGTAGTAAAGCTTACCTAGTAGTTTTAAAGTAGTAGAGTTTCACTAGTAATTTTGAGGTAGTAGAGTTTCACTAGTAGTTTTGAGGTAGTAGAGTTTCACTAGTAATTTTGAGGTAGTAAAGCTTACCTAGTAGTTTTAAAGTAGTAGAGTTTCACTAGTAATTTTGAGGTAGTAAAGCTTACCTAGTAGTTTTAAAGTAGTAGAGTTTCGCTAGTAATTTTGAGGTAGTAAAGCTTACCTAGTAGTTTTATAGTAGTAGAGTTTCACTAGTAATTTTGAGGTAGTAGAGTTTCATTAGTAGTTTTGAGGTAGTAGAGTTTCACTAGTAATTTTGAGGTAGTAAAGCTTACCTAGTACTTTTAAAGTAGTAGAGTTTCACTAGTAATTTTGAGGTAGTAAAGCTTACCTAGTAGTTTTAAAGTAGTAGAGTTTCGCTAGTAATTTTGAGGTAGTAAAGCTTACCTAGTAGTTTTAAAGTAGTAGAGTTTCACTAGTAATTTTGAGGCAGTAGAACTTACCTAGTAGTTTCGAGGTAGTAGAGTTTCACTAGTAATTTTGCGGTAGTAGAGTTTAATTAATAGATTTGAAGTAGTAGAGCTTACATAGTAGTTTTGAGATAGAAGAGTTCCACTAGTAGTTTTGAGGTAGTAGAGCTTCACTAGTAGTTTATGTATAGTAGAGCTTCACTTTTAGTTTACGTGTAGTAGAGGTTTCAGTAGCATATCTAAGTTAAGTTGGATCAGAAAATGTTCACTAGCCAAGTTGGGGTAGTTGGGTTTTCACTGGTAATTTTGGGTAGTAAGGTTTTCACTAGTAATTTTGGGTAATAAGGTTTTCAGTAGTAAATTTGGAGCAATTGCGGGTTCACTAGTATACTTGGGATACCAGAGGCAGAAGAATTTTTAGTACAAAATTTTTGCAGTAGAATTATCACTAGTGATTTTGTACGGGTAGTATAGTTTTCTATAGTAAAGTTAGGTAGTAGAATTAGTAAAGATGGGGTAGTTTTAACTAGAACATTTGGCGCCATAGTTTCTAAGCAAAAACACGAAAGTGACGCTTTGAGAACGAAATTTTAATACGACCAACATCAACATATTATTCAATGTATGACTTTCATAGAGAGTAGGGTTAAAAAGCTACTATATAGAGTATGATTTATCCATTTCGTGTTGAGGCGAGAAGTAGGGGGGAGAGTGAAAGGGGAGGGAGATCATTTCTCGTCAGCGGAGGGATACACTTACAAACAAGCTGGAACTTCCCATTTTCAATATCACGAACACCAAATTCTGAATTTATTTCGACTCACTTCTAAAAATAACTATTAAGTTACTGTGTCAAGTTAGACCATAAGTTGAGGTATTCAAAAAATTTGTAGGCAAGATGAACACCACAGAGTTAAGGCCGAGTCTGATGAGGGGACTAGCTTTCCACAATGGCCATGATGACGTCACGAGAATAATAAATAAAAACGTTTTACAAAAGAGTGTCAATTGCCCTAAGTAATTACTTTTAGTTGCTTATCAACTAAGATGGACGTCAAAACATTATGTGAAAGGTAATTATCAACTTATGATCAAATATTATTGAGACTATAAGAATTCTACACCTCAGTATTATCATAAGTAACATAATATTAACAAGTACGACCCTTCCTATGGTTTTAATGCTAATTTCCTGACCAAATATTTTTTCGACACTGACATTCTCGCCAAGTCTGACACACTTATGTGAAACATAATTATAAACTTATGATCAAATATTACTGAGACTATGGTAATTCGGCACCTCAGTATTATCATAAGTAACATAATATCAATAAGTATGACAATTCCTATGGTTTTTAGTTTGAATGTTAATTTCCTGACCTATAACCTTTTCGAGCTGAGTAGCGTGTTTTCGATCAGCTTCGACTTGGATTGAACTGAGAGGAATATTATCGCCCTTGGTAGTAGTATATTACACTTAGGGCATATTTAGACACTAGAGAGCTCTGTGCTGATAACCAAACCTAGATTGCGCAATAGCTCTGAAAATAAGTTCGCTGATAATGTTTCCTAATTGAAATACTTATTTTTACTATGTTACTTATGATATTATTAAATCAAATCTGTATAAATGGCTCAATATAATGAATTACCAAATTTTGCTGAACATCGAAGATATAAAAAAATATGCTTATCCAAATATCCAGTTACAAAGTTAAATAATATGGGACAAAAAATAAAGTTAGGCAACAGCGAAATATAAGCGAGTCTTAAGCGATGGAAAGTTGCAAACAACAAATCGGGTAGCGTGACTGGGACTAAACACGGGCGTCTCTGGAAAGACTATGAATATTCTATTTCAGCTTGAAAAATACCGTTTCATCACGCCATGGTTGCGTTCGCATCGCTGCTTCGTTTGGACAGGCGCAGTCCTTGGTCTGCAGTTAATGTTAGAAATGAAAGTGCGAATAGGAACGATCCACTCCTGTTACAAAACCTCCCAAATTACGGTTTTCCGATTTACTGTATACTTTGCAAACTTTACTGTATTATTAAGTAAACACCGTAAGCAATTAAAAGAATAATTATTGCATTGACGATAAACGCTTATGTTGTTTAAATGAACGTTAATTATTTCGACACGCATTAATTAAACCAACGAATAATTACAATTAAAGCTAATGGTGTAATTTTTGCTGGACTTTTTACTGGCTTTAAGTTTTCACAGAGATATTAGCTCCACATTTATCTTTTGAAATAGAGAAGGTTTACTGGTTTATTATGTAATCAAACTAATATATTTACCAAAACACAGTTACCAGTTTGGATGAAATGACAAACGTTGTATTTCAAGTTCAATTTATATTCTGAATTTAAACCGTTTATGTCTCATTATAAATTTAATTACCAGTTTAATAATTCGAAATTTCATGAAACCTTTTAGGGTAACTGGTCCAAAGAACCAGTTTGATATTTAGAGCAGTTTATTAATTGGAAATTTTCATAAATTTTATAGGTAACTGGTCCTAAGAACCAGCTTAATTTTTAAAGAAGGTTATTAGTTGGAAAATTTCATAAATTTTATAAGTAACTGGTCCCGAAAACCTGTTTGATTATTAGATAAGTTTATTAATTTCAAAATTTAATTTGAAGGCTTACTGGTCAAAAACACCAGTTTGATTATTATAAGTTAATTAATTCCAAATATCACAAATAGTTCAGGGTAGCTGGTTCCAAGAACCAGTTTGATTATTAGAAGTTTATTAATTGGAAAATATTACAAATAGTTCAGGGTAACTGGTCCCAAGAACCAATTTGATTATTATAAGTTAATTAATTCCAAATATCACAAATAGTTCAGGGTAACTGGTTCCAAGAACCAGTTTGATTATTAGAAGTTTATTAATTGGAAAATATTACAAATAGTTCAGGGTAACTGGTCCCAAGAACCAATTTGATTATTATAAGTTAATTAATTCCAAATATCACAAATAGTTCAGGGTAACTGGTTCCAAGAACCAATTTGATTATTATAAGTCTATTAATCCCAAATATCACAAATAGTTCAGGGTAACTGGTCCCAAGAACCAATTTGATTATTATAAGTCTATTAATTCCAAATATCACAAATAGTTCAGGGTAACTGGTTCCAAGAACCAGTTTGATTATTAGAAGTTTATTAATTCCAAATTTGACAAATATTTAAGGGTAGCAGTTTGATTATTTGATAAGTTAATTCATTAGAAATTTTATTAAACGTTTCAGAGTAACTTGTACGAAGAGTCAATTTGAAAATAAAATAAGGTTATTAATTGGAAATTTCCAAAATATAACCATACATTTCATCGAAAAGCTACCTGTATCAGATATTATTTAAATATCGAGGCCTTTAATAACTTTTTTCCAATAATAATTTTTCCTATATTTCGATTGTCTTCCTATGACTTTCTGTTAATTGGTCAATTTTCCTATATTTTTCTATTTTTAGATATATTTTTCGTACATCACTCGTTGCTTTCAATGTAGTTTTAAAGCTCGATAGAAGGCGTTCAAAAACACTAATTTCGTTGGCTTTTACGGCTGGCTGATGTTTTGAAATGAAAATGTAATATTACTTTAATACATTTTCTAGTCGCAAAGTCTGTGCTGTTTTCATATTAAAGTAATACTATTATTACATCAAAGTTCATTTAAAGCATTTGTTTTATCTTTATTAAAATTATTCCTATAATTTCCTATAAATTCCCCTGATTTTCTTATAATTTCCTATATTTATCTAAAAATTACTACTATAATTTCCTATATTTATCTAAAAATTACTCCTATAATTTCCTATATTTATCTAAAAATTACTCCTATAATTTCCTATATTTATCTAAAAATTACTCCTATAATTTCCTTTATTTCTCTAAAAATTTATCCTATAATTTCCTATATTTATCTATAATTTCATATATATGTCTCTAAAACTTACTCCTATAATTTCATATATGTCTCTAAAAATTACTCTTATAATTTCATATATATGTCTCTAAAAATTACACCTATAATTTCATATATGTCTCTAAAAATTACTCCTATAATTTCACATACCCCTGTAGCATTTTAGAGTCGGGCCGACGTCGGCTAGTGTCTTAAAACAGAAAGGTCGGCCTACTGTCGGGCCACCCCACTCTGAAAGGTCGAAATGTCCTAGTAGAAAAGTAGTCGGCCGACCGTCGATCGACAAGAAAATTCGACTCACTTCCGATGTATGTCCTACTCAGAAAGGACTATGGACCGACTCAGAAAGGACTATGGGCCGACTCAGAAATGACTATGGACCGACTCAGAAATGACTCTGGACCGACTCAGAAATGACTCTGGACCGACTCAGAAAGGACTATGGGCCGACTCAGAAAGGACTATGGGCCGACTCAGAAATGACTATGGACCGACTCAGAAATGACTATGGACCGACTCAGAAAGGACTATGGGCCGACTCAGAAAGGACTATGGGCCGACCCAGAAAGGACTATGGGCCGACTCAGAAAGGACTATGGGCTGACTCAGAGAGGACTATGGGCCGACTCAGAAATGACTATGGGCCGACTCAGAAATGACTATGAGCCGACTTCAAATAGGCATATTTCCGACTCGGAAACGACGTTGTGCCGACGTCAAATTAAATCGCACTTCGGAACTCCCACTTAATACCAATTTGATGCCTTAACAGTAATTTAGCTGAGATTGAATCGATAATAATTTTCAATAAAAATGAGCTATTTATATTAATAGAACTAATCCAAACAATATACAAGTCTGAAAATCTTTTGGCGAAGTACATAGAATTAATAAAGTAGTGATATAGAAAAGAAACATTTTAATTAAGCTTCTAGATTTTAATACGTAAAAACAATTACAATTCAAATACTTTTAACAAATATCATTATCTTTTGATGTTGTAGTCTAATTATATTTTATTTATAAAACACATGACCTTGTAATTGCCAAGGCCTAACAGCTCATGCAAAACATTGTTCACAAAGCTATAATTAATTGATATAGATATTATTTATATTGATATATTATTGAAAAACTTACTTTTTTAGTTTAGATTTAATGTATTTCTCAAGATTCCAATGATTTTCCATTAATTTTGAATAGAAAATTAAGCGCACAAGTCAACAATTACACCTCCCATCTCAAGCGAGTTCGCCAATAAAATTCTATAATACTGCTAGTCCGGAGATGGCGCTGCGAAAGTATTAACTGGCGCGTGCTTTTGAATTTTTTAAACTATGAAGCGTTTGTGATCGTATCAATAGGCCTATTTATTAATACATTTTAAATTTTTTAATCTATTTAGAGTATAATTAATCAATATAAATAAAAATCAGGAATTAATATTTTGAAATAATATCGTAAATCGCAAACCCCTGTAACACATGAAGTCGGTTTAGAGCAAAGACTATATACGCTTCGCTTACTAGACAGGCGTCTCCATACAAAAAACCTGTTAACACTTTCGAAACACGGGAGAAGCCTTTGACCAGCCGTTAGAGGCACCACTAGTAGCACTCTGAAGCGCGAGGAAAATTTTGACCAGCGTCTGCTATCGTATGCAAGTTGAGCCATTGAACACGCCAATCTATTTATATATAGTCTTTGGTTTAGGGTCGGGGTACGGTCGATAAGTCGGTTTATAGCATTGAGTTGGGAATAAATAGAGGTACAACTAAATCTGTCTGGCGCGGGACCAATTTCGTTCCAAAAGGAGACTTTATCAACTTTATCGTTCAACCGTGGGGGCATCTGTCTTTATTGGTGGCAACTATTGCAATTGAATTTTTTCGCGAATCTGATGCGAAATTGAAATCTATGATTTCTCGTAACAAACAAACCTTTGAAGTTGTTTAAAAATAATTTTATTCTGTCAACACGATTCTTTTTAACTCAAGTTACGGTGAGTTAGCTAATAATTATTTATTTTTAGCCATATAACTTTACAAAATATAGATGGCGCTACCGCCTAGTTATAAAGATGAATTTCGTACAGTCTTATCAGATTAGGCCCCGCGTAACCATGGCAACTGGAATCGTAATTTTAATTCTAGCAGTATTATTTCGACACTAAAACCGTAATTTTTTTTGGGACTATTTATGGTCGGTATGCCGACCATTATCCAACTTAAAATAGACCTTACATTTAATTATTGGATTCGACATTAACTTTATGAAACCGACCATATTTATTTAGGAAAAGGGGATATTTTAATTATTTTCTGACTATTTGATGATGATGAATTTTTTATTCACTTTTATTTTTTCTTCAAACTTATTTGTATTCGAAAATCTAATAATGAGATCAGTTTTGGGTCGGAAATAAGCATTAATATAAAGTCGGCCCGACGTCGTTTCGGAGTCGGTTCTTAGTTCTATTAATTGGCGGTAAAGAGTCGACGTTTTGCAGTCGGCCGACCATTTTACCCCTACGACATTTCGACCCTCAATCCAAAGGTCGGCCGACTTTAGCGTTTAGTACCTTTTGCCGACGTCGGCCCGACTCTAATTTGCTACAGGGAAGTAACTTCTTATGCAAATTAATTTCTAAAAATTAATTAATCATAATTAGTAAAAATGAACTTCAAGTATAATTATAATTATACAATAAAATACAATTATTTTAAAAATATGAAAAAAATACGTGTGGTCCTTATCAAGTCGGCATATCGACTGTACATTAAAGTCGACTTGCCGACTTTATAAAGTCTCAAAATGGAAATTTGTAATTTTTGGGGTAAAAAAATTGAACAATTTGAGTCGGCATACGGTCGTCGACCTGAAAACGACTTTTAGACCCATACCCGACTCTTGACCGACACCCTAATGCTACAGGGGTATATGTCTCTAAAAATTACTCCTATAATTTCATATCTATGTCTCTAAAAATTACTCCTATAATTTCCTATATTTACGAAGAAAATAAGAATGACTGAAGACTTCATAAAACGTTTTTTACTTATCATTACCTAAAAATGTTTGGGACTCATCAGATCTCCCGCCCCCCCCCCCCCGCGCATAAAAAACCCTGGGTGCAACACTGCGCGGAACAGCCAGCCAGCCAGACTTATTTCCCTTTATTTCCCAGTTATAACTCAGTTCATATTTGCCACAGCTCAGACGGGCAAGAAAACAAAAGCACTTCCCAAGAGGGGCCAGGAGAAAGCGGCGAACCGACCTCAAGGCTGTCTGCCCCGTTTTCTACAGATTATTTGTTGAACGAAAGAGATTGACTCTCGAATTCAAAAGATCCACTCCATCCTCCAGAGTAAGAAAAAGCTAATATTTTGTACGATTATGGCCCGAGTTACTTAAGTGAAAAAATTTAATTAGCTGCTTCGTATTGTATCGCGCCAATTGCTATATTTATGCATACCCTCGGGTCAAACTTTTCACGATTACACGCGTTAATTAGTTAATTAGTACCAGAAAATTACCACCTAAATGATGTAAACAGACGTCAAAAAATTAAGATTATTATCATCAAGGTCTTATCAGACATAAAATAATCAAGATTATTATAATCAAGATGTATACAAACATCTAAAAATCAAGATTACTCATGATGTAAACAAACGCCTAAAAATCAAGATGAATATAATCCAGATGTGTATAGACATATAACAATTAAAATATTATAATCAAGATGTACACAGAAATCCAAAAATCAAGATTATTATAATCAAGATGTTTACAGACATATTAAAAATCCAGATTATTATAATCAAGATGTTTACAGACATATTAAATATCAAGATTATTATAATCAAGATGTTTACAGAAATATTAAATATCAAGATTATTATAAACAAAATGTAAACAGGCATCTAAAAAATCCAGATGCTTATAATCAAGATGTAAACAGGCATCTAAAAATCCCGATGATTATAATCAAGATGTAAACAGACATCTAAAAAATCCCGATGATTATAATCAAGATGTAAACAGAAATCTAAAAAATCCAGATGATTATAATCAAGATGTAAACAGACATCTAAAAAATTCTGATTATTATAATCAAGATGTAAACAGGCATCTAAAAAATCCCGTTGATTATAATCAAGATGTAAACAGACATCTAAAAATCCAGATGATTATAATCAAAATGTAAACAGACATCTAAAAAATCCCGATGATTATAATCAAAATGTGTATAGACATATAACAATTAAAATATTATAATCAAGATGTACACAGAAATCCAAAAATCAAGATTATTATAATCAAGATGTTTACAGACATATTAAAAATCCAGATTATTATAATCAAGATGTTTACAGACATATTAAATATCAAGATTATTATAATCAAGATGTTTACAGAAATATTAAATATCAAGATTATTATAATCAAAATGTAAACAGGCATCTAAAAAATCCAGATGATTATAATCAAGATGTAAACAGGCATCTAAAAATCCCGATGATTATAATCAAAATGTAAACAGACATCTAAAAAATCCAGATGATTATAATCAAGATGTAAACAGGCATCTAAAAATCCAGATGATTATAATCAAAATGTAAACAGACATCTAAAAAATCCAGATGATTATAATGAAAATGTAAACAGATATCTAAAAAATCCAGATGATTATAATCAAAATGTAAACAGATATCTAAAAAATCCAGATGATTATAATCAAAATGTAAACAGATATCTAAAAAATCCAGATGATTATAATCAAGATGTAAACAGGCATCTAAAAATCCCGATGATTATAATCAAAATGTAAACAGACATCTAAAAAATCCAGATGATTATAATCAAGATGTAAACAGACATCTAAAAAATCCAGATGATTATAATGAAAATGTAAACAGATATCTAAAAAATCCAGATGATTATAATCAAAATGTAAACAGATATCTAAAAAATCCAGATGATTATAATCAAGATGTAAACAGGCATCTAAAAATCCAGATGATTATAATCAAAATGTAAACAGACATCTAAAAAATCCAGATGATTATAATGAAAATGTAAACAGATATCTAAAAAATCCAGATGATTATAATCAAAATGTAAACAGATATCTAAAAAATCCAGATGATTATAATCAAAATGTAAACAGATATCTAAAAAATCCAGATGATTATAATCAAGATGTAAACAGGCATCTAAAAATCCCGATGATTATAATCAAAATGTAAACAGACATCTAAAAAATCCAGATGATTATAATCAAGATGTAAACAGACATCTAAAAAATCCAGATGATTATAATGAAAATGTAAACAGATATCTAAAAAATCCAGATGATTATAATCAAAATGTAAACAGATATCTAAAAAATCCAGATGATTATAATCAAGATGTAAACAGGCATCTAAAAATCCCGATGATTATAATCAAAATGTAAACAGACATCTAAAAAATCCAGATGATTATAATCAAAATGTAAACAGGCATCTAAAAAATCCAGATGATTATAATCAAGATGTAAACAGACATCTAAAAAAATCAAGATCAATCAAAACCAAATGAAATACGTATCCATAAAAGAAAATAAGAAATCCCAACCATTTTACGTAACCGCATTTGCGAGTTTCTAATATATTCGCAATAATTTATAATGATTGTAGCCATATTTATAGTTTTAAATGCATACTTAAACGGTGGGCATTTTCAATCGCATTAAAACACTCGGGAATTTCCCTGGGAACTAGCAAAGAGGACGCAAAAGTTTGTCTCGCAAATAATACCCGACAGGGGGCGCTCTCCGTTGCGCGATTCAATAAATAAAAGCCCAGGAGAACAATAAGAAAAGAGGTAGCAGACGACGCCCCCCCCCCCTGGCATCGAGTTCAAATCAGAAA
Organism: Leiobunum rupestre; assembly: GCF_980474605.1. Taxonomy (NCBI): domain Eukaryota; kingdom Metazoa; phylum Arthropoda; class Arachnida; order Opiliones; family Sclerosomatidae; genus Leiobunum; species Leiobunum rupestre. Next base: position 42,585,054 of record NC_143393.1, on the reverse strand, counting down.
GGTAGGGCCCACCATACGCCATTGTATAATCACCTCAATCTGCTAAAAATCGGCTCTAGCATTAGCATTTTCTTCGGTTTAACATAATCGATTGTCTATAACGAAAGGAGCGCCACGGAGCGGACGGAAGCGACAACAAGGCGGAAGCTCCGACGCCGACAGCCGAGCGGATAGTGTACTCGCTGGCCGTCCGATGGCGCTTCTAGTGCCGAGAATGCGAGAAGAACTAACGGGCGGGGAACAACTACGTACACAGCTGATAGCGATATTAAAGGCAGGGGGAAGTGATATTATATTAGGAGCGCGGCATCAGGTGACTTGGTAAACTTGTTTAGGCGGCTAACCCTAATAAAAGGGAGGCTCAAATTCAACCACTTGGCGAGTTTAATAGGAAATGACTAGTAGTTTACATCATAACGCCTACTAAAAGCGGTCAGGGGGGTACGGTAGGCGCTTCGACAATAGCGTTTGTCTTTTAATGGGGTCTTTTAATTAAGAGCTGGTTTCTGTCACCTACTTTCCTCCGCGTTAAGTGCCACTACGCTCAGCGGATGTGTTTACCTTAGACTCTCGGGAAACCGGACCAAATTTAACGCATTGCCGTTGTAATAATCACTAGAGGGGAAAAACGCTTGTTTGAATATAAATTGAAACTTGATTTTCCCGCGGCGCTGAGTTACCCCTGGTAGTGCTCGTTTCCCTGTACACCGGTGTGCTGCTGTTGGAACACTTCTACAGGCGCTCGCTCTATGTTTTGTTTGACCTATTTCGATAATTTCATTTCGTAAATATATTTTTCCGTGTATACGAAGATAAAGGGAATCTAAAGACGTCTTTCGAATGAAAATGAAGATGGCCGGTTAGATACGTGAGAGTGAGTTATGACGTTTTTATCTGGAACTACGGAGAGCTTAAAGAGAAACGAAATTGTTTTGCCTGTTTCTTCTTCAGTCAACAAAAGCGAGAAACAGCTCGAGGATCAAAGAAAAAAAAGGGATGAAATAAAAAAGATAAAAACACGATTGCTTTTAGCTCTCTGATAATAAATTTTCAAAGAGAACTACAGCTCTCAGTTAGAGAAACCCCCGCTACCCCAAAAAGGTAAAAGAAATCTGGGGTCCTCCCTATTTTTAGCTTCACCCACGAATTTTCTTTCTACTGGATGTAAACGTTTAATTGCTTAGGTAGTTAGCTAAGTGATTACTAACGTGGTATTAGCGATACAAAAGACTATAAAATGTATATTATCAGAAGCATATAATACAGGGTGTTTCAAAAGGTTATGCAAAAATTTGAAGGAGTTGTAGGGGGTGAGTTGAGTAGTATGCCTGTTTTTCCCCTTTTTCCAACGATGAGTTAAAAGAGCGCCAGAGAGCTTTAAAGGGAGTATAACCCTACGTGTTTGGTAGGGTGCACTAAGCTTACTCAAAAATCCACACGAGGCGCTACGGTGAAATAGTAGGATGATTTCCAGATAAAACCTCTATAGCACGCTGTTAATGACCTATACTTTATACTAGAAATCTACTTGTATATTTGGGTTTAAGGTCATAACCCTACTGATTTCCCCGTTATATTTTTAAACAAAAGCATCGTAAGTAGTGAATTAACTATATCTCGATGATTACGTAAATAGTTAAGTCATAAACGTGCTATATTTTGAAATATATTTTCTTCTTGTAGTCTATTAACAATCGACTTGATCCGCATTCAGTGAAAATATTCGTGGTAAAAAATTCCTATTTATTATCCCAAAATTACTCCAATGATTTTTATTCTTAGGCGCCTGAGAGGAATGGAAAACTTTTCACCCTAAATTCCGATAAAGGTTATACCCCCTTTAAAGTGTGGCCTACTAGCCCCTGGAAGTAGGCTGCAACAAGCGCGAAACCAAGCAGCAGGGAAACGCGAACCTTAAGGTTTGGGTTCGTGTGATAGGTACAAAAGGACTTTGTAAACAAATCGAGGTAACCAGCGTAAAAATGTAACTTAAACAGTATTTAAAGTCCCTGCACTCGGGTTAAAGTCATTTAGATTTAAAATTTAAATTTACACGCTTTTCAAATTCATTCGTTTACGAGATAAACTTTGACACGGTTCAATGTCATGGAAATTTCCGTTGTTAAGTGGCCCCCTGCACGCTCTATATGTCCTGGAAATTTCAAATTCCTAGCGAAAACACATTTTGAGTTATTGGCCCTGTATCATTTTGTAACGATTATGATAACAGTGATTTATTCAAATCAGCGGTATCTAATAGATGTTTCTATAAAATAAATCAATAAAAAAATTAAATGCATAAAATGTTTTTTCCCGCGTCATGAGCTTAAGCTTTTTTTATTTTATTATTAGATGATAATAGATATTATATACTTCTGATTATAGTGACTGACCAAAACTTTTCAATCTCGAAAATTTGGTTTATAAATAAATTTACCAACGCGGTGTATTTTGAAAATTTTACGTCTTTACACGCAGGCTGCGGTTTGGCGGGAAAATTGTTTGCACTAGAAATTGCACGAAACGTCACAGATGAACACTTCTATCGAAAGAGCTATTATTAATTGCAGCAGAAATACCACAAAGATTTCGTTAAGAAAAGCAAATGATAAGACTAAATAGTTGCCTGTTTCTATATTAGCGTTTTCCCTTTATTATTTTATTACTATTACTTTTATTACTTAATTATTTACTTTTAATAATTTATTATTTACTTTTATTATTTTATTATTTACTTTTATTACTTTATTATTTACTTTTATTACTTCATTATTTACTTTTATTATTTTATTATTTACTTTTATTATTTACCTTTATTATTTTATTTTTTACCTTTATTATTTTATTTTTTACCTTTATTATATTATTATTTACCTTTATTATTTTATTATTTACCTTTATTATTTTATTATTTACCTTTATTGTTTTATTATTTACCTTAATTATTTTATTATTTACCTTTATTGTTTTATTATTTACCTTTATTATTTTATTTGTCGGTTTGGTTTTTTGGCGGCTTTCCAAAGAGCAATTAAATCTTCTTTTATACTTAGGCTTAAGGTGGTGCCTTGGGTATTAGCCTAGCTGATTATTATTATTATTATTGTTTGGCGTACACATGTTTTATCACACAACATCACGTGATCAAAGCTTTTTCTAAAATCCACTAGGATCATAATATACATTTCTTAGTCTATAGTTTTATAACTAAGATTAACTTCAACAATAGGTATGTAATTGCATTCCATAAGTGAGTTAATTAGTCTAAATTATTACTGATAATTATGTGTGGAGGGATGTCAAAACTGTTATAATGGTTCAACCTATATAGATTATATATTTTCCATAAAGATTATATATTTTCTTTAAAGATTATATATTTTCAATAAATGAAATGAAATGAAGTGAGTTTATTTACCGTGCATAACAACAGTACAGATAGCGTAAAATAGTGGAAAATAATGATTTACAATGGCAATGACATAGAGAGTAAATTATACAATTTTAAAGATAGATGAATATTTACAAGAGAAAATATGGATTTGATTATTATACATGTTGCAAGTTTGTTGCATGAGTGAAATAGGGGTAACCACTTTGGTTTGAGAAAAAGTTAGTTTTTGACGCGTACAGTGGTTTGGCGTGTGGAAATTTAGAAAAGACATTAAATCGGATATGTGAGATTAATAATTTGTTTCCAGATAAAAATGATTTCACGTTTGTTTGTGAATAACTTAATGGTTTTTAAGCCCAGGTACTCCAGGAGGTATTTATAGTCATACAGATTATATATTTTTTAAAACTATTATATATTTTCTACAAAGATTATATATTTTCTACAGAGATTATATATTTTCTATAAAGATTATATATTTTCTATACAAAACATATATTTTCTATACAAAACATATATTTTCTATACAAATCATATATTTTCTATACAAAACATATATTTTCTATACAAAGCATATATTTTCTATACAAAGCATAAATTTTCTATACAAAACATATATTTTCTATACAAAGCATATATTTTCTATACAAAGCATATATTTTCTATACAAAACATATATTTTCTATACAAAACATATATTTTCTATACAAAGCATATATTTTCTATACAAAACATATATTTTCTATACAAAGCATATATTTTCTATACAAAACATATATTTTCTATACAAAGCATATATTTTCTATACAAAGCATATATTTTCTATGTAAAGCATATATTTCTATGTAAAGCGCATATTTTCTTTTGGAGAATCTGTTATTCGTCTACGCGCTCCAACTTTCTCCGTAAAGGCGTATTCATAAAATGAAACGTGAAATTGAAATGAATAAAATATGATTTGAGAATAAGTGTGAAACTGTCGAGGTGTCGTGTCCGCGTTGTTTCGGCCATCACTGTTTCGAGGCTCCGCGATAAAGGTAAGAAAGCGGCGGGATGAAACGCTCGGAAGGGGGCGCAGGTAGCGGGCGGATCGCGTGGCGGCGAGATGATTTTGTTTGGCAGAGGCCAGAGAGGATATTTACGATTGGCAAAGTTAAAAGTACTTACGGCTTTCTTTCCTCCCTTAGTTCCCATTCTGGCCGTGACACGCCGCTGCTGGCGCGTCTCCCCCCACTCCCCCCCCCCCCCGATATAAGCCTAATAGTGAAGACGTCTCCCCGTGGAAGCTACATGGCCCGTAGCGAACTCTCAGGATTCCATCGATTTTTCTCAATTCCAGACACTTTATTTCCTTTTTCACCGGAGATCCAAACTTACACGTTTTGTTCGCATTACATTTCAAACAAGTGACCGCGCTATTCGACGGATTTAAATAAATAATGATAAATAGTAACCAGCTAGGCTAATACCCAAGGCATCACGTTAGACCCAAGTCATCTAGCGACTATTAATGTAATTAATTCAGGTGACCGGGTTACAATGTAATGTAAGGTAAGGTAATGTAGGGTAATATAAAGTAAGGTAAGGTAATGTAATGCAATGTAAGGTAAGGTAAGGTAATAAAGGTAATGTAATGCAATATAAGGTAAGGTAATGTGAGGTAAGTTAAGGTAAGGCAATGCAAGGTAAGGTGATGTAAGTTAAGGTAAGGTAATGCAAGGTAAGGTAATGTAATGTTAGTTAAGGTAAGGTAATGCAAGGTAAGGTAATGTAATGTATATTAATATAATATAATAACATATCATATCATATAATAATATAACGTAACGTAACGTAATGTAATGGGTTACAATGCGTAGGAGGGTGGTGGCAAGCCCTTCATGCCACGCGAGCCAACAGCTCCCTTCATTCACTATTGCCAGGAGACATGACTCCTGCTATTACCGTTAACCGTTTCAAGTTTTTATGGTCACCGAAGAGCTCTGGAAAAACCCCTTTAACCAGTGAAGAGATAACTTGCAAACGCGAAAGTGCTAAATGTAATGTAATGTAATGTAATGTAAGGTAAGGTAATGTAATGTAATGTAAGGTAAAATAGGTAATAGAATGTTAGGTATGGTAAGGTAATAAAGGTAATGTAAGGTAAGGTAAGGTATTATAATTCAATGTAAGGTAAGATAAGGTATTGTAATTCAATGTAAGGTAAGGTAAGGTAAGGTAAGGTATTATAATTCAATGTAAGGTAAGCTAAGGTATTGTAATTCAATGTAAGGTAAGGTAAGGTATTGTAATGCAATGTAAGGTAATGTAAGGTAAGGTAAGGTAATAAAGGTAATGTAATGCAATGTAAGGTAAGCTAATAAAGGTAAGGTAATGCAAGGTACTGTAATGCAATGTAAGGTAAGATAATGCAAGGTAAGGTAATGTAATGTAAGTTAAGGTAATGCAAGGTAAGGTAATGAAATGTATATTAATATAATATAATAACATATCATATCATATAATAATATAACGTAACGTAATATAATGAAATATAATATAATAATACCTAACTACGACTAATTATTTCGTAACCTTTACCTTTACATACATATTTCAAAAATTAATACTAATTCGAATTTAACTTTAACGTTTGAAATCATTTTTTAAATCTCTTCCATTTGAAAAACCAAGTAATAAAAACCAACTCGTTCTTTGGGGGAAAGAAAGTGAGTTTCATCATGGCCGTAAACAATTTAAGCGACAAAAAAAAGTGGCAAAAAACAGTGTCCATATATATTCAATGGTTTCGGTGGCCGGGCTGCTAAATAAGGTTTATTCTCGGGAAACCCCTAAAAGATGTTTTCCCGCATGGCGGCGGAGACGTGCCTCGCAGCCACTCTTAATGGTCTTGTTATTCCGACTGAAAACCCTTCCTCGCCCTATGAAACTACTCTTTCTGGCAGCGACGATTCAAAATGAATTATTCAAACTCAAACTGTTTTATTTTTATTTTTTCATAATGTCCGCGTGCGTATCTTGGCCCGCGCGGGGGGGATGTGAAATGGGGAACAAATTTTCCAGGGTGAAATAGAAACTTGTTGTATAAAGTTTTGCGGGAATATTTTGCGCGAAAAGATACGTAACGAAATGGAAATTCTAGCTAGCCCCCGACGACCAAATAAAAATGAGCTTGGCTTTAGAATTCGGACTGTTTTGTTATTATTTTATTTGTAACAATTTTGTTTATTTCTAACTGTATTGTTTTGTTTGGAATGAAATCATGAGTACTAGAATGTGATATTAAATGACTGGTAAATAAATGGTGTACTACAAAATGAAGATTGCAATTTTGATTTAGATAGTTAATGACGAAATATATAAATATATATATATATATATATATATATATATATATATATATATATATGATAATGAGTTGAAAGCACTATTGTATACCCAGTGGCGTAGCTAGGAAAATTGGGCCCTGTAGAAAATTTGGATTTGGGTTTAGGGAGAGCTATATTTTACGTTATATCGCCGACTGAAAAACAATATAAGGTTTTCTTCGAGGTGTTCTTTGTTTTCGTTTTGTTTTGGGAGGTTTTTAAATGCGCCTATATAATTTTGTTCCGGACTGAAGTTTATCTAAGTAAATGACAAGTTTTGTTTTTAAAGTTTAGTTTTATTTTGAGGAATGGTTAAATTTTTTCCATCCTTGTCGACTTCGAGGCTAGTCTAGGTCGTGGTCGAGAGTGCCAATACATTTTACAAATACAATGAATGAAAGCTGGGTTGTATCGTCAACGGACTCGACCCGGGGAAAACGGAGGAAATTGGCCCAAAGTGGCGAAATTTCAGAGCCAAATCGGCGCTGTCCATTTCCCCGTTTCCAAGAATCCCGCGTCGACAACCGAGCCTACGCGTTACAATACAATGGACATTTTTTAGAGGATTATTTTTACATTGGAAAGTTTTTAAGATATTATTGTTGCAATTGGAATCTATACGTTTGGATTTCATTCTAAATTATACAATTTTAGTTCTGCACTTACATTTTATTATTTTTATTTATTTACGACATTTGATTTAAACATTTTAATTAAATTACGAGGCGGTTTTTTAGCAGGCCCCAGTGACATGTCAATTTTTGCGCGTTCCAATTGACGCGATTCTGTGCGTTGGCCTATTTACGGCACTGCTTTCCAATATCGTGATAATGACATCACGGTAATACCAAGGATTCTTTATTAAAGAATTGGCTGCATTGGCGTATTTACGCCACTGTGTATACCCATAAGTGTATAACATTATTCCTTAAGTAAGGTGTTTTATCAAACAGTTTACCGAAAGATATTACCGGAAGTAGTAGCTACTTGATAATTTTCCGCTTGGAGGCTGTTTTCCCGAAAACTTTCCGTATTTTTACCGAAAAATTATTAATTCCATGATTAGCCTAGTATTGTTCACCAATTTAAATTTCAAGGCCTTTTCGCCTTATTTTTTCAAATCGAAAAGTAAAGCCATAAGTGTATAATATTGTTACATAAGTGTGACACTTCCTATCCTTTACATGCAAAAGTTTTACTGAGAGCTATTCACAAGACAGACTGCATTACGGGCTTCGTCGCTGTTTTGCGTTCGCTTGCTAACGCGTCACACGTAGCCTTTGACAGCGCCTATCCAGGGGCAGATTTTCTTCTTGTTTTTCTACGTTACTAGCTCTTAGTAAAATATTCCCCAAACTTATGGAACAATATTATAGACTTATGGTAAAACTAAACCTCTAGACTATAGCCTAAAATAAAAACCCTTAAAATATAATATATGTTTAAATGTTTTATTTTTCCGATTTGCGGAAAATTAACTGGAAAATTTCCACAAAATTTTACCGCGTTTAATTTTTCCAGATAATAACAATTCTAGAACGGACTCAAAAAGATATTGCAAGCGAATTCATTCTTATGGATCAAAATAATATACTCGTTCCAAGAAATGGCAAGTACCATTATTATAAAAAAATATCTGAGTTTGCTAACCCATTGTAGTTAACTTTAAAATTTTCAGAACACGAAATGAATCAAAATTTTGCGACATAATAAAGAGCCACCGCCGCCTCCCAGCTAACACCTCAAATGGGGTAATGGTCATTCAAACCGCCATTCCAAAGTACCCCGCCAAATTATCCCACGGCCGCCGTAAAAATTTCCGTTAGATGTCGCTGAATACCTCATCTTCCTTTTATGCCCCCCATTTCATTCCCCCTGATTTCTTTCATCCCGCCAGGAAAGGGGAGGTTGGAAGGACCTGGTAGCCAGCGCTCGGAGGGGGGCGAAGATAAATGTTTCTAACGGAAGATGGCGCGAGCGAAAGAAAGCCCGCCAGGGGGAGATGCTAGAATCGGTATCTCAAGTTTCTCGATTTTTTCCTCTTCGTCACGACGACACTCCCTGACTCATTTATTGAGTTAGGAAGCTCTCACGGACACCTTCGATTACAGCGACGGCCCGAAGAGATTCCCCGAGTTCAAGAGCAAGCCTGTGGAAGCGTCGCTTTTCAACATTACACTTTCATGCCAATAGAAAGACGATGTCAGCCTTCGACTTATTTTGTCTTTAAGTTGATCCTGAAGAACCCGACAGAAAACCGTCTTATTAAGATATTAAAGAGGAAAATTTTACGATATGGATTTATGGTATACCTAATATTATGAATATTAAATATATTTAAATCTGGCTTACGCGACTCGGTTTGTAGAATTAATTCTTAAACACTAAAAATTGGTGGTTGTTCTAGAATTTAACACAAGGAATTTTCGTACTTTTAATAATAATTTTATGAGACATCTCTTAACTCACAAAATCGCAAATCTATTCGCGACCGAAATGCGTCAGCTACCGACAAATTAAAGTCATAATAACGTTTTTTCTTAAATAATACTTTCAAAATATAATCAAACGATTAAAAACTATACATATTATATTAGTATATTATAATTATATTAGTATATTATAATTATATTAGTATATTATAATTATATTAGTATATTATAATTATATTAGTATATTATAATTATATTAGTATATTATAATTATATTAGTATATTATAATTATATTAGTATATTATAATTATATTAGTATATTATAATTATATTAGTATATTATAATTATATTAGTATATTATAATTATATTAGTATATTATAATTATATTAGTATATTATAATTATATTAGTATATTATAATTATATTAGTATATTATAATTATATTAGTATATTATAATTATATTAGTATATTATAATTATATTAGTATATTATAATTATATTAGTATATTATAATTATATTAGTATATTATAATTATATTAGTATATTATAATTATATTAGTATATTATAATTATATTAGTATATTATAATTATATTAGTATATTATAATTATATTATGCATATTATATATAATTATTGATAAAGTCAAATTTACGAATAACGATGAGGAAAAACTAGAGCTTGGCGTTTGGATAAAAATGAACCACTTATTTTATTTTTATCCATAACCTACAATTATCCGAAAATATAAATTATTTTTTGCAGGTTAAATCGTTGTTTAAATAAACAGTTAACCAAAATATTTACTATTAATCGAAATTTTACGCAGAATTCTAGGGAAAATTAATAATGTCTGCTTTACTATCTAGGTTTCAATGGCGAATCAAAGGGGGCGTTGCGATAGTTTTCGGTCACGAATAGATTCACTTTCTTTATATTGATGACGTATTAAAACGTGTGACGCCATAGTAGTGGTTTTAATAATGGTCGACATCGCAGACGAATTTATTTTTAACTAAGGTAAAATAACATTGGTGACGTCAGCATATGTGTAGCCTTGGACAATAGAGGAACTAGACCGAAAAGCTAGACAGGTAGACAGTAAGAAAACAAAGAACAGGATTTGCTTCAGTCAACATCTAACTTAGTTTCCTCAAGGGTCTATTGTTTAAAATGTAATTAAAATAAAATTAAAGCTAGGATGTTAAGAAATAACCATTTTAAAAGGTAGTGCTTTTAAAACTATACAGAGTGTTTCAAAAGGTTATGCAAAACTGTTAAGGGGTTTTAGGGGGTGAGTTAAGAAGTATGCCTGTTTTTTCCCCATTTTCCTACGATGAGTTAATAGAGCGCCAGAGGGCTTCAAAATGTGGCCTACTAGCCCCTGGAAGTAGGCTACAACGAGCGCAAAACCAAGCAGCAGGGACTTTAAATACTGTTTAAGTTGACGTTTTTGTGTACAAAGTCCTTTTTGACCTACCACACGAATCCAAACCTTAATGTTCGCATTTCCCCGCTGCTTGGTTTGGCGCTCATTGCAGCCTACTTCCAGGGGCTAGTAGGCCACACTTTGAAGCTCTCTGGCACTCTTTTAACTCATCGTAGGAAAATGGAAAAAAAAACAGGCATACTTCTCAACTCGGCCCCTACAACTCCTTAAACTTTTTGCATCACCTTTTGAAACACCCTGTATATAACTACATTTATATTAATTTAACTGTAAGATACTTAATAAATGGATGCTTTTAGCGTGTTCAGGGAGTTAGGGATAGGTCTGATTAAGACCCTTAGCACTTCAAAGATTTTGTCGCCATTGGTAATTTCTCTATCTATTTCAATTTGTCGTAATATTACGGATACATCCGCTATGGGTAAAATTATTTCCAAAATAAAATTAAGAATATTTTTACTCCGACTATCCTGAAGATGGCGCTACACAACACTATTTAATAAAGGCGCGCGATGCACGCTCGATGGCATGTTACAATTAAAACGCGACACCAAGCGTGCGTCGCGCGCCGTTATTAAACAGAAGCCGTAAAGATCCCCTAGAGCTGTGCAGCGCCATCTCCAGGATAGTAGGAGTAAAAATAATCCTCATTGGATCCACCTAATGACGTCACAAGATAACTTCCCGTAGCAATATTCAGCCATAATCGTAAGTAAAGAGAATAATGCTGGAGTAACCTTTGAACCCCCCCGTAAGGATATATTGGAACGTGTTACCGCGAAATTATTTAACAAATAGGCTTTAGTGACAAACACGGTTTAAATAAAGCGCAAGAAGTGCCACTAAATTATTAAATTATTTACAACGTCCATTTTCAATCTACGGAGAGTGGAGCAAAATGCAGCTCCTCTGTGTTAATTATTCTTCCCTATCGCGGAGAAGAGGGACCGGCAGGGGCTGTACAAAGTTAAACAAGGAAGATATCCGGGGGGGGAGCAACAGGGGGGGCACTGAATACGGAAAACTTCTTGGCAAATTATTAGAGGTGCTCCTAGTCAGGTATTAATTAAGCTTTTCCCAAAGACTTATTGATCCCTTCCGCGTACTAAGGGCCGGGGCATTCATTCCATTGACGTCAAACTGGCCGAAAGCGCCATCTAGCATCCAGTTCGCGAACTACTAAACGACACGGGGGGGAGAGGGGTGGAAGTGAGGGTTTGAACTGAGAGCCTCCGAGGGCTAATCTGAAGCAGAAGAGAGCTTTCCCGATAAGTAGAGCGGTTCTAAACTTACGCTACGAGCCGAGGCTTAGCGGGCAGCCCGGGAAGCAACCGACGCGTCTCCGGGAAACGCCGACTGCAACATTTCTCGAACGCTTGAGACGCGTTATATTCTAAGCCTCGGCTCCAACTATACGAAGCTTAGAATTCTATTTACAGACGAAAGAGAGCGAGAGAAAGAGAGTTGGGGTGGGATGGGCTAGTGTACTTCTCTATTCGGTTTCGGGGCTTTTGCGGAAAACGAAACTGCCTCTTTTTTGGGGGGTGAGGGTGCTTAATTTTTACGAAAAACCTAGACGACACAACTTGATAGAACGCTTTTACCGATATATTTGAGACCATTCAGGGAAAATGTCACGGGTGCTACTGCAATTCTCCAAATAAAATGCCTTTTTCGTTGCTAAAAGGGCGAAATCGAATTTGGTGAGGAATGGTTTGGCTACAGTTACAAGAATGTCCCAAATTCAGATACAGGGTTAAACAGTTATGTGGGAAAACTGGGAATTAAACAACGACATTTAGTACATTGAAATGAATCGTGTACCTTCGTAGGTTCGACAGTCAAATGACAATAGACCATTCTATAAAATACTACTTATGTGGTTTACTTTTGTGTAGGCTGAAGGTTTAGCCCGATTTTTCATGAACCAGGGCGGCTCAAAAAAGGGTTATCTGGCAAACCTGCCAACCTAGTTGTCTGAATAAATATTGCTTTTTTGATCAAAATCCTACTCATTCAACGGGTATAGTTTTATAAAAACCATTATAAATAGTTAATTAACTATATCTCATTGATTTTGTAAATAATTCAGTTATGGACGTAAGTATATTTTGAAATATACTATCTTCAAGTAGGCTACCTTAGCTATATTTTGAAAATCGACTTAACCGGTGACGCTTCATAATATATCAATTGGATAGGAATGAGAATAAGCAGAATTTTTAAAACCAAAGAATTAATAAATTTGCAAGTCCTACTGAAGTAGCGCTATGTTGTCATTGCTTAGCTAGGAATTTCTAGAAAAGTCATTTAAAAATAATAATGTACTACGATTTTACTATTTTATTTTATTTAAACTAGGTTCTTTTCTCTGGAAATCTTTCTGACTGATGATTTATTACGCGGTTGAAAGTTCCCATTCATTCGGCTGTTATAAACTTTGACCTAGTGTTGTTAATATTCCGGAAAATAAAATGCTGAAAAATTTCCGGAAAATAAAATGCTGAAAAATTTCCGGAAAATTTTCCAAACTGCGGAAAATTTTCCGCAAATCGGAAAAATAAAAAATTTAAACATAATTTACTTTTTAGGCGTTTTTAATGTTTTTAACTTTTTATCGATATATAATGTCTAATATCAGTAAACATACTACAAAACATTAATAGTGTTACATTGTTAATCAGTTTAAACTAGTCTAGAGGTTTAGTTTTACTTTCAGATTCGAAAAAATTAGGTGAAAATTCCGCTTTATTTAAATTTGCCAACAATATTAGACTAATCACGGAATGAAAACGTTTTTTTATTTTTTTCGGAAAAATACGGAAAATTTCCGGAAAAAGGCCTCGGTCATTTTCCGGAAAATTTTCCGACTTACAACACTAGTTTGACCCCAAATATTTCGGACCACAGATTGAATTTTAAAATTCGGGCTTGGTGAGGACACGGATCTTGGGTGAGCTATGGCCAACATTTAATTCTAATCGGTTAAATAAATTGCCATGCCTAAGGTTGTAACTAACTAACTAACAAACATTTTGCCTATGGAGTCGATTACAACGAAGTGTCGCTTCAATGATATTACTTGAACCAAGAATGCATTAATTTCTACTCATGAGATTAGATATGTTGAGGCAATCGGTTTGTTAGTATGCTACTCCCATACGTTTCAATACAAAGGACCAGATGTCTCATTGGTTCGCTAAATCTGACGTCTTCCAACGCTTTGAAACACATGCTGGTGACGTATTTCCTTTTCCCCCCTCTCGACCAAGATCGTAAACTAGATCTTGGTATCCGCTGGTTGTCCAAAAATATTCATAACTCTCGAGAAGATATAAATACATTATTAAAACATTTGAGATTGTAACGCCAATAAGTTACTCTTAATGGGGAACGCGGACCGACGGCAAGTTGGAGGGAGTGGCTTCGACGCGGACCGACGAGAAGTTGGAGGGAGTGGCTTCGACGCGGACCGACGAGAAGTGGGAGGGAGTGGCTTCGAAGCGGACCGACGAGAAGTGGGAGGGAGTGGCTTTGACGCTGACCGACGAGAAGTAGGAGGGAGTGGCTTCGACGCGGACCGACGAGAAGTTGGAGGGAGTGGCTTCGACGCGGACCGACGAGAAGTGGGAGGGAGTGGCTTCGAAGCGGACCGACGAGAAGTGGGAGGGAGTGGCTTTGACGCTGACCGACGAGAAGTAGGAGGGAGTGGCTTCGACGCGGACCGACGAGAAGTTGGAGGGAGTGGCTTCAACGCGGACCGAAGAGAAGTTGGAGGTAGTGGCTTCAACGCGGACCGACGAGAAGTAGGAGGGAGTGGCTTTGACGCTGACCGACGAGAAGTTGGAGGGAGTGGCTTCAACGCGGACCGACGAGAAGTAGGAGGGAGTGGCTTCGACGCGGACCTCGTGGAAGCTGGTTAACGACGAGACGACAAAAAATTGTTTTTAAGCTTCAGATTAAAGATAATGTACATTTAAAAATTCAAAAGCCACTAATATAGACCCCTAACCCCCACCACTGCAATAGCTACCTCTCCCGTCAGGAACGGGTAAAGATTGACTTTGTAACCCTCCAAAAGCCTAAAACATTTCGTCCCTTTTAATAAAACATCTATTTCCGAAAAGTAAAAAGAAGTCTTCTTTCGCTATCGTTACCTCCAGGTCGGCCGGAGGCGATCAGACTGGGAGCCGAAACTTACCAAATACCACCCATAACGTCGGAGGAAGGGTAAAGTCAGCGCTATTATCAATCTACGAGCGTTTCTTTCGAGCCCAAAGTCCCCCGTTCGCTACATTACGCGTTGGTCTATTGACTTAGACGTTCTCGCTGAAAAGAAAACGAAAGCTCTTCGCGTCGCGGGATCACTAGAGGGCGTCATCTTCAAAGTTCACCGTTAGACGTCGCTTTCGGAGCTCGCTATAAGAGGGGAAATGCTCGACGAAGTAGCCTTCGGTCACTTTCGGAAGGGCTTTCCAAAAATATTCCATAATTACCGGGTTCACCTGCTATAAATTTAATGACGATGCCTTATTTAATGCAAACGCTTTTGTGTGATTTGAATGAATGAAAGAATGAATTTATTTATGACATTGTTGAGACGATTTCTTAACCTTGCTTCCCATACCCCTTACGCTCCCAATACCCCTTATTCTCCCTATACCCCTTATTCTCCCGATACCCTTATGCACCCTATTCCCCTTATGCTCCCTTTTCCCCTTATGCTCCCAATATCTCCCATGCTCCATATTCCCCTTATGCTCCATATTCCCCTTATGCTCCATATTCCCTTTATGCTCCATATTCCCTTTATGCTCCTAATTCCCCTTATGCTCTTAATACACCTTATGCTCCCAATTCCCCTTATGCTCCATATTCCCCTTATGCTCTTAATACACCTTATGCTCCCAATTCCCCTTATGCTCCATATTCCCCTTATGCTCCCAATTCCCCTTACGCTCCATATTCCCCTTACGCTCCATATTCCCCTTACGCTCCATATTCCCCTTACGCTCCATATTCCCCTTATGCTCCCAATTCCCCTTATGCTCCCAATTCCCCTTATGCTCCATATTCCCCTTACGCTCCCAATACCCCTTATTCTCCCGATACCCTTATGCACCCTATTCCCCTTATGCTCCCTATTCCCCTTATCTTCCCAATATATCCCATGCTCCCTATTCCCCTTATGCTCCATATTCCCCCTATGCTCCATATTCCCCTTATGCTCCATATTCCCCTTATGCTCCATATTCCCTTTATGCTCCATATTCCCCTTATGCTCTTAATACCCCTTACGCTCCCTATTCCCCTTATGCTCCATATTCCCCTTATGCTCCCAATACCCCTTACACTCCCTATTCCCCTTATGCTCCATATTCCCCTTACGCCCCCTATTCCCCTTATGCTCCATATTCCCCTTACGCTCCCTATTCCCCTTATGCTCCATATTCCCCTTATGCTCCCAATACCCCTTATGCTCCATATTCCCCTTATGCTCCATATTCCCCTTATGCTCCCAATACCCCTTATGCTCCCTATAATTTTGGTTAATGCTAAGTTAAAAATTGTGGGTTAGGCGTTCTTTTAAAAACCTATTTATAAAGCCTACAGGATAAAAAAAATATACTAATAAGTATATAAATTTTTCTAAAATAATTCCAATGCAAAATGTTTTCTCTTGGAATAACCATCCTCTTAAATTTTGGTCCTGTCTGGTAATCCCATCGCCATCTGGTGTAACTTTACTACGTTAATAATGTTTAAATATTCCAAATTAATTTTTTTCTAAGTTTTAAAAAATGTATTTATTGCACCACATGATAGAGAACCTCGAGTTTTATTAAAAAGGTTTAGGGCTTGCAACTGATTATCCGATAACAATTGCGTAATCTGATAGATCAGATATCAGATTATCCGCATTTACAATCAGATTTTACCAGATCAGTTGATACGGGTCAAAATGAAAACCAGATAGTTTAAACTAATCCGACCTCATCGTAAACTGATTTCAAATGCTTCGCAGCGATCGATTTTGATTATAAATATACTAAACGTAGAAGTCAGATAACATTTTAGCTAACTGAATCTGATCAACTATAGCGGATCGGTTTGGTTACTGGAGATAATGAATCAGATTCAATTTGAAATCCGGAATTACAAGATGAGGATATCTGACAATTACACTGTTGGCTCGCGTGGCGTGAAGGGCTTGTCACAACCCTCCTACGCGTTGTTACCCGGCCACCACTCCTGTTTAAAACATTGTTGGCAAGAGCCAGCCAGACTGGTTTAAGCCGGATTTATCCACCGAATACAATCCATGTTTAAAACCACTTTTTTTCATTTAAAAAAAATGAGAAAAGAATTAGAAAAATTAAAAAAACTAAAACTTAACCTTCACTTTTTGTAGTAAGTAATGAGAGCTAGATATAAGCAATTAAGAGATCTTAAAATTCATTTTGCTCGTGAAAATACGCCGTCATTTTAGGGTATAAAAGTTGGTAAATAAGCCTGCTATACCTCATAATGTAAAGGTACTGTCACGCGCAAAATCGTAATTCTGAAATCAGGCAATTTGAGCATTTTCGAAGTAATGAGGGCTAGATATGAGCAATTTGAGCATTTTTTATTAAGAGTGTAACCGGTTTAAGCCACCGGTTACATCCGGTTTTAACGATACTAGATTTTTTTAAACCCTGGTTTAAAAAGGAATTATAAGTCGCTAGCTGACTTGGGTCTGAGGTGGTTCCTTGGATATTAACCTAACTGATTATTATTATTATTATTATTATAATTATAATTACCAAAACGTTCGTCTGGCAGGAAATTTGGTAAGGTCAAGAATAACATTTATACAAAAGATAACCCGATATAAATCGTAGTTCCGTATGAATGTCGCGATCCTCAACATCAAACAATCGAGCTTATTTCCGGAAACAATCCGATTGTGAGACTCAAAGGGTCACGTTTATCTTTTGGTGCGTACTCTTTACCACCCCCCCTCCCCCCAGCAGAGTCCAAAAACGAAACCAAACAAGATCGCCACCACCAACTCCAGGACACAGGCCCAAACAGTAATAGTTATTCGATTCTTGAGTAATAAGAAGGGAGAACAAAAAACACTACCAAAGAGAGAAGTACTCCTAGCGGAGAGAAAGAGAAATAAAAAACAAATCCCCGGGACGAAAAAAAGTGAAAGAATCTGGAACAATATTCTCTCTCTGCCGCACACTTTCCCCCAATTCGAAAGAGAAGCGTTGGGGCAGCGACAGAACTGCCACGGAGTGAACTGGGAGCGCAGAAGGGGCGCGGGGGGTTGGAACGCAGTCTGGAGGCGGCGGCGGCGGCGGCGGCGGGAGGGGGGAATGGACTCTGGGGAATCGAATGAGGAGGGGGATTACGAAGGATATCGACAGTGTTGGGCATTTTCGTCAAAGAGCCGCTCAGCTCACTCATCGCTCGCACTCGGTAGCCTAATATCCGCTCACGCTCTACCATTTTTGAGATGTGAAATAAGTGCTCCTCTCTTTTCGCTCTTTTTTTGAGCGGTGAAATAAGCGCTTCTCCCTTTTCGCTCTTTTTAGAGCGGTGAAATAAGCCCTCCTCTCTTTTCGCTCCTTTTTAGAGCGGTTAAATAAGCCCTCCTCTCTTTTCGCTCTTTTTAGAGCGGTGAAATAAGCCCTCCTCTCTTTTCGCTCTTTTTAGAGCGGCGAAATAAGCCCTCCTCTCTTTTTCGCTCCTTTTTAGAGCGGCGAAATAAGCCCTCCTCTCTTTTTCGCTCCTTTTTAGAGCGGCGAAATAAGCCCTCCTCTCTTTTCGCTCCTTTTTAGAGCGGTGAAATAAGCCCTCCTCTCTTTTCGCTCCTTTTTAGAGCGGCGAAATAAGCCCTCCTCTCTTTTTCGCTCCTTTTTAGAGCGGCGAAATAAGCCCTCCTCTCTTTTCGCTCCTTTTTAGAGCGGCGAAATAAGCCCTCCTCTCTTTTTCGCTCCTTTTTAGAGCGGTGAAATAAGCCCTCCTCTCTTTTTCGCTCCTTTTTAGAGCTGTGAAATAAGCCCTCCTCTCTTTTCGCTCCTTTTTAGAGCGGCGAAATAAGCCCTCCTCTCTTTTCGCTCCTTTTTAGAGCGGTGAAATAAGCGCTCCTCTCTTTTCGCTCCTTTTTAGAGCGGCGAAATAAGCCCTCCTCTCTTTTCGCTCCTTTTTAGAGCGGCGAAATAAGCCCTCCTCTCTTTTCGCTCCTTTTTAGAGCGGCGAAATAAGCCCTCCTCTCTTTTCGCTCCTTTTTAGAGCGGCGAAATAAGCCCTCCTCTCTTTTCGCTCCTTTTTAGAGCGGTGAAATAAGCCCTCCTCTCTTTTTCGCTCCTTTTTAGAGCGGCGAAATAAGCCCTCCTCTCTTTTCGCTCTTTTTAGAGCGGTGAAATAAGCCCTCCTCTCTTTTCGCTCTTTTTAGAGCGGTGAAATAAGCACTCTTTCAAAAAAAACATGTATCCGCTCAATTTCGCTCATAATAACAAAAGCGCTCACAATGAGAGAAGCGGTGTCCATACCTGGATATCGAACGCGTCGAGGAGGAGGAAGCAGGGAAGCGTCCTGGCGGGGGTAGCCAGCGGAGCGGGGAGGGGGCGCTCGGGTTGGCGAGGACACGCGGGGAATAAGGCCCAAAGCGAAACAGAGGGAAGACCCTGGCATCTTCATCAATCTCTAATACTGGCAACGTCATTACCAGTAGTTTGTCTTGGCTTCTATGCCGATAAAACGCGAACCAACGCCACGGTCATCCAAAAATATAAATTCCTTTCTGTATAGGAGAAGGAGCCGTTGATCCTAGGCTTAACTGCTAGTTGACTAGAAGCCCGTCGCTGGGGTACAGTTGGCGCTAGCCGCCACTGAACAGTCGATTTAGTTCGCTCGTTACGGTTGACCAACTCGGACCGATCCCGCTCCGCGCGCCTGGCGCTGCTTACCTATTTCGACCGGGGAAGAAGGCTTATAATAAGCTATCGGTGGAAGCGGCTACTAACGCGTCCATTATCCCAGCACACAATCACGGCTCAGCAACTAGAAGGGGGAAAGTAGCGATATCCCCCCCCCTTTTCAATACCTGGCTATTGATACCCGGCTCGTATCGACAATATTTTTTTCCTCGTTCTTAACCGACGTTGATACTAGATGGCGTTGTTATCGTTCTCGCGAGCCGATCCTGGTTTCGCATTACGCGTTTATTATTCAATGTCCCGAAACCGTCTTTTAAATAATAGAACACTTCGCTAATACTACGCGTTATCCTCAGTGCTTAGGGTGATATCAGATCAAGTTAATTACCCTCACTAAGCAATTTGATTTCAGATCAAGTTAATTACCCTCACTAAGCAATTTGATTTCAAATTTAATCTGATTCGTTATCTCCAGTAACCAAACTGATTCGCTAATAGGTGGTTTCTTTGCGCTTGTTCCGGGATTTCGGAGTAGGGTAATGACGTCATCTTACTCCGATTCTGTGGTGGCCAATAGTTTGAGTTGGGGTAAAAATGTTTTTCCAAAATGGCTGCCTGTGGCCTTTTCAGCGGATAAATTCTGGCTAGCAGGTGACAAAGTAACCCTAATACACCGGCACAAGCGAATAGTTTATGGGGCAGAGTAATTCTCATCCCCGGGACAGGCGAATAAAACGTTTTGGGGTAAAAAGAGTACACTCAAAAGTGACATAATTACCAAAAGTGTGACAATCACTGTACTTTCGTATGCTAAAGGTTTAATGAATGCTCGACTAGAGATCGACCACGTAAAAGACTATTTATTGTCGCCCTTTCTGGCTTTATTTTAGTCTATGGTATTATATCGTAGATAGATGGCGATAGCATCTCCACAGAACGACGAAAAATAAAAAAATACACTAACTTTGACCAGTGCTACTTAGTTCCTCCGTTCCTCACTAGGAGGCGTTAATTGTTGGTTTTAACTTCCTTCCCTCCCCAAGGCATAGTTTTCCTTCTCCCCTACCAACTTGTATTTCGCTAGTAACATTCATTAAGAAATAGGTCCGATTGACACACTTTTGGTCATTATGTCACTTTTGGTACACTTTTAGTACGAGAACAGGCTTAGCTGAAATGTTATCTGACTTCTACGTTTATTATATTTATAATCAAAATAAGCAAATGAAAATAAACCGTCATTAAAATCGGGTAAAACTGTCAGGCATCTGATAATTTTTTCAGATTAGTTTCGTTTAATGTATCTGGTTTGCATTTTGACCGACATCATAACTGATCTGATAATATCGGAGCTTAAATGCGGATAATCTAATATCGTTATTATGAAGTCGGTTCATATAACGCAAATGTTCGATCTGAGAGTCGGTTGCCAGCACTCCAGCCACGCTGTAAATACGGCTAATGGAAGACGCGTTGTAGCCTATTTCGTCATAACTAACATTCTCCGTAAAGGTTGAAATGGGCAAACAAAACGCGGATGGCTGCAGACCACTAGTCTCTGGTCAAGCATGGGTGCTCCCGGGCCAAGGCGGCTGCTCCAAAAGCGGCTGCAAATGCCAAGGAAACTATGCTGGGAATTTAACAATTTGGTCAAGACGTTGAACGTGAGAGATAGAGTGGACATAACATTATACTTCATCTGGAAGATATCAAATGAAACTCATAATATAAATTAATTTTATATTAATTTTATATAATTTTTTTTAATTTTATATTATTTTTTTATTTATTTTACATTATTTTTTATTCATTTTATATTATTTTTTATTCATTTTATATTATTTTTTATTCATTTTATATAAAATTTTATTAATTTTATATTAAGTTTTATTAATTTTATATTAAATTTTATTAATTTTATATTATTTTTTATTCATTTTATATTATTAGTATTATTTGTCATTAGCAATAATTATCGCCGAACTGATTTTCAGAGTTATTGCGCAATCAAGGTTTATTTCAGCACAGAGCCCTCTAGTGTCTAAATATGCCCAAAGCGAATTATACTACTACCAACGACGATAATATACCACTCAGTTCGGTAGTGAGTTCAAGTCAGAGCTATACGAGAGTAGCAGTGTCGAAAAAACTATAGCTAGTGCCATACTTATGGTTATTCTATTACTTGTGGCTTTACTGATATCGAGTGATTTCATGGGGGGTATAGCAGTCCGATAACTTCGGTTCATTTACTTCTGGTAAAACCGTAAACGGGAATACAGCAGTCGCGTGCGCTATATTGTGCCAGAAACTAGAAAAAGTCTGCGCTGGAGTCCCTAATGACTAAATAATGAATCTCCCTTTTTTCATCCCGGATTTGGGGCGGAATGAGAATCTAGAAAAGACTAATGGGATTAACCAATTGATCCTTCTCAGGATTTGAAAATGCAGCCAAAGTAATGCACTTCAAAGATACCCCTAGATTTACAAACATTTACTATTCATTATTGGATTGCCACCCATAAGCGATTTCCCCCGGGTTTAATCCATGTTATAATTAGCCAAAATCTACTTTAAAACCTTATTTCACAAATTAATTTTAGGTGATATGGGGTAACACCATTTCACCACTGACAAGCTCCGACTGGGACTTGGTCACTAAACCTTAATTTCGCAATCATTCTGAAAATAATTTTTTTGCTAATTGTCATACTTGTTACTTATGTCAAACATTATTGTACCAAACAGGGTTTTTCATAATGAATTTTGAGTTTGAAAAAGTATTTTGCATTTTACATTTTGCGGATTTGATATGTGGAAAAACATTTTCAAAATGCTTTTTCAAAATGTTTTACTCTGATACCATCATCGTTTCGTCTGCTATTTACTCCCAATTAATCATAGATGGCGCTACTCAGTTACTCACTTACTCCGAAGCAGACGAACATTCGTACAGTGCCACCGCTTTATATACCACGCTGGCTACGACGGTGGTTTTGAAATCTCTACGTAACTATTATTAATTAATAATTATTAATATTAATTAATTAGTAATTCATTATTAATTATTAAAATATAAATAATTAAAAGTAAACCGAGTGCATTTTGAAAAACCATTTTCAAAATGCATTTTCTATTTTTATTATGAGCTGCAAAAACAATTTTACATTTTGTATTTTGAGTTATAGAGAAAGTATTTTTGCCCTTTGAAAAAAAAGCATTTTGAACAACCCTGGTACCAAAAGAATAAATAAAGAAATTGATAGAAATATACTAGGCATTAATTTTTGTAATAGGCGCTTAAATAAAACATCTTCAAGTAAATCGCCAAGAAGTTATATATCCGAGAGCCAGGACCCGCAAGTTACTGTTTATTTGGTGCTGCTTAAAATAATGGAAATTTTTCACCTGTAAACAGAACGTCGTGTTTTTGCTAAGCCTTAATATGTTTAAAAAAATATAAAATTATAGTTATTTAAAATATAATTTAAACCAAATTTATGAATTTTAATGGAAAAACTTATATTTATATATTGTTAATATACCTAGTGGTACTAGGTATATTAAAAATATATATGCAAATCTAACCAGTTTTTTTCCATTAAAATTCATAAATTACAACAAGCATATAAACTGCAAAACCACACTTTCTTTCAACTATAATTTAAACCACTTTGTAAATTTAGACAGACATGTATTGCTCGGTGAAGCTACACCCACAAAATTAAAGAAAAGAGTTTTGATCTGTTCTCAGCTGCTTCGATCTCTTTTCGGTCCGATTTGAGTTTACAAACTGACCAAATAGTTAATGGCGATTAGCTCACCAAAAGGGATTGGGGTTTGTGAACCCCTTGTAGGGGGGGGGAGACGCGTTTGGGGGTAATATCTCGGGGGTCGGGGGAGCTCTCGACGCTTCAGGACGATCTGGTCCCTTCATGCGCAAGCACGATTCAAACTCCCCCAAATGATCGAACCCCTGACGAGTCTATAAGGAGCAGCCTTTACCTTCTCCCCGGGCCGAAAGTGCGCTGTCAGCCGAGTATCAATTCCTTCCAGAGGGTTTTGTACGCTTTGACCAAAATCGATATCAACTTATGTTTAGTCTGAACCTTCGTGATCGCCGTAGAGCACGCGTTCAATTCGGGTGTGGGTCGCCGATATATGCACCGCTTGTACGACACATTTCAATTCACATCACGCCATCTATCGAGCGGAATGTGAAAGTTAACGTTCAACTTTACGACTGTTTAGTTACAGTTTCTGCAACTATAGAGAAATCGCTCAGCTTCGCGCTGTGTTAAGATTAGTTATGTTAAACTGAAAAAATATTTAAAAAAATTAAAATATGTTACACTAACTGAACCATTGAGTTGGGAATAAATAGAGGTACAACTAAATCTGGCTGGCGCGGGACCAATTTCGTTCAATAAGGAGACTTAATCAACTTTATCGTTCTACCGTGGCGGCATCTGTCTCTAGTGGTGGAAACTATACTGCAATTGAATTTTTTCGCGAATCTGATGCGAAATTGAAATGTATTACTGTGTAATGTGTTACTCGTAACAAACAAACCTTTAAAGTTGTTTAAAAATAATTTTATTCTGTCAACACGATCCTTTTTAACTCAAGTTACGGTGAGTTAGCTAATAATTATTTATTCTTAGCCATATAACTTTACAAAGTATAGATGGCGCTACCGCCTAATTATAAAGATGAATTTCGTACAGTCTTATCAGAACAGGTCCCGCGTAACCATGGTAACCGAAATCGTAATTGTAATTCTAGCAGTATTATTCCCAATTCAATGAACTGAACCAAGTTAATCGTTTCAAGATTAAATTCCTTAATTAAATTCGAAATTGAGATAATGAATCAGATATTATTTAAAATCAGATTGCGGGGTGGAGTTGATACAAAAGTATAACCTGATCTGACTAACAGATGACCAGGCCGACTACGTAAATCTTCAGTTTACTCTGTCTTTCACTGGAGGTAGGCTTACTGCAATACACGTGTGCCATGCAGTCAGCCTACTTCCAGTGATAGACAGAGTAAACCGAAGATTTATGTAGTCGGCCTTTAACCTAAAAAAGGTGTTACCAGAAGTATATAAAAGAAATCTTACAAGAGAAATTTTCATCTAAGTTATAAAATATTTTAATTTACACCCAAATATATAAAATTAAAAACTAAAATATATATATTTTTTTATTTGTTAATCCATGTGTATATTCCTTTAATCTTTAAATTACTTAATTTACTTGGCAATTTGACGTAGGTTAGGTTCTACAGAGCGTGTATTTCCGGCGAAACCATAGCCCGTATCTGTCGGTATATAAAATGTAACACTACCTTGAATTATTTATAAACTAGAATTTTTTCCGGATATCCTAGTTTAGAAGCGTATTTTAAAAATCAGTAGCTGCTTTTGAAACGAGATCATCGTCATTGAGATAAATATTTATAATTTTACCAATTTACCATATCTATTTAGAATTAAAATAATGATAATATTAATTTTATCTTATGATAATATTAACTTCATCCTATTAAAATATTAAGATTACATTATGATAATATTAACTTCATCTTATGATAATATTAAGTTTACATTATGAAAATATTAACTTCATCTTACGATAATATTAAGTTTATCTTATGATAATATTAATTTTATCTTATGATAATATTAACTTCATCTTATGAAAATATTAACTTCATCTTATGATAATATTAACTTCATCTAATGAAAATATTAACTTCATCTTATGATAATATTAAGTTTACATTATGAAAATATTAACTTCATCTTACGATAATATTAAGTTTATCTTATGATAATATTAATTTTATCTTATGATAATATTAACTTCATCTTATGAAAATATTAACTTCATCTTATGATAATATTAACTTCATCTAATGAAAATATTAACTTCATCTTATGATAATATTAACTTCATCTTATGATAATATTAAGTTTATCTTATGATAATATTAAGTTTATCTTATGATAATATTAAGTTTATCTTATGATAATATTAACTTCATCTTATGAAAATATTAACTTCATCTTATGATAATATTAAGTTTACATTATGATAATATTAAGTTTATCTTATGATAATATTAAGTTTATCTTATGATAATATTAACTTCATCTTATGATAATATTAACTTCATCTTATGAAAATATTAACTTCATCTTATGAAAATATTAACTTCATCTTATGAAAATATTAACTTCATCTTATGAAAATATTAACTTCATCTTATGAAAATATTAACTTCATCTTATGAAAATATTAACTTCATCTTATGAAAATATTAACTTCATCTTATGAAAATATTAACTTCATCTTATGAAAATATTAACTTCATCTTATGAAAATATTAACTTCATCTTATGAAAATATTAACTTCATCTTATGAAAATATTAACTTCATCTTATGAAAATATTAACTTCATCTTATGATAATATTAACTTCATCTAATGAAAATATTAACTTCATCTTATGATAATATTAACTTCATCTTATGATAATATTAAGTTTATCTTATGATAATATTAAGTTTATCTTATGATAATATTAAGTTTATCTTATGATAATATTAACTTCATCTTATGAAAATATTAACTTCATCTTATGATAATATTAAGTTTACATTATGATAATATTAAGTTTATCTTATGATAATATTAAGTTTATCTTATGATAATATTAACTTCATCTTATGATAATATTAACTTCATCTTATGAAAATATTAACTTCATCTTATGAAAATATTAACTTCATCTTATGAAAATATTAACTTCATCTTATGAAAATATTAACTTCATCGTATGATAAATTTAAACCTTAACATCTACTTTAAACCACGGTGAAATTTAAATCCAATTTATATATTTATATAAATATATACATTGCTTTATAAAAGGTCTTAAAATATACTTTTAAAAATCAACCTATAATGGTGCACTTAGGCTGAGTTCGAAATCGAGTTCGAATGATTGGAGAAGAAAGTAAAAGCTAGCAGTCTTAACTAGGTTAAAGACGGGACAATTCTCGAGAAGGATAAAAATCGGAAATATGGCCGAAAATCAAAAGAATAAAGTGGAGGGGGGTGGGGGGGGGTAGCTCCTTTTGTGTAAGTAAGGAAAACGTGCCGAATTGTCAAGATCTGATTCAGATGGCCGCCGTAGATCGAATGGATCAGATGCCGTCACAATTAGAGCGCCTAGAGACTATAAAAAGAAGATGCTTCATCGAAATTAGGGTCGAAGGCGCAGAATCCTCTTCACTTTCCACCAATCAGAAGAGGCCACCACCCCCCCCCCCCCCCCGCTCTATCCTCTATTTCCATCTTCATGAAAGTGATGACGTCACTCCGGGCTTTTAAAAGCACGCGCCATTTTTTTTCCACCTCCTTTCTCTTTCGACGGGTTGTCATGGGAACGGGACGCGTCGAGGAGTCAGCTGTTTTCATCCCAAAGTGGATTAGTGACAGGACGTCAAGCCGGGTTTTATACCCCTCCTCCCCCTCCCGGACATATTCGACCCTTTTTTTTCCACATACTAGCGTCGAAGGTAGTTGACATTGTACTCCAACGCTGTTGTACTGGTACAGTCTGTATATTTCTCTAGATAACCACTCTATTTATACAGTCTCGCGTTTTTTGTAATGGTAATTAGACGAAGAAAGTCAGAAAGAGTTATTAAACGTACTAAATAAGGGATTTGTTCATTGTCCCAGAGTGCTGTAGAGGATAAACTGCTGGTTACAAAAATGAAAGATTTTGCCTAACTGGAACACCTGGCGCCATCTACAATTAATCGTGAGAACTATAAAACATTCGTGTTTGTAATAAATAAACCATTGTATTTGTTTCCTACATTGTTATATAATATAGATGACTAAATTTTAGGATTTTTTATGATCTAAGAAATAATAAAAGTAATATCTAAAAATATTTAAAAATTATTTGTTAAATGTAGATAATCAGGGTTGGACATAAGGATATTTTTTAGTAGTCAGCCTGACTAACAAGTAAGTGAGCCTCCTATCTGAATTTATTTTAGTGGTCACTGACTAGTGGGGGTAAAAATGGGGGTATAAAAACCAGAAGGACCGCCAACATTTTGCTTTACCAGTCAGAATTAAAATAGGAGTTTATTATCATTTGAGTTACATGACTTTGGCCAATCACAATTTTTTTCACGACTTAGAGAGGAGCCGGGTTCGATCCCAGCTTGTGGCACTGGGTGAAAACTCGGAACAACTACTTCCGCGTTGAGTTTGCAAGTTCTCTCCCTACTGGTTTAAGGGGTTTCCCCCGAGCTCTTCGGTTTCCTCTTCCATAAAAGCTTGTTGAGATTAACTAATAGTGAGTGTAGGGAGCTGTTGGCTCACGTGGCATGACGGGCTTACCACCACCCTCCTACGCATTGTAACCCAGCCACATGAATTAATGGCTTTAATAGTCGCTTGATGACATAGGCCTAAGGTGGTGCCTTGGGTATTAGCCTAGTTGATTATTATTATACTATTAGTCTTTGAATAGTTAATTTTAATTGATAATATCATCAAATGACGCATTAATTTGAGATAGAGATTCTGGATCAGAACTTGGATGAGGTGCAGTGGACTCTTGATTTTCCACAAGTTATGTTTTTTTAAATAAAATGGGATTGAGGAATGATAAATTTACGATACGCCACATTCGCCATTATTTATGAATATTTAGGTAAATTTTTCACTAATCAAATTGACTAGTGAGCCCCCAGATTTCGATTAATTTTAGTAGTCAAATGCCGTGATTAGTTCCTTATGTCCAGCCCTGGTACAAATCCGTACTGGCTTTAGCACGCTGGATTCCCTTTGATCTAGGGCCTGCCTGCCACAGTTTGCTATTTTTAATATATTTAAAAGTACGGATTGGTAGCCAAATATACCCTTTTTTTTAAGCCAGTAGCTACCAACAGCAGGCACCCATTTAGACTTAAGGATGACAGTTAGAGAACTAACATAGCCACCTTAATCCGGATTTATGGATAGCGAACTAATCAGTGAGCTTCGGATTAGACTCCGTATAATGCATCCCCTATTTGACGAACTAAGGCCTATTTCCCAGCATCGTCACACGCAGCCGAGAGCCAGCAAAAATGACATAAGCGCGGGAAACGGTTGCAGATAAGGCTGGTTCCCTTTTGACGATAATACGCGGGACGCTCGGGGTTGCGTTAGTATTAGTATAGCCTACTTTATATACAAGATAGCCTCGGATAACCCGAAGGGCATTTGGCCGCCGGCGCAAAAAAAGAACCAGGGAAAGAGGAAGGACTTTATGACGAAAAGAGGAAGAGAGAGAGAGAGAGAGCGCTACAACCACTGGTAGCCTGACACTCTTGAACGGTTCTACAACGAGGTAGAGTTTACGCGATAGCGACTTTCGGTTGATAGTCGACTAACGGGTCCAAGCGTGAGGGAAGGTGAAATCCACTCCCGCCATCTAGCGTCCTCGGGAGGAAGCTGTAGGAGCTACTTTGATAGGAGAGGCTTAGCGCGGGGGTTTCTGCCGTGGAAAACACGCGCGGCCATGTGTATTTAGATTCGTAAAAATGAGCTGCCTCCTTCTTGTCTATCAGAAAGTGGCCGCCGGATTGTACCGAGAGGGGGCGTTCCGCTCGGGTTGTTTTATTTTAAGAATAGCGTCCGGGGTTTGCTCGCAGACGCCTACGACGGAGCTCCGCTGTATCAAAGATCGAAGATTCGCGAATAAATTGTTTTCCCTCCAAAAGTCGAGCAGCCCTGCCTCCCTCGAGGCGCGATGTTACATTCAGTCGTAATAGCGAGCGATTTTCTGGAATGAATAACGCCCCGTTCGCACCTTTGACACTTACTGTTTTTTTTAATGCTAATTTTCTTACCGAATGACGCTCTTGCACAACTCCGACTTAGACTCGCCACCTTACTGAGAAGTATATTATCGTCCTTGGAAGTAGTAGTATATTATCGTCCTTGGTAGTAGTATATTATCGTCCTTGGAAGTAGTATATTATCGTCCCTGGAAGTAGTATATTATCGTCCATGGTAGTAGTATATTATCGTACTTGGTAGTAGTATATTATCGTCCTTGGTAGTAGTATATTATCGTCCTTGGTAGTAGTATATTATCGTCCTTGGAAGTAGTATATTATCGTCCCTGGAAGTAGTATATTATCGTCCATGGTAGTAGTATATTATCGTACTTGGTAGTAGTATATTATCGTACTTGGTAGTAGTATATTATCGTCCTTGGTAGTAGTATATTATCGTCCTTGGTAGTAGTATATTATCGTACTTAAAAGTAGTATATTATCGTACTTGGTAGTAGTATATTATCGTACTTGAAAGTAGTATATTATCCTCCTTGGTAGTAGTATATTATCGTCCTTGGTAGTAGTATATTATCGTCCTTGGTAGTAGTATATTATCGTCCTTGGAAGTAGTATATTATCGTCCCTGGAAGTAGTATATTATCGTCCATGGTAGTAGTATATTATCGTACTTGGTAGTAGTATATTATCGTCCTTGGTAGTAGTATATTATCGTCCTTGGTAGTAGTATATTATCGTACTTAAAAGTAGTATATTATCGTACTTGGTAGTAGTATATTATCGTACTTGAAAGTAGTATATTATCGTCCTTGATAGTAGTATATTATCGTCCTTGATAGTAGTATATTATCGTACTTGGAAGTAGTATATTATCGTACTTGGTAGTAGTATATTATCGTACTTGGTAGTAGTATATTATCGTACTTGGTAGTAGTATATTATCGTACTTGGTAGTAGTATGTTATCGTCCTTGGTAGTAGTATACTATCGTCCTTGGAAGTAGTATATTATCGTACTTGGTAGTAGTATGTTAGTCCTTGGAAGTAGTATATTATCGTCCTTGGTAGTAGTATATTATCGTATTTGGTAGTAGTATATTATCGTCCTTGGAAGTAGTAGTATATTATCGTACTTGGAAGTAGTAGTATATTATCGTACTTGGAAGTAGTATATTATCGTCCTTGGAAGTATCATATTTTGTTAAAAATTTACTATAATAATAATAATAATCAGCTAGGCTAATACCCAAGGCACAGCCTTAGGTCCAAGTCATCTAGCGACTTAATTATAATGCCTTTATAATTTAAGCCAATCAACGCAAGGGGTACTTTTCTGTCCCGTCTTTTGGCTCAAAATGTACCTTTAGCATCTTGTTTGGATTTCGATGCTAGCGACATCTGTTGAAAAAAGAGCTACTTCACGTCGAGCCGATGTTTGCTTTAAAAAGTCATAGCGCTGCTAACAGAATATTTTTCGATATAATTCATACTCCCTTTAAGAATGTCATACCTTTACTTTCTATCTCAGTTTGTTTGGATTAATTATTACGTAGTTCCAATCCTGAAATTTGGTAGTGCGAACGGATGTTGACTGATGATTAAAGGTGGATTCTACCCCAAGACGAGAAAAAGAAAATATTGTATCAAAGGATTGTTGCGCAGACAAGGAAACTCGGGTAAGTTCGCCTGTTTTTTTAGTAAAACCATGGTAAAACGACCTGTAGTGTATGAAAGTTACTAACACAACTAATCAATTTAGTAAAGGTGTTCCATATAATCAGTTACACCAAATAATTCGATAGTATACCAAATCGAATATTCGATTCGTCGAATCGAATAGACCGTCAAAATATTAACGAATATTCGATTTTCATGATCAAATAATCAAATATTTAAAAATGGCGGTATTTTACTTTAGGTATTTCAAATAATTTGATCAATAAACTGGCCATATTTTTTAATTACAAAATATTCCACCAAACTATTCGTATTTTTAAATATTCGATTAGGTATTTGATGTGGCATTTGCATACCTCTATTTTTTACAGAATCTCACACTTTTATACATACATATTCATTATTCTAAAGTTTCAAATAATAATATGGTTCTTAAAAATCGCAAAATAAAACCTACAAATTAAGGGTAGATAAAACACTTGAAAAACTCTTTTATTTAAGTACTACATTTGACATATACGCCTGTACAAGTGTTTAACACTCAGCAAGACTTTGACTAACAGGGGCATAGTTCATAACGCGTAGGACGGTAGACCATAGTAAAATGCTTTTTACATGATTCAGGAGACAGGAATCCATACCTCTACTTGGAATGGTTATCCTGGCGTATCGCGTAAGGTAAGATAACTCTGACGGATTTGGCCCCTCCTACTAGATAAAAAATCCCCTTTGCGCGCGCTCCCCTCTCACGTTGTTGTTTGTTAAAGGGCAACACAAGTGACCATGCAGGGGGGTAAATTGTCTTATAGATAAAAAGAACGACTGCGCATGCGCTATCTGCCATAGCCTTTCCCTCTGTAAAAAAAAACAGAACCATATTTGCCGAATTTATTTTGTATAAATGCGCCTCTCGCGGTTTTTACGCAAAATCCATGTATTCTTGAGTCGCGAAAATGGCCGAGGAAAGTGAAGTCGCCGTGCTTACCGACAAATCGGATCCTAAACTTCTACAAAATAAATGTAATAAAAAAAGATAAATATTCTGTCGGGGTATAATGATAGGGAAATTGTTAAGGGAGACGGGATATAGGAGTGTGTGTGGTGTTGAATTTTCTTAATCCAATGTGAGGCTAGCGGCAGAGATTTACCGCGTCCAAGGCCTAATGTTTCAACTTCCATTATTAAAATTATTCAATTCACAAATAATTTTATTCCAAAACATTGTTAAATCGAAAATATCAAAGTCCAACTCTCGGAAACTAACCCAGTTCTTTTCTCCATAATAAATAAATTAAGCTAGGCCTAAATTCCTGGATTCGTTGATTGCGAGCTAACTCAGTGAAGAAAATCGAAAAATTCGCGAATGAGAGCGAAATTGCGCCACGTGGCTACACCAAGGAAAATAAGGTTTTCGCGCTGTATAAAATCATCCTTGGAAAACCTACTTACGGCTTGTTGAAGAAAACATAGTTCCCCCCCTGCATGACCACTTGCGTTGCCCTTTAAGTTAACATAGACTATGTTTTCATGGAGGTAGGAAATACGGATTTCCTAAATCCGTATTTCTAAATCCGTGCTACGCTGAATGAAAACGCTCGTATTTGAGAAAACACGTATTTTCTGAAATACCGAAAACGCACCTGTATTTCCTTGGTAAATCTGGATTTTCTTCGAATGAAAACGCACGAACACGTGTTTGATACACTGGGGGTTTATTTAGTTGGAAATGTAGTTACTAATAAGTAGTGCTCGGACTTTTTTTTATTCACGAATAAATACTTTTAGCCTTAATTTAAATAGTAATATTTCAAGATGAAATAGCTGAATAAAAGAAAGTGGATACACCTAAAACTTAATAAAAACAATTATTTATTTCAATAAGTAGAATGAGTAGTAGATTAACGAAATCGTTGGTTACATAACAAGTTCATTTCTTCAATACGATGAGGAAAAAAAATATCGCAATTTATGATAATGAATAAATAATTCCGAGCACTACTAAAAGGTTGTGGTTTCACATGTTTTAACCTAGGTTTTAACGACACTTTTTAAATTAAAAAATAAATGTAAGCAGAAATATAAAGATATAAACAATACATTTAATTGTTGACGTGATTAAATTAGTAAATTTTGCGAATAGGTTTTTGTAATCGTACGCGAACATTTCAATGTTTAAATTTTTAATTTTTATTTAAAATAAGCCGCGG
Organism: Leiobunum rupestre; assembly: GCF_980474605.1. Lineage (NCBI taxonomy): Eukaryota > Metazoa > Arthropoda > Arachnida > Opiliones > Sclerosomatidae > Leiobunum > Leiobunum rupestre. The sequence continues at coordinate 42,551,711 of NC_143393.1, read as the reverse complement.
AAAAGGGGCGGTAACCTGGTAAATTCCCAGTGACGTAAACTACAGATAAGAACTCGAAAGGGCTCAGTTAACTTGCCCTCCCCCCCCCAAACGCTGTGTTCAAAAATTAACAAGTTGATTGAAAGGCACCCATTATGCACCATTTTGCACCATCCGTAAACCATTACGCACCCCCCATGGTGTTCAGTAAGAAATTGCAATCTCAAAGGGGGGCCAACTTTATCCTAAAACTTGTTAACCATCAAACGCACCCATAACGCACCATTATTCACCACAGTCGAATCATTACGCACCCTTATCCCTATAGCATTACATCAAATATTAATTTTGGGGCTCATTTGAAGAAGTTAGTGCTTAGTGGAACCTAATTCTGAATATAGCTTAATTTTAGTAATGGTCAACGAAAGAATGCTTCTCCTTCTTAGGATTGAGTTTTGTGTTCGTTGACGTATTAATTTTCCTAAGCTAATAAATTGGGAAATTAATAAAGCTAAAGCAGTTTTTAGCATTAAACTGGGATCGATTTGCTTGGAGTTTACAGTAATCACGCGCTACTGCAAAATGAAACGACCGGCCAGCTGCCTTATCCGAAGGAAGTCGAGCGAGTAGTAAGAACATTCCAAGTGTAGAGGTTTCTGGGGTGTGAAACCCGTTTGAAAGTAAAGAGTGGACTTCCATGAAAACGTCCAAATACGAGTTTCTTAAAAAGCTCCCCGCTGAGAACAAAATCGGGATTTCCTCAAATCCGCATTTCCTACCTTCATGAAAACATAGTCATAGTGACGCCAAAAAAACCGTCAGCCACATCGAGACGACAATTTGCCGCGGGGTGGGGGTGTTTTTTTGGGGGTTCAAACCCCCCCCCCCCGAAATGCTTAGCACTCCCCCCCTTTAAATTTTCCCTCAAAACCCCCCTGAAATAAAATCCTGGATACGCCCTTGGCCGCGATAAGCATTACAAGTTGAGCTATGGATTCCTGCATGTTAATATAAAATAATTATTAAAATCGAATTAAAAGTCTAAATAGATAACAGTCTAATATTTTTGAAACGGTTAATTAATGGACTCCAAATTACCCTATCTTCGCCAAATTTCGCATTTAAGAAAAGCTTTCTAAAATACATAAAAATCCGTTACAATATAACTACGGAAAGAATGTTAAGTTCCCTTTCTTTCTAGGCGCGATAAATTTGTCAGAGAACGTTTCTTGGCGAGCCCAGTGAGGATAGAAAGGGCTTTGTCTGCCGGCTTGACATGTCGAGTTTCGCCTTCAACCGCCGATAGGGGGATTTCGCCCTTTTCTCCAGGCCGCCGAGAGATGGCACTAGCTGCGCTTCTCGGGGACTTCCTGATTTAACGGTTTTTCATCCGAGGCTTAACTTGGCAACGGAGCTAAAGTGAAGGAATTAATTTTACTGCGAGCTGTGATTAAGGTGCGGGAGCGGAGAGCCAAGTCTTAAGAACGAAGAAAAAAGTGTTTTCTGGAACCGGGCTTAGCGTTAACATTAAAAAATGCCACTTTTAAGCCTTTGCCGTTATGTAGCTTCTACGCTTATAGCCTTGCCTTTCTAGGCGCGTTCCAAAGGGATAATTAAAATGCACGCTCGACGTTTCGAGAGGTTAAGGAAAGCCCCATAGCAGTTATAACGGAAGCTTTAAGATGTTTAAATGTTAAACCGGTCGGCCATACGTCAGTGAAGCACTGTGGAAACCTTTAGATTCCTACGTTCCCGTTTTAAACGTCGTACGCTTAAACTCAACTTTCGAGTGTACAGTCTCGAATAATTGACTGTTTGCGTTTTAACTTTATAGGATGTGAATTTATCGAACTAGCGTATAAAAATATTACATACACGGTTTATTTTTGAATAACACTATAGCCTTCCACACTAGAGATTGTAGTGAAAGCTAAGGTTTACTGAAATATAAGAGCAACAAACACAAGGAGAACGCTAAGTAAGTGTTGTGTACAAATTTCATTGGACGAGCCTTTAAGCGCCCTATACACGATGCGATTTTTTGGGGGGCGACTTGTCGCTACGATCCGGGAGATCGCGATCGCTCGTCGGTTTTTGCCACACACGGCAAAACCCCGATGTTTCGAAAATGGAAAAATTTTACCAAACACAAAGCCTAGGCAGATTCCTAAAATCGACGTAGAGCACGGACTACAGTGTTTTACAGCACCAATTTTATTCAAAAAAAGAAAAGCTTGTATTGCGCTTGCCGTGATTATTACTACAGATGAAAAAAAAAAGGAAAACGAAAATGGTCGAAACAATGGCTTTTACTTACATTTAATTTATATAAACATAATTTTATATTACTTACATTTAATTTATATAAACATAATTTTATATTACTTACATTTAATTTATATAAACATAATTTTATATTACTTACATTATATAAAAATAATTTTATATTACTCACATTATATAAACATAATTTTATATTACTCACATTATATAAACATAATTTCATATTACTTACATTATATAAACATAATTTTATATTACTTACATTATATAAACATAATTTTATATTACTTAGATTAATAAATAAATAAATAAATAAATAAAATAAATAAATAATAGATATTTAAAAAAAATAGAAAATTTCATTAGCTGGTCTGCCGACTAGCCCATACACGAGAAGATTTTTGTTTGCGACTCGTCAAAATCGCTGAAATTTCCCGCCCTGGTCGGAAGACCAGCGACGGTCGCTATCGCCGTCTTTGGTCTCCCAACAACGCTACACACGGTAAGATTTTTTCAAGGACAAACGACCGCGAGTCGCGGTCGCTCGAAAAATCGCATCGTGTATGGCCCGCTTTACGCTGAACGTTTTACGAAAAGGGGGAGACAATTTCGGAATATTCCCCTTCCGACAGCAGCAGGCGCTAAAGCGTCTCACCAATGAAAACTGTACGCAAGAAAATGCACGACTTTTGACGGGTTGCGTTCAGTGGCGGCGCCAGGAATTTTCGCGAGGGTAGGCAAACCAAATAAATGGGCCCCCGACCCGGAACCCCCCTTTTATCAACGAAATCCTTCAATAAAATAAAGAAGTGATGTACATGACGAACAAAAAAGTTCTAACAACAGTAAAACGAGTCCAAATATAACAGAACTGGTTTTATTTACTAGGAGATACCTCAAAAATGTCAAAATACATTATCGACATTTGTTTCATTGTTATTTATAAATAATTTTATCTCTTGGGACAATTTTGAGACCATTTCTAGATCAATTTGGGGCCCCTTATAGGGTGATTTTGGGGCCCTTTCGAAATTTTAAGGTAGGCAGTGGCCTACCTGGCCTACCCCCTAGCGCCGCCACTGGTTGCGTTGTCCTTTTGTGGGGTGCTGTGTTTATTGCTCCATGCGTCGCTCCTAGCTGTCATGAAACCGCAATGCCAAAAAAGTCCCACTTCCTCTCGTTAAAAGCTGCGTTACGACAGCGACTTCTAGCGTGGGTTTTAGTATTGGACATCATGTACTTGAAAGGTGCGTGACGTTTTGGGGAAACGAGAGGGGCGATGAGTCGACGCGATGAAGGAGGGCCTGTCAGCGGGGGTGCTGTCTCTCCCCTTTACCGTCAAAAAACGGAAAAGATAGAGAAGATAAATCTGTGGTTTTTTGCAAAAGCAATTCAGGGCCCCTCTCCCAAGCATAAACAAAACCACTAATATAATTGTGCTTAAGCCTTAGCTGGATATCTATCGGAAACAAGGATACTCTAGTCTTTAAACACGCAAAATTCTAAATTACGGAATAGAAAATTACAAAGGCTTACGGCAGAAAATATGAGCTCAGTATTGATTAAAAATAGTGGCTGTATTAATAGACTGATTTTAATTTTACAGCTCGCTATAATAAGCATCGTGTGTAGTTTAATTTTTGGTCATAAGTATCGCCGCCTACCGACCGAGTTTTAAATAGAATATATGAAAGCTGTCTGCTCGTTCAAAATTCTCTTCACAACAGCTGAAAGTTTCAACCGAAAAACCTAGAAATTCAAAAATCGTCTGCTATTTATTCACATATTTAGTTCACGAATATTAAGGCAGATGGCGCCAAATTTCCTAAACGCGAAGCCTATATCCTCACATGGTCCGATAATGAATGACAACATTGTCTAGAAGGTTAAGTAGGCCAACACATTTGTTTTTCATATTTTAAAAAACAATCCGCAGAAAATGAATATTTATTACATTACCTGTATAACTCCCTTGTTTTAGAGATGACAATCAATTTATCCGATTCTTCGAAAAACGCGACTTTACTGGAGAGGGTGGTGCCATCTATTGATAGCAAAGGAAGCTAAAATTCCAAATATCCATATGATAACATCGTCAGAGAACCAATGTAAAGTATTATAATTAGACAACCTATACTGTACTTACAATTGTTAGTGGACTTTAACCTAAATTATATATCCCATATAAAATGCATTGTTAAAAATTACTATAAATTAAGTTATTGACAAATTTAAAAACGAGCTAATCAACGCGAGGGGTACTTTTATGTCCAGCCTTTTGCGTCAAAATGTAGCTTTAGCAACTTGTTTGGATTTCGATGCTAGCGACATCTGTTGAAAAAAGAGCTACTTCACGTCGAGCCGACACTTGCTTTAATAGACTAGCAGACGACCAAGAATCTAAGGGCACTCTTTGTTCATGCTTTAAAAAGCACACGTGAATACTGGGAAAAGGAAAATCATGGATAATTTTAGTTCAATGTCGACAAACTTGGCGTCGCTGAAGTCGATTTCCGCCGTTGTTGTCGGTTAAATGATAAGGCTTAGAAAGTTTGGAACCTTTTATTTTTGAAATCGATTCTTTAAAAGTTTAAGTAATGGTAAGTAACCATTAATTGCATTAATTAAAAATAACCAGAAAGCCGCGTATGGCTGAGGTTTTCAATCAAATTCACTGAAATCCCTTTCATTTCTAAAGTTTAATTTAATGTACTAAGCCTAACTTTCTCGCATAAGCCCTGACTAAGCCTCTCGCTGTGATAGTTGAACAGAATTCTTGAGGTGCTTCAAAGCGGCTGCCGTACCTCAGTAAGGCTTAAGATTTAGGCCACTCCTACCATGTCAAAATATCTGGAACAGTGAGTCCCCTTAGATTCTTAGTCCTTGTTTTAAGTTTGGTTTTCAGTTTTCACTAGAGCCAAAACGCCCCAACGATTAGCTTCGACGCAAAAATCCACCGTGAAGGCTGGTTTTCACTAGGACAGAAACTAGACGACGGCGACGGCGGACGCAAAAATATTGTATTAGGCCTAACGGGAATTTTTAGCGTCGAAGCTAACCGTCGTGGCGTTTCTGCTCTAATGAAAACCCGCCTTAAATCATAGTCGAATGATGGAGTTAGATACTGTGTTAATTCGCGACCGAAACGAGTCTAGGTGGCGTAACGGAGCTAGCTTCTCCGAGGATGCGCCTAAAATCTAGCGTCTGCTACAGACAAATTAAAGAGTCATACAAACTGTGTTTTTTTAAATAAACTTAACAAAATATTAAGTAAACGATGCAAAAGTTATATTAAAATGCAAGTATCATTATTTATAAGTCAAATTAACGAATAACGATGAGGAAAAAACCAATAGCGTCTGCTTTAGCCGCTACATATATAGGTTTCAATGGCGAACCAAACGGTGCGTTGCGAACTTGCGATAGTTTTCGGTCGCGAATTATAAAATTATGTATTATCATAAGCCTATCATAAGGTCCACATAAGCAAAGGTCTAGGCCAAATTTTTGATGATCACATACCCGATAAGAGGTAGGTATTCGAAATCTGCACCTCCTAGTGGCTACGTCATCAACTATGCATTTTTAAAATAAATTTAGCAAAATGCATTATGAATGCGCACAAGCCGTGCGCGAACGTTTTTAAACTTAGAACCACGCGGAAATCTCCGCCGCGTGCACTTAGCACCGTAGCCAAGGCTTATTTACAATTTTATCGCTTTAAAACTTAAAATTAACACTTATCGTTGCAAAATGATTCATCAGAACCTAAAACTGGCTATTTATTTATTTTGAGATTTAGACGCTTTAGCCTACACTAACTGAAACAAACGATTTAATTATCGTACAAATACGATCAGGATCGTACATCTGGCAACACTGCCCTGAACGATACAACAATGGTTAAAAAAAATCTCTATTCTTGTAGAAGCGGTCTGCTCGATAAAGGGCGCGCCTGAGTTAGTGTTTACCGTATTATTATTATGCAAATAGTTGCAAATTCTTGGCTGGGAGCGAAGGGCCTCTGTAATTTCGTGGCTGAATGAGGATTAAAGCTTTGTAAGGCGGAACCCTTTCATACTTTGAATGGTCCTTTATGAGTTAAGCCACCCCTCCCCGCACTCACGCCTGGCTTGACGCCGTTTTCAAAGGTTTCTAGATACGAGAGTTTTTTGGGATGTCGGTAACTTTCGCCGAAGTTCACCTATAGAGTAGTATCGCTCTGTAGCTTTGGGCTATGGCCGCCATTTTTAGGGTAGTTTTTTATCTATAGGAAAAAGCATCGGTGACGTCACCAACAGAAGGCCCCCACCACTGATGAAATCAATGGATTTTTCACTGATTCGGTTTAAGAGAAAACCATATCAGGCTTGTTGCTTTATTATTGGAACAATCATTATTCTCGTGACATCAGCTCAGCTTCGGGACAAGCGAGATTTGCGTTTTTACGCTTTCCTTACATAGGCCCCCACCCAAATATGCCTAGGGCCCCGCCTTCAGTAAATACGGTACTGCTACCAGGGTGGTTCAAAATACATTTTGGGTTAGACAAAGAGTTTTGCATTTTGAGTCTCTAGGAAATTATTTTGCATTTTACATTTGGTGGGTTTGATAAGTGGAAAAACATTTTCAAAATGTTTTTACTCTGGTACTCGCTGGTACCAGTGTGAGAAATAAGGGACTATCACAGGTCAATCGCCAGTTTAAAAATTAAATGCTTGGGGCGTTAATGGCCCTGGTGACCACTTAATTAATTCAAAGTTTTTTCCCTTCAAGATTTTAGTTCATTAAAAAAATTATATATTAATCCCTAAACTTGTTTGGTCTTTGCTTCTATGCGGTGTGCTTAGCCTTACAATGTGATTCATTTGTGATAGTAGTGATTTTTTTAATTTAACATTGCTCAATAAAAATGTTTCTACGTATTGCTTAGGCAGATTTATAGTTCTTTATTTAACACTCCAAAATTTTTAAATACCCATAATAACTAACCTACTAAGCCTATGCCCTAACACATATTGTCAAGAATAGATAATTTAACCATAAATTATAAAAGCCTAATTTTGAAGGTTAAAAATGGTAAGTGTCCAGTGGCCAGTTTTTTAATTAAACTACCTAGGCTCTACTGGCCACAGGTCCAGTTTAAAAAAATTCATAATTTCTCAGCCTGTTTGGTACCATCATCGCCGCTGTTGTAGCGAAAGTTCGTCTGCTATTTACTCGCAAGTAATCATAGATGGCGACACTCAGTTACTCCCTTACTCAGAAGCAGCCTTGGAAATAAGATTTTTTTTAAACTGGTCCTTATGACCAGTGACCCCCTAGCATATGAATTATTAAACTGGTCCTTATGACCAGTGACCCCCTAGCTTATGAATTATTAAACTGGTCTCATAAAATGTTCTAATGTCATTTTATAAGCCTAAAAAACCTATACTACATGTTTAGAAGTTAGATTATGTTGGTAACATTAATTTTACATGTATTCAAAATAGTTAACATTATTTTATTAGTATCACAAGAATAGTACAATATAGTACTATCTCACCTAAGACTACTGCCATAGCCTAGAAGACCTCGTAATTTACCGTATTATCTCTCTCTCTCTGCTCTAGGCCCCATAGCTCCAGAGTCCCCGGTCCGTTACCGCGTAGCCTACCGTACTCGGGGGAAAGGGAACTAGAGGATTGAGGGTTTGACAGTTTCAACTCGTTCGTGGGATGCGAGTGAGGGACTCTGCATAAAGCCTTGACGTGCGACCGCGGCGGTAGTACGCGGAGTCGCGGTACATAAAAATCCGGTTTAATGGGAAATCAAAATTAAAAGAAACCTTGAATTAATAAAATGGTCATCTCCTATTATTTTATATTTCGAATTATTAAACTGGTCACCTTCTATTTTTTTGTTATTATTTCGAATTAATAAACTGGACACGGTGACCAGTGACCCCCCAAATTTTGAATAAATAAACTGGTCTGAGAAATTAATAAACTGTTCTTTGACCACTTGACCACCGTTATTTCCAAGGCTGCTCAGAAGCAGATAAACATTGGCACACCGTCATGACAGAGAGTGTATAGTACTTGTGTAAAAAAACTGATTTATTTCTGTTATAAATTTGAAGAATCCCTTAGTTTGTCGATTTTTAAATTTTCCAGCCACTAAATGGGAGTAAAAATGTTTAGGAAAAAAGGTAATATAGGTTTTAATAATAAAATAGCGTATTCACAGATCTTTATCCTTTTAAAACTTGAAAAAAGTAAAACTATATATATTTTTTTATATGCGGAACAATTTATGGCTGGACAGGCATATTTAAACAATTTTACAAATTAAATAAATTGTCAATATCAAATGCAAATTGGTTAGTTTTTGCGTCGTCCTCCACCAGTGTTGAAACGTGCGCTATCATTCTATTCTACTAGCTGGCGATACCGGTGGCGCCATCTCTTATCCGGATCCTATGGGCATTTTCCCGCCAGAAACATTATTACAGCTTTTTGATTCTCTATAGGCTTCGTGTGTAGTTTAATTTTTGGTCATAAGTATCGCCGCCTACCGAACGAGTTTCAAATTGAATATATGAAAGCTGTCTGCTTGTTCAAAACTCTCTCTGCATAACAGTTGAAAGTTCAACCGAAAAAATTAGAAATTCAAAAGTCGTCTGCTATTTCTTCACATATTTAGTTGACGGTTATTAAGGCAGGTGGCGCTATATTTCCTAAGCTCGAAGCCTATAACATAAAGTATTTTCTAATACCATAAAATATTGTTAATCAAAAGTAGAAATAAGATGAGTTCAATTGTTTGGACTGTACTAAAATATAATTATAATTCAGAAGTATAGTATAGTAGAACCGATTAAATAATTGGTGCATTGTTTTGTTTGGACAAAACTAGGCATATTTATATGGTAGTCTAGGAGCACGAGCTAAATATCGAAGCGTATAAAGTACCTTGGTCTTTACATTAATACTCATTATAAAAGGTAACACTAATTTTTATGGTACGCCAAACAGGACATAATTAATGAAGTGTGTTATAGATAACTGTTCATCGATTATAGAGCACTTTACCGTTCATAGATAACTTTTTGCCGTTCATAGAGAACTTTTTACCTCTCATAGAGAACTTTTTACTTCTCGTAGATAACTTTTTAACTCTCGTAGATAACCTTTTACCGTTCATAGATAACTTTTTACCTCACATAGATAACTTTTCATCGTTTATAGAGAACTTTTACCGTTCATAGAGAACTTTTTAACTCTCGTAGAGAACTTTTTAACTCTCGTAGAGAACTTTTTAACTCTCGTAGATAACTTTTTACTGTTCATAGATAACTTTTTAACTCTCGTAGATAACTTTTACCGTTCATAGATAACTTTTTAACTCTCGTAGATAACTTTTTACCGTTCATAGAGAACTTTTTACCTCTCATAGATAACGTTTTAACTCTCGTAGATAACTTTTCATCGTTCGTAGAGAACTTTTTAACTCTCATAGATAACTTTTTACCTTTCATAGATACCTTTTTACCTCTCATAGATAACTTTTTAACTCTCATAAATAAAGTTTTACCGTTCATAGATAACTTTTTACCTCTCATAGATAACTTTTTAACTCTCGTCGATAACTTTTTACCGTTCATAGATAACTTTTCATCGTTTATAGAGAACTTTTACCGTTCACAGATAACTTTTTAACTCTCGTAGGGAACCTTTTACCGTTCGTAGATAACTTTTTAACACTCGTAGATAACTTTTTACCTTTCATAGATAACTTTTCATCGTTTATAGAGAACTTTTACCGTTCATAGATAACTTTTTAACACTCGTCGATAACTTTTTACCGTTCATAGATAACTTTTCATCGTTTATAGAGAACTTTTACCGTTTGTAGATAACTTTTTAACACTCGTCGATAACTTTTTACCGTTCATAGATAACTTTTCATCGTTTATAGAGAACTTTTACCGTTCATAGATAACTTTTTAACACTCGTCGATAACTTTTTACCTTTCATAGATAACTTTTCATCGTTTATAGAGAACTTTTACCGTTCGTAGATAACTTTTTAACACTCGTCGATAACTTTTTACCGTTCATAGATAACTTTTCATCGTTTATAGAGAACTTTTACCGTTCATAGATAACTTTTTAACTCTCGTAGGGAACTTTTTACTGTTCATAGATAACTTTTTAACTCTCGTAGATAACTTTTTACTGTTCATAGATAACTTTTTAACTCTCGTAGATAACTTTTACCGTTCATAGATAACTTTTTAACTCTCGTAGATAACTTTTTACCGTTCATAGATAACTTTTTACCTCTCATAGATAACGTTTTAACTCTCATAGATAACTTTTCATCGTTCGTAGAGAACTTTTTAACTCTCATAGATAACTTTTTACCTTTCATAGATAACTTTTTACCTCTCATAGATAACTTTTTAACTCTCATAAATAAAGTTTTACCGTTCATAGATAACTTTTTACCTCTCATAGATAACTTTTTAACTCTCGTCGATAACTTTTTACCGTTCATAGATAACTTTTCATCGTTTATAGAGAACTTTTACCGTTCGTAGATAACTTTTTAACACTCGTCGATAACTTTTTACCGTTCATAGATAACTTTTCATCGTTTATAGAGAACTTTTACCGTTCATAGATAACTTTTTAACTCTCGTAGGGAACTTTTTACTGTTCATAGATAACTTTTTAACTCTCGTAGATAACTTTTTACTGTTCATAGATAACTTTTTAACTCTCGTAGATAACTTTTACCGTTCATAGATAACTTTTTAACTCTCGTAGATAACTTTTTACCGTTCATAGATAACTTTTCATCGTTTATAGAGAACTTTTACCGTTCATAGAGAACTTTTTAACTCTCGTAGAGAACTTTTTAACTCTCGTAGAGAACTTTTTAACTCTCGTAGATAACTTTTTACTGTTCATAGATAACTTTTTAACTCTCGTAGATAACTTTTTACTGTTCATAGATAACTTTTTAACTCTCGTAGATAACTTTTACCGTTCATAGATAACTTTTTAACTCTCGTAGATAACTTTTTACCGTTCATAGATAACTTTTTACCTCTCATAGATAACGTTTTAACTCTCATAGATAACTTTTCATCGTTCGTAGAGAACTTTTTAACTCTCATAGATAACTTTTTACCTTTCATAGATAACTTTTTACCTCTCATAGATAACTTTTTAACTCTCATAAATAAAGTTTTACCGTTCATAGATAACTTTTTACCTCTCATAGATAACTTTTTAACTCTCGTCGATAACTTTTTACCGTTCATAGATAACTTTTCATCGTTTATAGAGAACTTTTACCGTTCATAGATAACTTTTTAACTCTCGTAGGGAACCTTTTACCGTTCGTAGATAACTTTTTAACACTCGTAGTTAACTTTTTACCTTTCATAGATAACTTTTTAACTATCGTAGAGAAGTTTTTAACTGTCATAGATAACTTTTTAACTCTCGTAGATAACTTTTTACCGTTCATAGAAACTATTTACGGTTCATAGATAAAAATTTATCTACGAACGGTAAAAAGTTAACTCTCGTAGATAATGTTTTACCGTTCATAGCGAACTTTTCATCGTTTATAGATAGCTTTTTATTGTTACATTGTTATGTACAGTAGTTAAAGGGAATTCGCAATCAGAAAATGGCGCCAAATGTAAAATATATTAAATGTTTCCTCATCAGACATGGGCAAAATCGCTAGTGATTTTTAGAGTTTAACTCTCACTCAAAAGTTAGAGTGGAATCAAATAAAAATCTTCACTCTTTCCCACGTTCGCTTTTCAACACTCGCCAAGTTCACTCTTCCTCAAAGAGTGAAATTAGTCAAGGTCAACAATTTCAGTCATATCCTTTGCGGAAAACTTGAAATTTAAGGCGGGAAATTTGAATTCGTTCCAAAAGGTATATTTTAGCCTCCCTTCACGTTAATAGATGGCACCACGCACTCTAGTAAAGTCATTAATTTAAATTTAAATAAAAATTTTCCCGCCTTCTTTTAATAGTCTTGAAAATTGATAAGAGTGAAAGAGCTGACCTTGACTAACTTCACTCTTTTCCCGCGAGCTCACTCGGCGATTGACGGAAAAGTGAAAACTCCACTCTCACGAGTTTAGATTTTTATTCGGGAGTGGAGTACTCCAAGTTTTGCCCAACTCTGTTCCTCATTATATATGTTTTAAATCGTGGATTAGAAGACGAAACAATATTAATGTGATTAAATCACGGTTAAACATATTATTAATAAATAATGTAGTGCGACTTATTTATAAATGTGATTAAATTGAGAGTAAAAGTGATAAAATTGCGGTTTATTAGATTAATTTGCGATTTCAAATAATTAAATGCGAAATAATTTAATAACTATGGCACATAATTAATGAAGTGTGTTATAGAATCTGATATCAAAAAGCATTCTTATACAGGTAATATACATTTCTTTGATTATGGTGGTTCACATTTTACCCACCAGGTTTAACAGAAGCTAGGGGTGATTGGAAGTCAAAGCATGTGTTAACATAAATTTTTAAGTTTTACCGACAGTGAAATTAAAACACATGACATCCAACTATGGTGTAACCTTGGACGAATAATCGCGCGAATAATTACTGGACTCGAAACTTAAACAAAATCCCCGGTTCCACAAATTGTATCGCCCGTCAGCGCTCCTACCGAGAGAATCGCGAAATATTTCTATCCAAATACGAAACACGCGCGTAAAAATGTCAGATGACCCGCATTCCATCGTCTGCTCCGCGGTTTTTAATAGAAGTGAGGCTTTTAGAATTTTAATAGGCTTTAGATTATTCAGTAATAATTGTATTGGAATAAAAATGAAAAGGTAATGATTTAATTAATTTAAATACGAAGTTTGCTTTAATGTTTTTGCATATATAGTTTGTGTGAAGGTTTAAATAGATTATCAATTTAAAAATGCGTAGTCAAAAGGGAAATAAAGGTGTAAGCTTTGACGACAGTGACGAGCTAAGAACGCTAGGCCTAACGTCGTCCGCTAATATTGGGCACGCGTTTAGTATTTGGATCGAGGGGTCCAACACTCTTTCAAATTTCGTACACGCCAGTTATTTGAAAATTTCAGATTTCTGATAAAATTTTGGAAAATGTTTTAAAATTTTTCAAATTTCCAAATTATTTGGCAAAATTTAAAAATTTTATCGATTCCGACAAATTTCTCAAATTTAATAAATCTTATAAAAAAAATTTCAAATCCCTATCAAATCTCATCCAAATTTCCAAATCCTTATCAAATCTCGTTCAAAATTTCAAATCCCTATCAAATCTCATCCAAATTTCCAAATCTTCAAATCCCTATCAAATCTCATCCAAATTTCCAAATCCTTATCAAATCTCGTTCAAAATTTCAAATCCCTATCAAATCTCATCCAAATTTTCAAATCCCTATCAAATCTCATTCAAAATTTCAAATCCCTATCAAATCTCATTCAAAATTGTAAATTTATGAAATTCCGGTCAAATCTTCAAATCTGGACGAAAAGATTTGAAGATTTCAAATTTCGTACGCATTTTAGACGAGTGTCGGACCCCTCGATTTGGATAGAAATCTTTCCAATACTTGACACGACGGCGCTACAATCGGTGCTGCCGTAAAAGCATCAATCGCCATTGGATTTCGGGTCCAGTCATTATTGTGGCAGTGATTTTGAACTAAGGCTCGTTCACCGAGGCAGCGTTGTGTGGAGGCTATCTTTACGCGCTATCTTTAAGATCTTAGTGAAATGCCGAAGCGAGATGGTTGACAATGCATCGCCTTTGGCGATGAAAATAGGTCATAAAGTTGAGAAACTTTTGAGCTATTTCTGGGAAATTGAGGGAAGCGCGAAAGGGGAAGCTCTGGGGGGTCCGCGGGACGAAGGAAGACCACTGAGGGCACGGAGCAAAGGAGTCCGGTCTTGGCCCTCTTGGGGTCGGGACGAGAAAGGTTGCGCGAAAAACGAGCGAATCGAGGCTGGAAAAAAAGAGTATTTTTCGCGAGTTACGAAATAAAGTTTGATATTTTTAAAATAAATCAGTGTTTTTATTTACGGCTACCCCTCACATTATTCGTCCAATAGACCCATACACGCAGAGATAGGAAAGTGACGAAACAACAAACTTCGAAAATTCTTGAAGCTAGTTTTTACTTTTAACCAATCAGAAAAAGCCTGGCTTAAATTACTTTATCCGAAATAGTCAATTACGTTAATTCAGTATACTAGTCTATCCTCTCAGTAGGCCAGCGCTCTCTTCAAGAGCGACACGGTCAACTGTGAGTCTGCGATCACGGGCTGTTCGAGATAGCGCGAACAGCACGTGATCAAAGTGGCGAGGGGCTAACCACTCTTCGAAAATCTGTACACCGGATTACGCTTAGATTAGCACTGCCAAAGGCAGGGACTTCAAAGATTACGCGTAATCCCATTAGTACAGTCAAAGGTACGGCTCTGTACACCGATTACGCGGAGTGATCAGCCCCTCGCAAAGTGGGTAAACCATTCGGGGTAATTTAAGGGACCCCAATGTTCGTGGTTTAACAATTCCGCCTGAAAATCGACATAACGTTCCTTAATTTAAGTCCGATTTTCATGAGAGTTATATTTTTGAAAAGCTGTGGTTTCCATATAACCTTGATTTGCAATTACGTTGCTTAATTTTAATTCTAAGTTAGGTTTTTTGGACAGCGTATACGGACCACCGCAACTTCCGACATTGTAAATCGGCGTGCTTATAGAGGTCTACGCGCCCGTTTCCCTTTGCCGTTTTTCAAGGCCGTTCAGAGTGCGCCGCGCTTTCAACGTATGACCAGAAATAAAAATTAGTGTGACACTCAACGTTTGCGCCGAAGTAACAAATAAGTGTGACACTCAACGTTTGCGCCGAAGTAACAAATAAGTGGAACACTCAACGTGTGACCAGAAGTAACCAATAAGAGTGACACTCAACGCGTGACCATAAGTAAGAAATAAATGTGATAATAAACGTCTGACCAGAATTAACAAATAAGTGTGACCACAGAAGTAACAAATAAGTGTAAGTGCAAATAAGTATGGCCGTGGATATATATTGGTTATGTCACCGGCGTTGCAGGCTGCTGTGAATAGCTCAAACAAACTTAACACATTAGAAGGATTGTGTGTATTCTGACCGTCGTACGTCTTGTTCTTCAATAAAATTATCAAAGTATCATTATTTATAAAGTAAAATTTACGAATAACGATGAGGAAAAACTAATAGCGTCTGCTTTAGCCGCTACCAATCTAGGTTTCAATGGCGAACCAAAGGGGGCGTAGCGATAGTTTTCGGTCGCGAATATTTAGGTCAAAGGGCTGTTTTTCACTAGGGCATATAAGTGTGTTAGTTTGCGATATTCCACGTGTTCAATTTAAATTAAGAGGCATTGCTTAAAAATTATTTTTATTATATTTCAATTACTTGATTACTTCAATTATAATAGATATAACCATAAGTAAAATAACACCCCTAAGTATGACACTTGTAGCTTTGCTCATGCATTTATTCTTACTACGTCCTTTCTTCACCAAAGATAAATTAGTAAAACGACCAGCAGCACTGTAACCCGATTGGTATTTTTCTATTGGTCGTCCGAAAGGAGTCAGGGGTCAAATTCCGCCATACAAACAAAACGCATTAAGCCTAAAAATGGCGGTATTCAAAATCGCGGGCCAATTCCCGGAATATCACGGTAACGGAAATTAGATTATTTCATGGCGCCGCTACCGAGGGCCCGAGGGGCGCTATTTAGAATTTTTTGGCGTCACTGTGAAGAAAGAATGTAGTAATAAAAAATCCTAATGTCATACTTATAGATATTATGTTACTTACGATATACCACTAAAAACGTGTTTTCACAAAATGTGTTTTTTTAATTACTTGCCTTTTGCGTTCAGGTAACGAACATCAAAGTTTTAACATAAAAATCGGACTGGTCATGTTTACGGGTATTCATTTTACTAACACTAATTATTTCGGCACACTTATGTGAGATATTTAATTACTTGTGGTAAGCCGTAAATAGCATATACGGTGAACCCGAAGATTAAACCTAACTTATAAACTAATCATATAAATTAAAATTCGTTACTATGGTTAAAATCTAATAGTTAAATAAAGTCTTGGAATTATTTTATTCTAAAAGGTTTTCCAGAACGTAGGCTTGCGAAAACCTTTAAGAATACCAATAATAAATGTTTATAAAATACCATGAAGTACCTACCAGTCATGATTCGAAGACTTTATTTAATTATTATAAACTAATATTTTTAGTATAATCATTAGTCATCTATCTTTACACGTTTTAATCCACGGAGACAAGTTAAGCCACCAATCGAAAACGGGAACGTGGGAACTTGTAGCTGAGTGCAGATTGTACGGAATAAAGCTACGTTTACAATCCTACACGTTTCCCGCTAAAAGTGCTCGACGGGTGGATTAACTTGTCTAATCTCTCCATTCCAAAATTATTTCCGAATTTCGGTGAGCAAAAAGCGAAGGAGGAGAGCCCATCTGATGAAATCATGACAGAGGCGAGATTTTGGGGGTTTTCTGGGGATGGTCCGGTTGCCCCGTGGCAGGTGTTTGGTTCCGGCACTAGCAGCTGGTCACCGGGACAATACCATGGTTTTGCCCGCTTGGGATTATTGGTGAATAGCACGCATCCTCTGAAAAGGGGTATAAAATGGGCCCACTTCATACGAGAAGGCACAGTGTCTCCAAGTATCCACTCGCCACAACATCTCGATCTCCGCAATTAGAATCCAAGATGTACAATCTCTTCGTGCTCCTCGCCATAGTCGCCGTGGTAAGTTATTTTACTCTATAGAGTCTAGAGACGACATTTTCAATTAAGGAATGTGTTTTATTTCTCTGGTAGTGTCTTGGCCAACCAATCGACATGGATGCCGAACAGGTGCCCCTCCCGATAGAAGACTTCCAACCCATCAACGCCGTTCCAGTCCCGCCGATAGACGAGATCGCCCCTTTGACCGCCGACACCATCTTCGGCAGGTCACCCGTCGCCATTCAAGAACCTTGGCCCGTCGAAATCGCCCAGCCTGGCTTGGTCGGTGAAATCGGGGGTCAGCTGGACGAGGAAGTCGTAGACTACGCCGCTCCGTCGGTCAGTTTGAACTCTCCCATCATCGACTTGCCCAAGGGTGCGCCGGAAGTCGTGGATGTCCCTCACGCTCACGTCGAATTGCCCGGAAACAGTATGGTGAACCAGGATGTCTTTCTGAACTTGCCGTCACCAGTCGTCGAGGCCCCTAAGCCCCTCATCCGCCAGAAGGAAGTGCTCTTCCGAATTCCCCAACACATCTTCTACGTGCCACGGCCCGTCATCCAGCACAAGCCGATCGTCTACCGCCTGGGGCACACTCTGAAAGCCATCACTCCGGTCGTCAGCACTCGGCCCTACGTGTTCCGAGTGCCCCAGGCCCAGATCACCGGCAAGAGCGCCTACACTCAACCCATCCCGTCAGTTTACAAGAACAAAAGTATCTTCTAAATATGCCACTAAATAGAGAATGTATTTATCGCGTCATTTGTATCTTTTGTATAAAATAAATACCTCAATTATTTTCTAATTATTCGTTTTTGATTTGTAAATGTTATCAAAAGTATATAGAATATTTCTTAGAAAGAAGTATCACAGGGTGACCAGACTTCCTATCTTATCTTTAATGCCTTCCTATAAATTCCTATCATTTCACGGTCTTGTACGTGTCATAAAACATCTAGTGAAAACACTCCGGAAATCCCCCAAGTGATCCAATAATGCAAGAAAGTAGTATACAAAAAAATATCAATACTCTAGGTGATTCGAGTCATCCTTTTCCCTTACCAAAGATAAATCAGTAAAAGACTAGCAACACCGTAACCCGGCAGTTTAGCTCTCTTTGTGAGTAGAGTTTTTCTATTGGTCATCCAAAAGGAGTCAGAGTTTAAATTCAACCAATCATGTTGTACTCCAAAAAATTTAGTCTGTTGCGTAACCATCGTGTTGCCTACGAGCACGTGGCGAAAACGAAATAAATGCGCATAAATACGCATTAAGCCTAAAAATGTCGTATTCAAAAACGCGCGCTAAATTCTCGGAATTATGGGCCACCAAACCGGAAAAAAGGATTAGAAACACTTTGTGTAGGCTAAAAATGGCGGTATTCAAATTCTCGGAATTATAGGGTGCCAAACCGGAAAAAAGTATTAGAAACTTAGAAAATCTTTAGTATATTAGAAAATTGTGGGATTTCGATTACTGGTTTTGTTTCTAACGGTTTTTATTTCGTGCCCCCGGGAAAGAAATATTGAGAGGGATTAGGACGCCGCCGGAAATGATACCTAAAAATGTTATTAGACTCACCGAAAAAATACTGGGTGCGCCACTCGGCGCAATCTTGCGGATGAAAGAGGTATTATATTGAGTGGTAACTGCAGCGTTGCCAACCGTACTATAATTATAGTACATTTCGATAATTTTCCCTTTCGAATTTTTCCGTACTATAATTTCAATCGCTTTTTGCGATAATTGTACTATAATTTTACTATATTTCCGATATTTGTGCGATAATTTAAGAAATTTTAAAAAGTTCCTTTTTGTTAACATAAGAACGGCGTTTCCAGTTTCTTATGTTACTCCTTATAGTAGGCTAAGAATTGAAATATTATACTCCTTGGAGTGTTCGGTTTGAACTCTAAAATGCGGCCGACTTGATTAATCAAGCGTGTTGTAGCCTAACGAAAACGAAATATGTTAGTAACGGCCAACTATGATAAAGTGCTATTACGCTATAGTGAGTAATCAAAGTTGGCCGTACTTGTGTACTATAATTTTCGAGAAAATTCGATCTGGAAACGCTGGGTAACTGGTAAAAACTTTAAAGAAAGGCCTTCAAACGCTAGCGGTTAATTTTTGAGAGCCAAGGCTTATAACTGGTAAATAAACTTTGCATAAGATATAAAGAATGGAAAACTTTCTTTAATCTCTCATTAATTAAACGCGGAATTTCATCCATAATTTTGCCTCTCTAATTCCCTTTCAATAAAACTTCCTTATTCCATTCTGGCACACTAGATGGAGAGAAAAGACGGCTCTTACTCAACGCGAACAGACGACACTAAAATTATGATAAAGATTCTTAAAGAACCCTCTCTCCCGTTCCACCCACTAAGTTCCGCCTAGTAAAATTAGCCCCTCCCAATAGACGCATTCACAGTGGCGTAGCTAGGAAAATTTGACCATAGAAATTGCGCCCCTTCCCCGGTGGTCAGAGTTATGAAAAATGGAATATAAGTGAAACTTTATTGAATTTTTAATAACTATAATCTTTTATTGTACAAGAAATATTGTGTAATTCGAAACCAACTTATAGTGTTACCTTCCAGGCTTTGATTCACGAAAATGTGTCAATAATATCGTCGAAGTCTGTTTTTACACACAATCCTTAGGGATTTGTGTGTATTACTATCACCTACTGTGTAGCCGCTGCCCCCGTCGCTGCCGCCGCCGCGGCCGTACAAACGATTGCTCGCGGTACGTTAGTGGTACAAAGGCGATTGATATCTCAATCGGTAGGCACTATTATAGGCTCGACGGCAGTATAGTAATTTTTGGGATCGGAGCCCGAGAAGTTGGGCAAATTCCCAATTTCCTATTTTTGGTGGTTTCGCTTTGTGTGGGAGATATTTTATTTAAAAATAAGTACGATAACGTTAAAAACTATTTTTGGTTAGGTTAATATTCAGCGGATATACAATTTCAGTTATATCAGTAAATATTAAATTTAAGTATAGTTTCCTTGTTAATTTACTGGACCCCAATTTTCGCGGTTTTATATTTCCGGCTAAAAGTCTACATAACGTTCCTTAATTTAAATCCGATTTTCATGAGAGTTATATTTTTTAATAGCTGTGGTTTCAATATAACCTACATTTGGAACTACGTTGCTTAATTTTAATTCTAAGTGAGGTATTTTGTACAGCGTATACGGACCCCCGCAACTTCCGACATTGTAAATCCGCGTGTCTATAGAGTTCTAAACGCCAGTTTCCCTTTCAAATTTTTCAATGCCGTTCGCGCCGAGCTTTCAACGAATGCACAGAAGTAATTATAAGCGTGACACTCAACGTTTTACGTCCTTTTTACGCACTTCGTACGACAGGAAGAAGGTAAGTAAGATTTGATCAAAAACCTCAAGTTTTGTTACTTCTAGGCCCATTCCAGCTTAGGTGAGTTAATTAGGCATTTCACGTCAGACCTGAATTCTTTAAGCGCTGAAGCTAAATTCGCATTCCATTGAAATCCTGCCTGAAATAAGAATAACGTATGACCAGGCGCGTAATAAATAAGTGTGACCCTAAATATTTGTTATGCCCAGAAGTTAAGAATAAGTGTGCCACTAAATATTTTTATAACCAGCCGCCGTACACACGGTTTTTAATTTTAAGTGAGATTTTTGGCCAATTCGCGGGACCCCACAACCCACGTACGCACCATTGTCATATTTGAATTTTGTGCCAATTGATACAGGCGTAGAGCTCGTCGTTTGGATACGAAATATCAGTTTTATTTGTTTTTATCCATAGCCGAAAATATCCGAATAAAAACTTACATTAATTCGTTTTATAACCGCAAATAATATTCATAAATAATTAATAACCGAAATTTTTATGAATAATTAAAAATTTTCCGGTTAATTTGTCTGTTCCGCCGAGCTCTATAAAGGCGCCATCTACGTCGTTACTTTATTTCCAAAAATTGGTAACTCGAAAAATGCGATTTGTCTAAAAATTAATTCAAATTAACGTGTTCACGTTTCGCTACCTTATTTCCAAAACCAGGTAACTCGAAAAATACGTTTTCGGTAAAATTCCTCTTGCGATTAAAAGTTACATCAGGGGGATTGTGTGTACTTAAATGTCCGGGACATCTTGTTTCCATTTCTTCTCTCTCGATACTTAGCAAAGCAAGTTCACACAACCTTCCTTTGCCCCAGGCATTTTTCCAGAAAGTTACCTAAATCTAATCTCATCTTTGAGATATATATAACGGAAATATAAACATTCAGAGAAACCTAAAACACAACACCAAAGCAGACCGCCAAAAAAAAATTTAAACATAATTTGGCGCCCCCCTTCAAGTGGCGCCCATGGCACGCGCCATGGCTGCCATACCCTAGATACGCCTCTGCGCATTCACATATTGCCTACAGGAAAATATGCAAAAAGGGGCGAAATCCACCCGAGGTACCTTCCTATTTAATAATGTTTGAGGTAGATGGCGACACTATAAAGTTTATGAAGAATTTTTTTTTAAAAGTTATTAACTAAATACTAAATTATAGTACTTTAAATTCTTATAAAAAATATATAATTTTTGTAATTTAAATTAACAATTAATTTTAACAGTAGTTAACACTCTCCGCCATAGATGGCACTATAATATGATTTTAAACTATCCAATCAGGGAGCAAATTTTGTATTTTAAATCTCGACAAAACCGTTCTCCACTAAAAACTGAAAACTTTCACCCAATCGTTGAAAATCAAAATTATGACGTCATGCTGCTATCAGAGCGCCATCTACTAACAAATAACGCCATCACCACGTTACCTCGGATGAATTTTACCCCTTTAAAGTCGTCTTTGCCCGTTAAAAATTGTAAATCGGTCTATATAGTTTCATTCTCGATCGCACAGCAGCGCTGGCTCCGAGATTGTTTTTAAACTTTTCTCAAAGATTCCATCTTGAAAAGCTTATTTGACTACTTAGAAATATAATAAATTTATGGCGAGGTGCAGCTTACTCTAATGATTACTAGGACACCCTCGTATTATTAAATCATGATTAGATTCAAATGAAATCTGTAGTCTTGGCTGTACAAAGATTAAAAATGATTACATTTTTAATCATGATTATTAGGTTACCCTGTAACAAAGTGATCTGCCCCTCGACTATAAGTTTCTTTATTTTATTCGAATTACCTTACAAAATGCTATATACCTTCCCTGGTACCACTACCAAAGGCTAAATTGCCTTCATAGTTCATTGCTCTAATCATTAGGTAACAGCTATTTCCTTGGACTGCAATTGGGCTGTATCGAAGAGAGAACAATATTTGTCTGCGCGAGGTTTTGGGCTAGTTTTCCAACTTTGAGTGGGCGGGGTCCTTAAAATGAACATGGCAACTCCTGTGGCGCGATAAAAGAGGGCAAACTACTCGGAACGACAAAAGTTCCTTGCAAACAGATATCGCATCGCTCTCTGTAGCCCTCTTTTGGCGGAGCGTGTTAATATACAAGTCAAAATCATAATATCTTTCAATTTGCATATAAATGTTTAGCATATCCTTGTTTACTCTTCTAGTTCTAGAGTTCGTCACTAGGTGTCTCACCCTAGAATTTTGTTAATACTAACTCGCCCTAGTGGCCTTTTTTTAATAAAGTTGTCTACACTAGTTATTCAAATTGTTGAACTGAAAGGTAGTGTGTTTAATGTGGCTCCTACAACACACCTATTAATCAACTAAGAAAGAACATAACAAGGCGAAATTAACCTTTCGATTTTCTCCGAACTATAATTTTACTCGCGTACAATAATTATAAAGTACGCTTTTTGCGGTTATTTAAATATATTTCCAATATTTGGGTGATAAGTAAAGAAGTTTTAGAAAGTACCTTTTTGTTAACTTAATTATGTAAATAAGAGGTTATAATTTGCCAATAAATAAATTTAAAATTTGCGCCAAAATAAATGTGAATCACGGCCAACTATGGCCAAGTGCTACCACACTATAGCGAGTAATCAAATATGCCCGTACTTATGTACTATAATATAATTTCATTTTTGTGGCCTGGCAACGCTGAGTTACTTTCGTTATTCAGAACGCTCATCGTCACCAAATAGTGTCATTTCGGAATAGTTTGGCTTTTGAAGCGCTTGTTACAATTTAGAATAAGTTTGCCTCGCTGGTTTGTTAATATTCGAAATCGTTTCCCTTTGATATGTTCTAATAGGTCTTTCAATAAAAGTTACTTCCCCCTTCCATCCCGCCCGCCCCGTTAAACCGGAAATAGGTGATTTAATTTATGTTACACGGCTACCAGATTTTATCGGGTAGTTGTACAGCCAACCCTCTTTGAAACAGCCAACTTCAATCCAAGATTTCGCTTTAAACTGTAAGCCTCGGCACATGCGTTAGCGGCGTTACCGTTCTCTGTGGTCCTTCGTTAAGACATTTAACGTTGGGTAAGTTAAAATTTTAATTAAATGAAATAAATCTCATGTAAATAACTTAATAATTTCTAGTTTTCAGTTAAATAGAGAAGATATGGAGCCACTAGACGGTAACAAAACCCCAAAACCAGCAAAAGTACAGTTAATGCTCAAACCTCCGAATATATTGAAGGAAAATTCCAACTTAGGCCTAACGTTTACAGCGTTAAAAATATTTCCTTATTTCAGGCACCAAGCGACCACAAGTGACAAAGACTATACAAAAAGGAATCTGTTAGTCCAGGCGCGGAATGATAATACTCCTTGGCGAGTGCTGAACAGGTTTCATTGAAAGGCCCATTAGAGAGCTTTGCGAATGAAACAGTGTCGCCTTATTAGATATCTCAGATCAGTTTTATTCCTTTGGGTTTATTTTTTTAAGCTTTTGATTGCGTGTTTTTGAGGATTTCCCCGAAAGAATAAATGCGTTAGGTTTGGCGTTTATTTGTTATTATTAAAACTCATTTGGTTTAAGCTTTGGTTTGCATGTTTTTGGGGATTTCCGTTAAAGATTAAAATTTCTCAGGCGTACAATATGTTTTGGGGTTTATTTGCTATTATTCAAGTGCTTATTTGTTATTATTAGAAATGTTAGGTTTGAGAGATTAAGCTACAGAAAGATACGCTGCCAAAAAACTCGATCCTGAATTCCATAAATAAGTGTGGCACTTACTTATCGAAGCCGCGTATGGCCAGAAATAATATTTCACTCAAATTTAAGATTTATTACTAATTCATAATTTTATGTTACCTGTTTAAATGGAATACGGGCACGAAATAGTAATATCGCCTTCTTGGCGAACTTGTTATATACAAGTTATTTACAAAACAGAGCTGCCAGACGTGCGATAATTATCGTACATGTCGATAATTCCGAGCTAATTTTTACGGCGTACGATAATTTTAACATCGTACGATATAGTACGCTATTTTCGATAATTAAGTCTGAGTTACGATAACGTACAATATTTTTTTTTGGCAGAAAACCGGTTAAATCTGCAACTATTTAATATAAGGTTTTGGTTTTAGTCTAAATTATTTAATGGTCGATAACTTAATTTAGAAAAGTTATTTATCATAACCTTCACTTCGACAAAGTTTAACGTCCAGATTTCCACAAAATTAAAATTTACAACAAATTTTCAGGCGTACGATAATTATTTTCTGAAATCGATAATTTTTTTATCCAGGGAACGATAATTTTATTTTAAGGACCTGGCAACGTTGGACTCTGAAGTATAACGAATATTAAGAATAATCGTGTAGTATTTCGCGAAGTATCACGAATATTAAGGAAACCCGTGAAGTATATTGGGAAATTAACGAAATATTTTCAAAATATTTCAATTCCATATCATATTGAGAATTACCGTAGGATTACGAGAAAACATTGTGGGAATACGATGAGTACCGGTAGTAGCGAGGTTCAGAGCCGTACGTAGTCCCAATGGCGCCTTGGGCCAAAAACCAAAATGGCGCCCCCAGAACCTTAAGTAGAAATTTTTAAATTTTCAATATCTAATTTAAATGAAAATCATCGATTTTGTGCCCCTAACATTTTGGCGCCCTGGGCCCCTGCCCCTCTCGCCCTACCCAAGGGACGGTTCTGGCGAGGTTTTGAGTTCTTGATATTTGGGGGTTTTTCGGTGTAGTCTAAATAGATTTTTGGTTTTCGTCGCGAATCTTACTATACCTCAAAATCTTCTTGGTAAATTATTTCGGCCGATTATCGGCGGTTCAAAACCTTCTAAAACTCTCATGGCATTGGAGTCCTCGCC
The DNA here is from genome assembly GCF_980474605.1 of Leiobunum rupestre. Classification (NCBI taxonomy): domain Eukaryota; kingdom Metazoa; phylum Arthropoda; class Arachnida; order Opiliones; family Sclerosomatidae; genus Leiobunum; species Leiobunum rupestre. Next base: position 42,526,318 of record NC_143393.1, on the reverse strand, counting down.
AATGTCAAAAAATTCGTTCCCGCTGATTGTTAAAAGCGAAAACTCAACGGATATTGGTAGTTAATAGGTCCGTGAACAATATTTTAGAGGTTGCCTAATTTTTTATTTCAGGGACTTGATTTTAGGACCCAATAGACGCATTCACATATTGCCTACAGGGAAATATACAAAAAGGGGCGAAATCCACCCGAGGTACCTTCCTATTTAATAATGTTTGAGGTAGATGGCGACACTATAAAGTTTATGAAAAATAAACTTTTTTAAAAAGTTATTAATTAATTACTAAATTAGAGTACTTTAAATTCTTATTAAAAATATATAATTTTTGTAATATAAATTAACGATTATTTTAACAGTAGTTAGCACTCTTCGCCATAGATGGCACTATAATACAATTTTAAACTATCCAATCAGGGAAGATAATTTTGTATTTTAAATCTCGACAAAACCGTTCTATACTAAAATCTGAAAACTTTCAACCATTCGTTGAAAATCAAAATTATGACGTCATGTTGCTATCAGAGCGCCATCTACTAACAAATAGCGCCATCACCACGTTACCTCGGATTCCTATGAAGTCGTCATATCTTACAAATGTCTTATGCTACAATAATTTGAAAGGTATCATTTTAAAGATAAGTGATCAAGGAATATCGATAAATACTAAGATAAATACACAGGGTTGAAATTAAGGGGTGGGATTTTAACTATTTAAATACAAAACTGAAAAGAACTCCGTGTGATTTAGCAAAAAATAATAATACCCCAGTGACTAGTTCTGTAGCTTGTTCATTTTGGCGCTGCATCTGCGTTTCAAGGAACCTGCCAATAAAAATGTTGAAATGTTACAAGAGTTAAAATCTGATGTTTTTTAACTTAAAAAACTTGGTATTACCATTTCTTCTTTTTCGGTCACTTTTCAGTTGTTTGTTAATCACTTAAATCACTGTTTTGCTGTGTGATTCAGCAACTGGCCGGAATATCACGTTAACGGAAGTTGGGTTAGATTAGTTCATGGCGCCGCTACTATAGGGCGCTATTTAGAATTATTTTGGCGTCACTGTGAAGAAAGGATGTAGTAAAAAAATCCTAATGTCACACTTATAGATATTATGTTACTTATGATATACCACTAAAAACGTGTTTTCACAAAATGTTTTTTTTTAATTTCTTGCCTTTTGCGCTCAGGTAACGAACATCAAAGTTTCAACATAAAAATTGGACTGGTCATGTTATGGTTAACGGGTATTCATTTTACTAACTCTAATTATTTCGACTAATTGACACACTTATGTGAGATATTTAATTACTTGTGGTAAGCCGTAAATAGCATATACGGTGAACCCGAAGATTAAGCCTAACTTATAAATTAATCATATAAATTAAAATTCGTTACTATGGTTAATATCTAATAGTTAAATAAAGTCTTGGAATTATTTTATTCTAAAAGGTTTTCCAGAACGTAAGCTTGCGAAAACCTTTAAGAATACCAATAATAAATGTTTATAAAATACCATGAAGTACCAGTCATGATTCGAAGACTTTATTTAATTATTATAAACTAATATTTTTAGTATAATCATTAGTCATCTATCTTTACACGTTTTAATCCACGGAGACAAGTTAAGCCACCAATCGAAAACGGGAATGTGGGAACTTGTAGCTGAGTGCAGATTGTACGGAACAAAGCTACGTTTACAATCCTACACGTTTCCCGCTAAAAGTGCTCGACGGGTGGATTAACTTGTTGTGTAATCTCTCCAATCCAAAATTATTTCCGAATTTCGATGAGCAAAAAGCGAAGCCCATCTGATGAAATCATGAGTTTCATGACAGAGGCGAAATTTTGGGGGTTTTCTGGGGATTGTCCGGTTGCCCCGTGGCAGGTGTTTGGTTCCGGCACTAGCAGCTGGTCAACGGGAAATGGGACAATACCTTGGTTTTGCCCGCCTGGGATTTTTGGTGAATCGCACGCATCCTCTGAAAAGGGGTATAAAACGGGCCCACTTCATACGAGAAGGCACAGTGTCTCCAAGTATCCACTCGCAACAACATCTCGATCTCCGCAATTAGCATCCAAGATGTACAATCTCTTCGTGCTCCTCGCCATAGTCGCCGTGGTAAGTTATTTTTCTCTATAGAGTCTTGAGACGACATTTTCAATTAACAGAATGTGTTTTATTTCTCTGGTAGTGTCTTGGCCAACCAATCGACATGGATGCCGAACAGGTGCCCCTCCCGATAGAAGACTTCCAACCCATCAACGCCGTTCCAGTCCCGCCGATAGAAGAGATCGCCCCTTTGACGGCCGACACCATCTTCGGCAGGTCACCCGTCGCCATTCAAGAACCTTGGCCCGTCGAAATCGCCCAGCCTGGCTTGGTCGGTGAAATCGGGGGTCAGCTGGACGAGGAAGTCGTAGACTACGCCGCTCCGTCGGTCAGTTTGAACTCTCCCATCATCGACTTGCCCAAGGGTGCGCCGGAAGTCGTGGATGTCCCTCACGCTCACGTCGAATTGCCCGGAAACAGTATGGTGAACCAGGATGTCTTTCTGAACTTACCGTCACCAGTCGTCGAGGCCCCTAAGCCCATCATCCGCCAGAAGGAAGTGCTCTTCCGAATTCCCCAACACATCTTCTACGTGCCACGGCCCGTCATCCAGCACAAGCCGATCATCTACCGCCTGGGGCACACTCTGAAAGCCATCACTCCGGTCGTCAGCACTCGGCCCTACGTGTTCCGAGTGCCCCAGGCCCAGATCACCGGCAAGAGCGCCTACACTCAACCCATCCCGTCAGTTCACAAGAAGAAAAGTATCTTCTAAATATGCCACTAAATAGAGAATGTATTTATCGCGTCATTTGTATCTTTTGTATAAAATAAATACCTCAAATTATTTTCTAATTATTCGTTTTTGATTTGTAAATGTTATCAAAAGTATATAGAATATTTCTTAGAAAGAAGTATCACAGGGTGACCAGACTTCCTATCTTATCTTTAATGCCTTCCTATAAATTCCTATCATTTCACGGTCTTGTACGTGTCATAAAACATCTAGTGAAAACACTCCGGAAATCCGCCAAGTGATCCAATAATGCAAGAAAGTAGTATACAAAAAAATATCAATACTCTAGGTGATTCGAGTCATCCTTTTCCCTTACCAAAGATAAATCAGTAAAAGACTAGCAACACCGTAACCCGGCAGTTTAGCTCTCTTTGTGAGTAGAGTTTTTCTATTGGTCATCCAAAAGGAGTCAGAGTTTAAATTCAACCAATCATGTTGTACTCCAAAAAATTTAGTCAGTTGCGTAACCATCGTGTTGCCTACGAGCACGTGGCGAAAACGAAATAAATGCGCATAAATACGCATTAAGCCTAAAAATGTCGTATTCAAAAACGCGCGCTAAATTCTCGGAATTATGGGCCACCAAACCGGAAAAAAGGATTAGAAACACTTTGTGTAGGCTAAAAATGGCGGTATTCAAATTCTCGGAATTATAGGGTGCCAAACCGGAAAAAAGTATTAGAAACTTAGAAAATCTTTAGTATATTAGAAAATTGTGGGATTTCGATTACTGGTTTTGTTTCTAACGGTTTTTATTTCGTGCCCCCGGGAAAGAAATATTGAGAGGGATTAGGACGCCGCCGGAAGTGATACCTAAAAATGTTATTAGACTCACCCCCCCCCCGAAAAAATCCTGGGTGCGCCACTGTTGAAAGAGGTATTATATTGAGTGGTAACTGCAGCGTTGCCAACCGTACTATAATTATAGTACATTTCGATAATTTTCCCTTTCGAATTTTTCCGTACTATAATTTCAAACGCTTTTTGCGATAATTGTACGATAATTTTACTATATTTCCGATATTTGTGCGATCATTTAAGAAATATTAGAAAGTTCCTTTTTGTTAACATAAGAACGGCGTTTCCAGTTTCTTATGTTACTCCTAGTAGGCTAAGAATTGAAATATTATACTCCTTGGAGTGTTCGGTTTGAACTCGAAAATGCGGCCGACTTGGTTAATCAAGCGTGTTGTAGCCTAACGAAAACGAAATATGTTAGTAACGGCCAACTATGATAAAGTGCTACCATCCTATAGCGAGTAATCAAAGTTGGCCGTACTTGTGTACTATAATTTTCTAGTAAATTCGATCTGGAAACGCTGGGTAACTGGTAAAAACTTTAAAGAAAGGCCTTCAAACGCTAGCGGTTAATTTTTGAGAGCCAAGGCTTATAACTGGTAAATAAACTTTGCATAAGATATAAAGAATGGAAAACTTTCTTTAATCTCTCATTACTTAAACGCGGTATTTCATCCATAATTTTGCCTCTCTAATTCCCTTTCAATAAAACTTCCTTATTCCATTCTGGCACACTAGATGGAGAGAAAAGACGTCTCTTACTCAACGCGAACAGACGACACTAAAATTATGATAAAGATTCTTAAAGAACCCTCTCTCCCGTTCCACCCACTAAGTTCCGCCTAGTCAAATTAGCCCCTCCCAATAGACGCAGCGGCATTCACATATTGCCTACAGGAAAATATGCAAAAAGGGGCGAAATCCAACCGAGGTACCTTCCTATTTAATAATGTTTGAGGTAGATGGCGACACTATAAAGTTTATGAAGAAATTTTTTTTAAAAAGTTATTAACTAAATACTAAATTATAGTACTTTAAATTCTTATAAAAAATATATAATTTTTGTAATTTAAATTAACAATTAATTTTAACAGTAGTTAACACTCTCCACCATAGATGGCACTATAATATGATTTTAAACTATCCAATCAGGGAACAAATTTTGTATTTTAAATCTCGACAAAACCGTTCTCCACTAAAAACTGAAAACTTTCAACCAATCGTTGAAAATCAAAATTATGACGTCATGCTGCTATCAGAGCGCCATCTACTAACAAATAACGCCATCACCACGTTACCTCGGATGAATTTTACCCCTTTAAAGTCGTCTTTGCCCGTTAAAAATTGTAAATCGGTCTATATAGTTTCATTCTCGATCGCACAGCAGCGCTGGCTCCGAGATTGTTTTTAAACTTTTCTCAAAGATTCCATCTTGAAAAGCTTATTTGACTACTTAGAAATATAATAAATTTATGGCGAGGTGCAGCTTACTCTAATGATTACTAGGACACCCTCGTATTATTAAATCATGATTAGATTCAAATGAAATCTGTAGTCTTGGCTGTACAAAGATTAAAAATGATTACATTTTTAATCATGATTATTAGGTTACCCTGTAACAAAGTGATCTGCCCCTCGACTATAAGTTTCTTTATTTTATTCGAATTACCTTACAAAATGCTATATACCTTCCCTGGTACCACTACCAAAGGCTAAATTGACTTCATAGTTCATTGCTCTAATCATTAGGTAACAGCTATTTCCTTGGACTGCAATTGGGCTGTATCGAAGAGATAACAATATTTGTTTGCGCGAGGTTTTGGGCTAGTTTTCCAACTTTGAGTGGGCGGGGTCCTTAAAATGAACATGGCAACTCCTGTGGCGCGATAAAAGAGGGCAAACAGATATCGCATCGCTCTCTGTAAAAAATCATAATATCTTTCAATTTGCATATAAATGTTTAGCATATCTTTGTTTACTCTTCTAGTTCTAGAGTTCGTCACTAGGTGTCTCACCCTAGAATTTTGTTAATACTAACTCGCCCTAGTGGCCTTTTTTTAATAAAGTTGTCTACACTAGTTATTCAAATTGTTGAACTGAAAGGTAGTGTGTTTAATGTGGCTCCTACAACACACCTATTAATCAACTAAGAAAGAACATAACAAGGCGAAATTAACCTTTCGATGAAACAGTGTCGCCTTATTAGATATCTCAGATCAGTTTTATTCCTTTGGGTTTATTTTTTTAAGCTTTTGATTGCGTGTTTTTGAGGATTTCCCCGAAAGAATAAATGCGTTAGGTTTGGCGTTTATTTGTTATTATTAAAACTCATTTGGTTTAAGCTTTGGTTTGCATGTTTTTGGGGATTTCCGTTAAAGATTAAAATTTCTCAGGCGTACAATATGTTTTGGGGTTTATTTGTTATTATTAGAAATGTTAGGTTTGAGAGATTAAGCTACAGAAAGATACGCTGCCAAAAAACTCGATCCTGAATTCCATAAATAAGTGTGGCACTTACTTATCGAAGCCGCGTATGGCCAGAAATAATATTTCACTCAAATTTAAGATTTATTACTAATTCATAATTTTATGTTACCTGTTTAAATGGAATACGGGCACGAAATAGTAATATCGCCTTCTTGGCGAACTTGTTATATACAAGTTATTTACAAAACAGAGCTGCCAGACGTGCGATAATTATCGTACATGTCGATAATTCCGAGCTAATTTTTACGGCGTACGATAATTTTAACATCGTACGATATAGTACGCTATTTTCGATAATTAAGTCTGAGTTACGATAACGTACAATATTTTTTTTGGCAGAAAACCGGTTAAATCTGCAACTATTTAATATAAGGTTTTGGTTTTAGTCTAAATTATTTAATGGTCGATAACTTAATTTAAAAAAGTTATTTATCATAACCTTCACTTCGACAAAGTTTAACGTCCAGATTTCCACAAAATTAAAATTTACAACAAATTTTCAGGCGTACGATAATTATTTTCTGAAATCGATAATTTTTTTATCCAGGGAACGATAATTTTATTTTAAGGACCTGGCAACGTTGGACTCTGAAGTATAACGAATATTAAGAATAATCGTGAAGTATATTGGGAAATTAACGAAATATTTTCAAAATATTTCAATTCCATATCATATTGAGAATTACCGTAGGATTACGAGAAAACATTGTGGGAATACGATGAGTACCGGTAGTAGCGAGGTTCAGAGCCGTACGTAGTCCCAATGGCGCCTTGGGCCAAAAACCAAAATGGCGCCCCCAGAACCTTAAGTAGAAATTTTTAAATTTTCAATATCTAATTTAAATGAAAATCATCGATTTTGTGCCCCTAACATTTTGGCGCCCTGGGCCCCTGCCCCTCTCGCCCTACCCAAGGGACGGTTCTGGCGAGGTTTTGAGTTCTTGATATTTGGGGGTTTTTCGGTGTAGTCTAAATAAATTTTTGGTTTTCGTCGCGAATCTTACTATACCTCAAAATCTTCTTGGTAAATTATTTCGGCCGATTATCGGCGGTTCAAAACCTTCTAAAACTCTCATGGCATTGGAGTCCTCGCCAATGTCAAAAAATTCGTTCCCGCTGATTGTTAAAAGCGAAAACTCAACGGATATTGGTAGTTAATAGGTCCGTGAACAATATTTTAGAGGTTGCCTAATTTTTTATTTCAGGGACTTGATTTTAGGCCCCACGCATTCACATATTGCCTACAGGGAAATATACAAAAAGGGGCGAAATCCACCCGAGGTACCTTCCTATTTAATAATGTTTGAGGTAGATGGCGACACTATAAAGTTTATGAAAAATAAACTTTTTTAAAAAGTTATTAATTAATTACTAAATTAGAGTACTTTAAATTCTTATTAAAAATATATAATTTTTGTAATATAAATTAACGATTATTTTAACAGTAGTTAGCACTCTTCGCCATAGATGGCACTATAATACAATTTTAAACTATCCAATCAGGGAAGATAATTTTGTATTTTAAATCTCGACAAAACCGTTCTATACTAAAATCTGAAAACTTTCAACCATTCGTTGAAAATCAAAATTATGACGTCATGTTGCTATCAGAGCGCCATCTACTAACAAATAGCGCCATCACCACGTTACCTCGGATTCCTATGAAGTCGTCATATCTTACAAATGTCTTATGCTACAATAATTTGAAAGGTATCATTTTAAAGATAAGTGATCAAGGAATATCGATAAATACTAAGATAAATACACAGGGTTGAAATTAAGGGGTGGGATTTTAACTATTTAAATACAAAACTGAAAAGAACTCCGTGTGATTTAGCAAAAAATAATAATACCCCAGTGACTAGTTCTGTAGCTTGTTCATTTTGGCGCTGCATCTGCGTTTCAAGGAACCTGCCAATAAAAATGTTGAAATGTTACAAGAGTTAAAATCTGATGTTTTTTAACTTAAAAAACTTGGTATTACCATTTCTTCTTTTTCGGTCACTTTTCAGTTGTTTGTTAATCACTTAAATCACTGTTTTGCTGTGTGATTCAGCAACTGGCCGGAATATCACGTTAACGGAAGTTGGGTTAGATTAGTTCATGGCGCCGCTACTATAGGGCGCTATTTAGAATTATTTTGGCGTCACTGTGAAGAAAGGATGTAGTAAAAAAATCCTAATGTCACACTTATAGATATTATGTTACTTATGATATACCACTAAAAACGTGTTTTCACAAAATGTTTTTTTTTAATTTCTTGCCTTTTGCGCTCAGGTAACGAACATCAAAGTTTCAACATAAAAATTGGACTGGTCATGTTATGGTTAACGGGTATTCATTTTACTAACTCTAATTATTTCGACTAATTGACACACTTATGTGAGATATTTAATTACTTGTGGTAAGCCGTAAATAGCATATACGGTGAACCCGAAGATTAAGCCTAACTTATAAACTAATCATATAAATTAAAATTCGTTACTATGGTTAATATCTAATAGTTAAATAAAGTCTTGGAATTATTTTATTCTAAAAGGTTTTCCAGAACGTAAGCTTGCGAAAACCTTTAAGAATACCAATAATAAATGTTTATAAAATACCATGAAGTACCAGTCATGATTCGAAGACTTTATTTAATTATTATAAACTAATATTTTTAGTATAATCATTAGTCATCTATCTTTACACGTTTTAATCCACGGAGACAAGTTAAGCCACCAATCGAAAACGGGAATGTGGGAACTTGTAGCTGAGTGCAGATTGTACGGAACAAAGCTACGTTTACAATCCTACACGTTTCCCGCTAAAAGTGCTCGACGGGTGGATTAACTTGTTGTGTAATCTCTCCAATCCAAAATTATTTCCGAATTTCGATGAGCAAAAAGCGAAGCCCATCTGATGAAATCATGAGTTTCATGACAGAGGCGAAATTTTGGGGGTTTTCTGGGGATTGTCCGGTTGCCCCGTGGCAGGTGTTTGGTTCCGGCACTAGCAGCTGGTCAACGGGAAATGGGACAATACCTTGGTTTTGCCCGCCTGGGATTTTTGGTGAATCGCACGCATCCTCTGAAAAGGGGTATAAAACGGGCCCACTTCATACGAGAAGGCACAGTGTCTCCAAGTATCCACTCGCAACAACATCTCGATCTCCGCAATTAGCATCCAAGATGTACAATCTCTTCGTGCTCCTCGCCATAGTCGCCGTGGTAAGTTATTTTTCTCTATAGAGTCTTGAGACGACATTTTCAATTAACGGAATGTGTTTTATTTCTCTGGTAGTGTCTTGGCCAACCAATCGACATGGATGCCGAACAGGTGCCCCTCCCGATAGAAGACTTCCAACCCATCAACGCCGTTCCAGTCCCGCCGATAGACGAGATCGCCCCTTTGACCGCCGACACCATCTTCGGCAGGTCACCCGTCGCCATTCAAGAACCTTGGCCCGTCGAAATCGCCCAGCCTGGCTTGGTCGGTGAAATCGGGGGTCAGCTGGACGAGGAAGTCGTAGACTACGCCGCTCCGTCGGTCAGTTTGAACTCTCCCATCATCGACTTGCCCAAGGGTGCGCCGGAAGTCGTGGATGTCCCTCACGCTCACGTCGAATTGCCCGGAAACAGTATGGTGAACCAGGATGTCTTTCTGAACTTGCCGTCACCAGTCGTCGAGGCCCCTAAGCCCCTCATCCGCCAGAAGGAAGTGCTCTTCCGAATTCCCCAACACATCTTCTACGTGCCACGGCCCGTCATCCAGCACAAGCCGATCGTCTACCGCCTGGGGCACACTCTGAAAGCCATCACTCCGGTCGTCAGCACTCGGCCCTACGTGTTCCGAGTGCCCCAGGCCCAGATCACCGGCAAGAGCGCCTACACTCAACCCATCCCGTCAGTTTACAAGAACAAAAGTATCTTCTAAATATGCCACTAAATAGAGAATGTATTTATCGCGTCATTTGTATCTTTTGTATAAAATAAATACCTCAATTATTTTCTAATTATTCGTTTTTGATTTGTAAATGTTATCAAAAGTATATAGAATATTTCTTAGAAAGAAGTATCACAGGATGACCAGACTTCCTATCTTATTTTTAATGCCTTCCTATAAATTCCTATCATTTCACGGTCTTTTGAAAATTAAATAACTTTTTGGTACGTGAAAACACTTCCACTTTAAAAAAATATTGAAATTTACGGGCTTTGGAAATCCGCTATAGTCGTCGATAACTCAAAATATCGGTCAAAAACGCCGCCGATCAGTTTAGTAAAATATTTTCGGCGGTGTAATCGTCGACCATTTTCGGAGATACAGGCCGGAAGGCAGGCAAGGCTGCCAGATTTTGATAGACCGAAAACGGCCAACTCTCTCAAATGTTTTCGTTTTCAAAACGAAAATTTTGTGGCGTAGCTATCGACTAAGACTATGCAAGAAAGCAGTATACAAAAAAGTATCAATATTCGAATCAAAGTATACTGATATGCAATAATTACCTTATTATTTTTCCTATATTTTCATATAATTTTTCTATTAAGTTTCCTATAATTCAGCTCTAAAATTTCTATTTTTCCTGTAAAATTTCCAAAGCCTTTCCCTGTTCACCCTGGTACAAATTTCCAAAAGTTACTCACTGCTAAGACCATTTAAATGAAGCCAATAACGGTATTTTGGTTTTTTAATTGAAATATTTACAGCGCCGCAAGATCGTTTAAAAAAATTAAGGTTGAATTGCAGGTATTTCGTTATGCAAAATTCAAATGAGTCTATGCCTATAGACGGTAAAATAAATTCCAACGGCTCCCAGCCTCTGAAGGGTTTTTGAATTTGGGGGTAGGAGAAAAGGGGAAAGTTTCGTGACAGCATGGCTGCCAGCCTCCCCACTTCGCGACTTTAATTGTCACTTAAGTCATTTCAACCGTTTTTCACGTCTATTACGATTGATATCAATTAATTATTTGTATTTTAATTTAAAGAATTCAAGTTATAGGTAAATTTACAGTTAAACAACTATTTTGTCTAGCTTTTATTCCCGAAATATAACGGTCAGTTTACTTAGATGGCGCCACGTGCTCTACGAAGAATCACGATTTAGATAATTGTTACTCGGCGACAGTTAAAAATTGGTCTCTGCGCATGCTCCAATACCAACCAATCCGGTGTTCCCTCCCTGGCTAGAGTCCAGTTTTTAAGTGGCAATGACGGTTTAAAATTCCACCCCCATTTATTTTACCGTCTATTTAGTAACATCATAAGTTACATATTACCTCTATGTTTGACTATTGAAGCCTTGCTCATGCATTTTTTCTTACTACATCCTTTCTTCACCAAAGATAAATCAGAAAAACGACTAGCAACTCTGTAACCCTGAAGTTGGGACTCGAATTTTACTGTTGATCATCCAAAAGGAGTCAGAGTTCAAATTCAGCCAATCATGTCGCGTAACCATTGTGGTGCCTTGGGGCACACAGCGAAAACGAAATAAATGCGGATAAATACGCATCAAGCCTAACGTGCCCCCCCCCCCCCCCCCGGCAAGAAATATTGAGAGGGATTGGAACGCCGCCGGTCCGCGCCGGAAGTGTTACCAAATGAGTGGTTTCCCGTCAAAATTGGGGAATGCTGTTCATAATAGGCTATTATGTACGACAAAAAATAGTCTTACTGCACTATAAGTTTCTTTATTTTATTCGAATTATTGTTCAAAAGGCTATATGTCTTCCCTGATACCACTACCAAAGGCTAAAGTGCCTTCGTACTATTTGTAGTTCATTGCTTTAATCATCAAGTAACAGCTATTTCCTTGGGCTGAAATTGGTCCCCGTGAGTAAAGGTCTACCATAGGGGCCCATGGTAACGGCGTTGTCCTGGAGAGAAGAAAATTAACGTACGATGATAGGGCAGTAGCGACATCTTCGTTTTCCAAATTTCTACATCTAAAATATTATCTTACTTGGTAGAGCAGCCACGCTCGGGTTGATAAATGCCACACAAAACGCGTCTAAATCTCAAATTTGAAAAATAAATACCTTCAGAAACCAGTTCTCTTATTTCTAAAAACCAGTTTTAGGATCTGATGAATCATTTTGCACCAGTTATTGCACACTCCGACCCGTTAAGGGCCCGCAATGTAGGGACATCAGACATAAGTATATGTATTTGTACCCCGCTGCTCCGCCTTAAGCACTACAGCGGCCACCTAAAACAACCAGCCCTGGACAAAAGTGCGCTTTGCGAAACAACGTTCGGCCAGTGAGACAGTCATTTTGACCGCCACACATCAGACATAAGTATATGTATTTGTACCCCGCTGCTCCGCCTTAAGCACTACAGCGGCCACCTTAAACAACCAGCCCTGGACAAAAGTGCGCTTTGCGAAACAACGTTCGGCCAGTGAGACAGCCATTTTGACCGCCTCACATATAGCAAACAAACGCCCTCATCACGGCCCAACAAAAGGCGACACCATGGGCTGCCCGAGACCCACCCTCGCACAGCTGAGGACTAGAGTGGCTTCCTCTTCCACTGCAAACTACCCTCCTTAGTAGGTCACAGAATGACGAGTGTGGAACACCCATGAGGTTCCAGTGACCCAGCGCCCCGATCACATGACCTTGAGAGCCGGGTATGGAGCCCCCCACAGGCTCCAGTGACACCATCACACCACTAGATAGGGACACATCAGACAGGTCAATTAAGGAGTTGATAGGTCCGCCAACTGCAACTATGTGTTGACCTCGCGTGGTAAATATTTGAACTATCGCGAGTCAACAAATTTGAATATACACAAAATGTTTGGTGAGAAGGTATGAACAGAATAGGCGAGATAATAAAGTAACGTGGCCTTCTTGTTTTGATGGGAAAGGCCACCTTCCACTATGCTTCCATTAGCTTTCCCACCAAAGAGCCTATGAATTCATCCGTAGGCTTTAATTGTACTATTTCGTTATCCCATTTTAACAAGTTGAGCAAGCATATCTGACTTTATAATATCGCCTATTGTTGACCAATTAATTGGTACATCGGTAATGTCAGCGCCGGCCCTAGGGTAGAGCAAGTGGAGCGGAAGCTCTAGGCGCCAGGATAGCGGCCAGGTGGAAAGGGGCGCCAAAATTCCTTTTGAGAGGCGCGGGGCGGCGTGGCAACAATCGAAAAACAATCTCGCTCTATCCTGACCAAGGGCTAGGGCCGGCGCTGGGTAATGTATCAATTAATATGCCTTTAAATATTGTAAACTATGAACGACCCTTAATTTAGTGACAACACTGATTGGCCTTTAAAAATTCCATAGTATATAACCAAACTCAATCAAATTAAATTTCCTATAAAGAATGTAGTAAAAACCACTCACGTACATACTTGAAGTTAGAAATAAGAAAATTCGGCTCGCATAAGACCAGTGGCGTAGGGACGTTTGAGAAGTTGGCAGGGGCAAGGCGGCTCAAACCCTGTGGTCTGTGCGGGGGAGATCAATAAATCTTTTTTAAAAACCAAATAAAAGGAAAGATTTAGTATCGTTTGTATTTCGAAATTTAATAGTCTTAGTCGATAATTCAAAATAACGGTCAAAAACGCCGCCGATAAGTTTAGTAAAATATTTTCGGCGGCGTAATCGTCGGCCATTTTCGGAGATACAGGCCGGAAGGCAGGCAAGGCTGCCAGATTTAGATAGACTTAAAACGGCCAACTCTCTCAAATGTTTTCGTTTTCAAAACGAAAATTTTGCGGCGTAGCTATCGACTAAGACTAGATGGATATAAGTTGATCTCATTGAGTTGGGAATAAATAGAGGTACAACTAAATCTGGCTGGCGCGGGACCAATTTCGTTCAATAAGGATACTTTATCACCTATATCGTTCTACCGTGGCGGCATCAGTCTCTAGTGGTGGCAACGATATGGCAATTGAATTTTTCCCCGAATCTGATGCGAAATTGAAATGTATGATTACTCGTAACAAACAAACCTTTGAAGTTGTTTAAAAATAATTTTATTTTGTCAACACGATCCTTTGTAACTCAAGTTACGGTGAGTTAGCTAATAATTATTTATTTTTAGCCATATAGCTTTACAAAATATAGATGGCCCTACCGCCTAATTATAAAGATTAATTTCGTACAGTCTTATCAGAACCGGTCCCGCGTAACCATGGCAACCGAAATCGTAATTGTAATTCTAGCAGTATTATTCCCAATTCAATGGTTGATCTTTAACACGAAAATAAGAACGATTTCCGTAAGATTAAAGTATATTATAGAGTTGTAAATCGGAAAAGTTTCCGGAAAATGACCGAGGCCTTTTTTTCCGGAATATTTTCCGTATTTTTCCAAAAATAATAAAAAAAGGTTTCCATCCCATGATTAGTCTAATATATTGTTTGCCCATTTAAATAAAGATAAAGCTGAATTTTCCCCTAATTTTTTCGAATCTAAAAGTAAAACTAAACCTCTAGACTAGCTTTAAACTGATTAACAATGTAACACAATTAATTTTTTGTAGTATGTTTACTATTATTAGACATTTTATATCGATAAAAAGTTAAATACATTAAAAACCCTTAAAAAGTAATTTATGTTTCAACTTTTTATTTTTCCGATTTGCGGAAATTTTTCCGGAAAATTAACAACTCTAGTATATTATGATACAAAACCAACGTTTCTAAAAAAAATAAGGATCATATCTTTATTTATCCTCTAATATTTTTAAATAGTCAATTTGTAGTTTTTAGTCGACCAAAGGTAGACATATTTAAAACAAAAGACTACATAATTTGTTTAGGAAATACATAAATTAGACAAATATGTTTATGGAAATGACATTTCGGTTTGTACCAGTGCTGAGAATTTTCCCCTTTTCCAACCTTCCAAAACGCTAAAAGGGAATAGTGCAATTTAAGAAGGGAATTGCCTGTTCTAGTCTAGTAGATCTAATTGTCTATTTAGTCCATGTTATGTTATGAGTCACAAATGTAAAAAAATATTTTTAATACGTTCCTAAAATGCTGGTCATTTTGATAGTAATGAAAGTTCCACGACTTTTGAGGAAATATTTTTGTAAAATTATTAAAATGTAAGTAATTTTGTAATAAATAAATCCGTTAAAATTAATCGAGTGGCTGCAAAGCCTCAACCTCATTGCGAAAGATGTAACGTGTCGACTCAATGGTTCTTAGCAAACAGACGAGAACCACCAACAAGTACGTTTGGCTTTGCGATAAACGACGAAAACAAAAGGAGTCCGTCAGCTGTGAAACCGAAGTTTCAATTCGGAAAACTTAATTTATTTCAAATTCATTTAATGGTGTACTTTTACGTACGCAACTTCGGTCTGCAGCGCCAATTGCCGGTGTTTCAGAAAAATATGTGTATCAGTTTAATAATTACTGCCGAGAAGTCGCTGTGCAGGAGGTTTTACTTATTTGTCAGCAAATCTCCAATTTACCATCTTGGCTGCCGCGACATTTTTGCGAATACTTGACCGAAATCTTATCTCTAAAACAAACTTCATTTGAAAATAAATTGGCCGGTCTTATCAACTCCAAGGTCTACTTCTTGAATGTTCATTAAGTTTTATAAATACAGCTTGGGAGAGCTTTATTATTTTATTTTGCGAGTGGACTCTATATCAAGAAAGACACGTTTTTTTGTGAGAAAACTAATTTTTATTTTTATTTTATTTTATTAATTAAATTATTACTTACTGCTCTGCCGAAGATCCACAGGTTTTATTATGGTTTTTTACAAAGTATTTTTTGAAGAAAGGTTGGTTTCGGAGACGGGTCAAGCCCCCCATACCGTAAACCACCCTCTCGAATGGTAACTGTTACTCACCTCTGCGCGCGTCGAAAGCCTGGGGTTTTTCCACTTGCCATTTCGTCCAACGTGGCGACATACATGACAATGATTGTGGTAATTGAAACTCCCCAGCTTTCTTCGCCGGCAAAGGATCAGGGATTTTTTAAGAATAGCACCTTTTGGTTTTTTTTGTAATGGTTAATAAGTGGTCAAGGAATCTAAAATAAATAAAACTATTTTGCGGAAACATGTTTTTACAAGAACAAAAATAAGGAAAAAAATTGGAAACTGGGACTTGCTCTTACAAGGAGACTACCCGAGGTGGTTATCACCGATTTTCAGTTGCCATAGGAAAACTTTTCCCTTTGGGAATTTTCATACTACCATAGGGTCTTCCTAACCCCCGAATTTTAACCACCTCGGGTAGTCTTTTTAGAGGGTCCCATTCGTTTGGATTTTTTAACATTTTGTAAATCTTAAGATTTTCAGCTACGCCACTGTTTTTTACAAGCCGATCCCAGCCTCTCATGGGGAAAATGTGTAAAGATTCAACCTAGTGTAAAATAGTGTTACAACACTACCGCTATCTCTCACAATTTTGCAGACAACAATTCCTAGAATCCCGATAGCTTTAATAGTAAATATTTCAGCAATGAATTATGAATCTAATGAGGGCGCCGCGTGGTAGATACCAACACAGGACGAGGTATCAGCTTATTGGCCCTCCATCTAAACTAATGGTCCACTGTGATGTCAGTGTGGTTAGTTAAATAATAAAATAAGCGCAACAAATTTTCAATAACTATATAATAGCTTTGTGTCCATGGACCAAGAATCTAAGGGGAACCCTGTTCCTGATATTTTGACACGGTAGGCGTGCTCTAAATCGGAAGGCTTACTGAGGTACATCAGCCGCTTTGAAGCGCCTCAAGAATGCTGTTCAACTATCACTAAGAGAATCTTAGTCGGGGCTTAGGCGACCGTACGTAAGATAAAGTTAGGTTAGGCTTAGTTTATTATTTTTTTTAAGCATAGAAGTGAAATGGATACCAGCGAATTTGATTAAAAAACCTCAGCCATACGCGGCTTACTGGTTATTTTAACTTAACACAATGGTTAATTACCATTACTTAAACTTTTAAAGAACCAATTTAAAAAATAAATGGTTGAAAACTTACTAAGCCTAATCATTTAATTGACGACAACGGCGCCATTTTGTCAAAATTGAAGGTGAACCCAAGGAGGATAGGAAGGGAGGCGAAGTAGGAGGGATGAACGCGCCAGCATCCATGGACACTGTATCTCTGACCGGACGGGAAAAGCAGATTAAGAGAGGTACCCCCTCACTGTCCGTTTGCTTCCTACTTCGTATTAGCTAAAATAGTTGGCAGTACTCGATTCGCAGGGCCGTCAAGGTCATTCGAAAGAATGTAAACCCCCATTTCAAACGGAACGTTTTGTCGACCACGTGACGAATTATATGGCCTTGACAGCCCGAAAATTCTACAGGTTTTCCCGTCCGGTTAGAGATACAGTGTCCATGGTTCATCCCTCCTACTTCGCCTCCCTTCCTATCCTCCTTGGTGAACCATTCACCGTGAACGCTCTAGCAGCGTTGCCAGGTCGCAAAACTGAAATTATAGTATCGAAGCCGAAAAATTATCGAATTTTCTAGAAAATTAAAGTACACAAGTACAGCCAATTTTTATTACTCGCTAGAGCGTGGTAGCACTTAATCATAGTTGGCCGTTACTAACACGCTTGATCAGTCAAGTCGGCCGTATTTTCGAGTACAATCCAACACTCCAAGGAGTATAATATTTCAATTCTTAGCCTACTAGGATTAAAATAAGAAACTGGAAACGCCGTTCTTATGTCAACAAAAAGGAACTTTCTAAATTATCGCACAAATATCGGAAATATAGTAAAATTATAGTACAATTATCGCAAAAAGCGTACTATATAGTACGCGATTGAAATTATAGTACGGAAAAATTATAGAAATGTACTATTGCTCTAGTTTCTCTACGAAACTCCGCCGGAAAACGACTTTAACGACGCGACGTTTGTCCACATTAAACTAAAATTAACTGTGATTTTCCTATTTCCAGTATTAACGCTTGCTTTTTAAAGCCTGAACAATGAGTCCCCTTAGATTTTGGGTCCATGATGTGTCTTATAACACGGCCAACTTTGATCACGCGCTTTTTGCGCTACAGCGGCCAACACATTCGTAATTCCGCGAGCAAGGATTTTCCCCCTATAAACTGTACTATAATGTGTAGGAGTTCAGCGCCACGCTCGGTTGTTATATTGGCTTCAATGTAAAAACTATTCTAAAAATAATAATCCGCTAGGGGCCCTCACGTCATACACATCTTTTGCTCATAGGTTAACACAGAAACGACAACGAATGAGATGGCCACTGTAGAGCGAGAGATCAAAGTTGGCCGTGCTCATACACGCGGGAGATTTGTCTTTTCTAGAGGTGCAGTGGGACTTATAACATAATAGATAATGGCTAGACTTAAGTGGATAGAAATCTAAATAAATTAAACCCACCATGAATTAATGGGTCAGTAAAAAAAATAAAATGGCAGTTAAATTTAAGAAAAAATTTAATTAAAAAAGCAGTAGTTATTTATCTTTAAAAATAAATAGTTCTTTTTATAAACTAACGTGGCCTTCTTGTTGAAATGTTGCTCTTACGTCACAGTCTCTTACTTTTACAAGCCTACTAGCGGAGCGCGCGCTACAGTCGCGAGGAATATAGCTTTTTCTAGAGCGCGTGCAAATCGCTCGTGTGAAGAATACACAAATAAAGCTGGGTCTTGTGACGTAAGAGCAACATTTTAACAAGTTGGGCAAGACCACTTTTTATTTTATAAAATCAACTATTAAGTAGGCAGTTTATAAACAGGTTTATAAACATACATTTTGCCTAGCCGGTTAGAAACAAATTTTAATCGGTAGAAAACTTAAACGAGGACGACCGAAGCAATTAAAAAAAGCTTTAATCGTTCAATAAAATTAAAACTAAAATTAATAAAAAACTGGCGAATTCCTTTTATTAAATTACAGATTCATTTTTTCATTTCCTGGCAGAAAACCTACTGCCTATTTTCATTTATGTATGTACTGCCCATAGATATAGGAACTTATATAAAGGTCTAGATAAAATATTTCAAAGGGAGTGAATACGGAGGTGACAGCTAGCAGAAACGCGTAATTTCTGCAGGCTATCCTTATAAGGCGCTATCTATCGGTAAGAAAGCTCGTGCTATCATCCCGAGAGCCGTTGTCTCCTGCTTAAAAATTATACCAAAAGTCACCAACAGATGGTGTCTAAAGACTACGGCCTGCGGAAAGGTCAAGCACTTAGTACTAATATGCTAAGAGAGCTCGCGCTCTTGGTCACGTGCCTTCCTCGGTGTCTGCTAGGTGTCAATTCCGTATTTTATGTTAGGCTTAGACGCCCCGAAATTTATCTAGACCTTTATATACATTTCTTATATCTATGGTACTGCCACTTTAATTTTGTTAAGGCCTGATTATATATTAGCAGTGGTCTAACCCTTTTTTCAATAATTACAGTTTCAATTTGGTAGCGATTAAACATGGCTAAGAGATACCAAGTTTACCAACCATCTAGGCGATTTCGGGATAGAAACCCAAAAGTGCAATACAACGATGACGCGGAGGATCCCGCGATAGAGATGGAAGAACCGGATAACCAGATAGTGGAAAAGCTTAAAAACACCAATTCACTGGCGTGTCGTACGTGCAATTACCGAACAACGGATAACAGCAACCTCATGCGGCACGAGCTAACCCATCGCGAGCCGCGGCACCGACCTTTCAAATGCGGACAGTGCGAGTACGCCGCCACCAAAAGAGATCACTTGCAAAGTCACGAACTAATTCACACGGGCCAGAAACCGTTTAAATGCACGCGATGCTCTTACCGTTGCACGCAGAAACCCAGCCTGAAAACGCACCGAAAGACGCACACCAAGGACAGACCGTATAAATGTTCTCGATGCGACAAAACGTTCGCGCATAAGACTTCGTTGATGGGCCATGAACGGACCCACACGGGTGAGAAGCCTTACAAATGCGAAGAGTGCGGTTTCGCGTGCACACAAAGAGCCAATTTGAGAACGCACGCTCGCACGCACACCGGCGCTAAGCCTTACAAGTGCCCGCGTTGCGCATTCGCGAGCGCCCAGAAGACCAATTTGAAACTGCACCTGCTGACTCATACGGGCGAAAAGCCGTACAAATGCGACGAGTGCGACTACTCCTGCGCGCGAAAGTTAGCTCTGAGATCGCACAAAAGGGTGCACACGGGTGAAACGCCCTATGAATGCTCCGAGTGCGACGCGAAATTCAAACAATGGCCACATTTAAGAACTCACGAGAGAAATTGGCATACTGGAAAGCCTTTTTGTTGCCAAATTTGCCGTCGTTCCTTTAGTTGGAATCACGAACTAGTTGCGCACCTGAAGACTCACGAAAGTAAGGGTGGACAACTCAGAAGAAGAACGCGCCTGAGGTCTCACCCAAGTACTCGTCATGGTGGACAACCCGTAAGAAGAGCCCGTACGTCAAAACGCCTTAGCGACAGTCGTAAATCGATAAGTTATTACATTACAAGGACAAATATTAAGCCTTGTAAAGTGATGCTTCGTAAACTAACCGAAGAGGATATTTTGCTACACGCTCAAGTGCAAACGCGGGATTTCACGAAGAATTCAATACCAAAACTTCCGGTTACAGCAATCATGGAAAATAACACGGAGCACTCGAACGAGGACACTGAAATTATTTCCGTCAAAAACGAAATGTTTTCGTACCACTCAAACGAGGACACCAAAATTTGCGTTAAGCAAGAACCGACTGACTTTTTAAGCTTCTTTGACATCCAGTCTGTTTTCAAACATGAGGAATTGTGTTGGAAACCTGATGAAAGTTCAAAGTTACCCTTAATTAACTTGGAATGTAACAATAGTCCCATTCAAATTAAAAGCGAAGTATTGTGAAAAATATAAAAAATATTTCATGAAAAAAATTATTATTTTTAAACAAATTAGATTAGATATTTGATTGTACAAATGGTCACATTAAATAAATTTATATTACATTGTACTTCTTCTTTTTAAATGAATAAGGGAACAATTGAGCATTTAATTAGTATGGGAAAAAGCTCAAGTAAAAGAGTATATAAATATGTTATTTGTCGATGGTCTAACCATAGACAAATAAAAGATTCTCCAGGACAGCAATCCCGTGCCACCCGTACTAATATTAATGTGTTAATTAGTCCATGATGTAACCCTCCACTTGGGTGTGGGGAAGGGGATGACCCGGAATTGGGTACAATACCCGGCTGGAATTCTCCGGAGATCACGCTAAAATCTACATTTCTTCCATCTCGGTAAATTGAAATCTCAAGGGCCACACGCAGTCGCGGGGTCTATTGTAACATTACATTCAGTATTTTTATTTAAACAACGATGATACGATGTGTCATATAAGCTCGACAAAAATATGGCGTTGCTTGAAGTAAAAAAAAAATTGACTTCGAAGTGTAAACGTGAAAAAAAAAACGAGGGGCAGGTCACTTCCATTTTGGGTGCGTCTTTTAGGTAATCGTGATTAAATCAAGATTAGAAAATCTAATCACGATTTAAACGAGATTTAATCATTCTTATCATGATCTAATCTTTTTAATCAGGATTTAATCATTCTAATCATGATCTAATCTTTTTAATCAGGATTTAAGCATTTAAACGAGATTTAATATTTTGAATTAGATTTAATCATTTTAATCATTAATCATGATTAAATCAGATTTAAACATTCTAATCATGATTAAACGTGATTTAATCAACTTAATCGTGATTAACTTGAATTTAATCAAAATAATCACGATTAAATCGGATTTTATCTTTTGAGGAAGCGTACTCCTGTAATCCCAAGCGTCTGGGAGGCAGAGTTTGTGGAAGGCCGTTTGAGGTAGACCACCAATCCCCCAACGGGTGGTCGGAATACATATATCTCGCCCTGATTAATCAAATGGATGGAACTCAGAAAAAATTCGCTCCATGGTTTGCGCCTTACCGCAACCGATGGAGCCCGATTTTTCTGAGGTCACGTGCCGGAAAAGGGTAAACGCTTTCAATGGGAAAGCTCTCAGTATTCGAATCTAGGGGTACGTTCAGCAGCAGTCAACGGAAAAAAACCCCGATGGATTTGATATTTTCCACCGATGAGCTTTTTCGTCATAATGACGTCGTAAGTTGCTGAACGTTTTTATTCAGTCATCGGTGTTTTTTAAAATGCCGTAGCTTTTATAGTAGTTTTACGTCAGAAATGACGTCAGTCATCGGAAAAACCCACTCCTCCAGCCGATGACTTCGGTGAGTAACCGATGACTATCGTGACGTCAAAACCGGAAACGCGACAAAGCGTACAGTAGGAAACCGATGTCACCGATTAGTAATCGGTGAGTCCTATGCGCTCTGCTGAACGTACCCTAGGGTACGAGTTTAAATTATCTTTGACCTATCTAATAACTCTGAAAAGCATAATTCTGACTCGGGTTATTTGTGCGACGCAAACGTTACAGCAAAAAAAAAATAATTTCGCGATTGGCGACTGCTGAGAAAAGTTAAATAATATGAGCGACTTTGAACGTAATGCCTTTTATTTAATTGTACAAAAATATTAGCTAGCTGATCTGAAGCAGGGAAAAATACAAAATATTGCTGTAAAGTTCTCTTTAAAAACAAGAGACATAGAAGATGTCTCTTGATACTATTTAGCAGTCTACCATTTCTAGAGATTTTAGTTCAGCAATGAATCTAGAGATGGCGCCACGTTTGCGACTGTAGCGCGCTAAAGTAAAGATTCCAAGGTTTTTCAAACAAAGATTAAGAATTTATTTAAAATTTAATAGATCGCCAAAAACAATACTGGCCCCACCCTCCTTTTTCTTTATTTGTTAGAAGTATTTTTTTGGATATCAAAGAAAATTATTGTCATTAGGGATTGTCTTAAAAAATTATAAACAGTAGTGAATAATTTCTATTATTTAAGTCTCACATTTTAGATCATTGTTTTAAAAAATGTTAATATGTAAATGGTAATTTAAATCCTCCTGTAAGAAGCGTGTAAATATAATCAAACAAAACTCGCGAAAAACAATTTGAGATCATCATATATACATGAACAAAACAAGTAGAGATGTCTGAACTCTTCAGCCTGTCCTACTTTAGTCAAAATATCATCAAACGTACAGTGGCAATTAATTGAAATTAAGTACCAAATGTCAACGTAATTAAACAAGTCTATGTAATATTAGTCTTTAAGCTAGGTCCATTTCAACTGCAAAATTTTGGACTAGAAAATAAAACCGCAAAAACTATCAGCTGCTGCGGTAATTAAATTAATTTGTGTAATAAAAAACAGGAACCGAAACTATAACTTCTATTACGAATAACCTTTATAATCATTATTACGAGTCTATAAAATTTGATGGTAGTAGAAAAAGTAGTTTTTTCTTTATAAGTAAAAAATAATGCCCCAGGTAGTACACTGTTCCAAAAGACACAGCGCCATCAGCGAAGTATTTGGGAATCACAAATTAATTTTATATGTTAGTAGCTTTTCCAAATTAACACAGATGGCGCTTGGCTGAAATTGATCTTTCACATGTGTAAATAAAGTTTGGTCTCTAATTAAAATGTTATTTTCAGTGTTCTTTGAAATCAGTTCAAAAAGTACCATTTTTAACAACGAATAAGTGTTTTTTAAATGTGGTAGAAATCACATGCAAATTTGCTGTCACAAATGCGTGTAATTATTAATTTTCTCTTCCTCAACTTCGGATTCATTTGATTTAGCTTCTTCATTCTGATTCAACTTCCCATTTGATTCGAGAACACCAACGTCTAGGACAATGTCAGTCTGTTGTTCTTCCAGGTGGTTTTTTGGAGGCAGCTTCTCTAGTTCAAGGTCGAAAGACGAAACTGAATTAACTTCGTTGGTTCCATTGGTTTCACCGTTGCTCTGGCTGAAAAAGTCAAATGCGCCATTCGAAGACACGACCGTGTTTGGTGATGTCACTTCCGATCGTGAAAAGATGTCGCTTGCGGAAGTGACAGGCGAAATGGGTCCAGATGGCAGCCACGAAGGAGGGCCATGCGTTTCCTTTTCCAACATCTGATACTCTACGTTCTTCTTTTTATTACTTTGGCACTTGGTATATAAAACGTAATTTATCAAGAAATTCTGAAAATTAAATTTAAAACTATATTGGTTATCATAATAATTAAAAATAAATATTGCTAAATACCTCAGCCGAAAAAGCCAAAACGAAATGGCCACACGCAATGGCTAAAATAGCAACTCTAAAGGTCATTGTTACCCCTTCCATATCGAACTACAAGAAATGGAATATTTTGAGAAATAACTCAAAGGTTAAACAGTAAAAACCTTATACCCTCGTCAAAACGATCACAAAAAAGTCAAAAGATGTTATAAAATTAAACTAGAATTATATAATTTATATCTCAGAGAGGTATCCATCACAGGCAGCTAATGCTCAGGAATATTTATTAAAGAAAACATTAAAAATATTAAACTGAGAAAGTCATGACTAATTCTGCAGTGATGTGATGTATGTTTCCATGATTTAGCAGGAAAACTGTGTGGACTTTCAAGCCTATGAAGGTAGATATTGAATTTTTTGGCCTGGATATATACTTCTCTCATAAGAAATATATTATGTCATTCTATCTGTACTTTGCAATCTCGTTTAAAAAATGAACTTGCCATATTAAAATAGGTTAAACCATGTTTAGTAATCCTTGTTTGAAGAGGGTATAACAAAAACTAAAATAACTGACCTCAAATTGCTCTGCTAACCAATTGGTAGGGTAGATTACTAAATAAACTGTAAATGCTGTCATAAACATCAAGGCTCCCAAAAATATTTCTGTAAAAAAAACATAATCCCAGGTTAAACCATACAAATTGTATGCTTGGTCAAAATAAAAGTTTGCCAGCTTACTGTTAGTTAAGATGGATTTTCGGTAAGGGGCACCGCTGGAGAATATAATGGCCAAAACAATATACTGGAAGACCGAAACGGCAAAAATGGCATAATTGTCATGACAACTCAAATTATGTTCATTCATGACAGCCACGTGAGGTTTGTACCTATTAGATAAAAACCATTAATAAATAAAAAAATAGCTAACCAGGAACATTCTTATAAATTTTGCAAGACAGCCAAAGATTTCTTATCAAATTGACATACCCCAAATGTAACATAATCACTAAGATTTGATTTAAATAACGTAACTTTCAACGTGACAAAACACACGTCATCAACTTTTTAAATAAGAATATACATACTGGTTCCCGCATGTACCCTATTTCCTAACCAAAGAGCCCTCACTGCTTATAATGGAGCATATTACTATTAACGACTCTTTCACTCTGGAAATATTGTTGACTGGGTCGCTATTATAGCTTTCTTACAACTAAATGGCAAGACCAGATTCAGCAATTATTTTAATTACTGACTGGCTGGCTGAATGGTCCAGTATTATGTTTCATGTGGAACATTGAAATTTTTTCGATGGAGATGGTACAAAGAGGTAGTGATATCATCGGGTAGGCCAAGTAAGGGAGACCTTTTGTTATGTTTATACCCTTCGAAGGATTTTAGGACCCCTTTTTTCCCTAAAGCTATCAAAATGTGGTGCTTCACCCTCAAAATTTCAATTTCTATGCTTCCTGAAATATATTTCAGTTGAATTTTAAGGAATTTGAAAGTTAACCCCGCAACAGTTTTCACTAATTAAAAATTTTTGAGGCCACTTTAAACTCCAAGGTACCTGGTGCACCCCCTAACACCGCCACTGCACAGAGACATATTTATGAGTTATTATGTTATGCATGACAAGTGATATTTACCAATACTGCGACCAAAGGAGAGTGATCCCAGCGATTTGAAAGCCTAATAGAAGAACCACTTGAATGGCAACTGATGAGAGTGGAGCGATGCCGATCAGACTGGAAGGAGGCGGCCTTTTGTTCAATGTTTCGAAGGCACCAGTACGGCCAACTACGAAACCAAATGCCAAATTTAGATAATGAATGAAAGGGCAAGAAAAAAGATAAAAAAATATTCACTCACAAACAGCAACAAATATAGTAATCAGGAATAAATCAACGTACAAAAATTCCATGTCTGTCAAGTTAGTTCGACGCTAAAAAGAACATTTCACATTATTTTTCTTAAATTTTGAAAGAACAAGTTTTAAGAGTGAATAATACTTACGGTATAAAGAATGATCACAGACATGAACTGAGCAAGACTGTAAAGAGCCATGTACTTTAATACGCCGAATGAAGTTACCAAAGCAGCTCTTCCCTCCCTAAAAACATTTTTACAATTAGAAGTTTTAATCCAAACCAGTAAGACAACCAGAATGCATCAACCAATAACTTTTAATTAAATTTTTTTACAATCATTGTAAAATAATTGGCCGAGTGAGTGAGTGATACTGATAACTATAGTTTTTTTTGTTTTGTCCGGACTCTAAAGCTAGATTTCTTCAGTTGTGACTCCCTATAAAACATTATTTTGAAAGTTAATACTAAGCTATAAAAATAATAATAATATTCAGCTAGGCTAATACCCAAGCGACTTTAAAAACCATTAATTCAGGCGGCCGGGTTACAACAGCTCCCTACACTAACTATTACCGTTAACCTCAACAAGTTTTTATGGAAGGGGAAACCAAATAACTCTGAGAAAAGTGGAAAACCCCTTTAACCAGTGGGGAGAGAACTTGCAAACTCAATACAGAAGGAGTTGTTCCAAGTTTTCACCCAGTGGGAGAAGTTGGGATTGAACCCAACTCCTCTTGCTGAGAGGCAAAAGTGCTAACCACTCCGCCACCCCACTATTTGGTTGTATGTCTATCATCTGTATAGCTGTTAAACATATCTTGCTACATTCACCATTAAAATCAGTTTGATCTAGAAGATGCACACTTCCTCGGCCCAATAGGTATATTATAGATTTAACTAAATTCTAGTTATTACCTGATCAAAGTAGGAACACAAGATATATTAGGGGTCTTTGACGTAAAGGGGGAAGCGACTGATGCTTCAGTTTCGGACAGTGATATGCCAGCATGGGCAGCTTTAAGTGCCTGAAAAAAAAATTAATAAAAATGATAAAATATTCTTAAAAAGTTGGAAGAAACATTTACTCACTCCACAATCATTAGCACCATCTCCACACATTCCAACATAATACCCTATTTGTTGCAATAACTCTACCAGCTGCTGTTTCTGGTCAGGCGCCATTCGGGCAAAAACAGTTCCACAAACAGCCACTTTCTTTAGCAAATCCGGATAATGTTCCCTCAAAACCGCAAAGGTTTTTCCTGATAAGGCCATGTGGACTTTGTCAGGCTTATCCATTATAATGCTAACATCCTAATGAAATAAATATTTTAAATCAACAAAGTCTAACTAAATAGTGATTTAACAGATTGTGATACCGATTTTCAGGTTGAAACCAAGTTCTACCGATATTAAAAAACTACTCCAATACCGGTTTGAAACAGACACGCTTTTACAGAAACCATTCTGACATAGTAATAGTTCTTTTTATAAATTATACAGTTGCCGAACTTGTTTTTAAGTTGCTCTTATGTCATAGCTTTATTAGAATAAATTTGACATGCGCGTTTTGCACTCGCACGTGAAAATCCAAGGTTTCTTGCGTCTTAAGCTCACGCTGGTAATATTAACAAAGTTAAAGTTGTGACTTACAGGTCACGTTAATTTATAAAAACACCTATTGACCATACAGTTGACGTCAGTTACGTCAAAGTTCAAGGTATTAGAAATTTTAGTTTGATAGGAAAAAAAAATCTTAATTTTGGCGTGAGATGGTTAACCGAAAAAAAAAAGGTGATTTTGACGCGAGACGATTCATCGAGTATGGTAACTAATAACCAACACTTTAAAACAATTTCTTTCATTTAATGACTTTCTTACTCTTTCAACGCTTCTCTTTTCCAACAAATCTTTACGAGTCATTTCAGAGAAATGCCAAACTAATTGAGGTGGCCCATTCGGTAACTGAAATTCGTGGCTAACTGATAAAACGACCACTTGATGATGATGCTCAATCATTCGACAATCCCTTGCTACACTTAAAGCAGTCAACATATTGTCACCTGGGTGAGAATTTCACTATAAATGACCAGGAATCAAAGAGTTAAAAGAGTAAAATACTTACCAGTAACCATAATCGTTCTGATTCCTGCCATTTTCAACGTTTCCAAGACGGGAGTTGTTTCTTCCTTAAGACGATTTTCCATGATAAGAAGACCCAAGAAGGTCATGTCCATTTCCAGTTCTTCCCTGGCTATTCGCTGGGCTTTGGTGTAAGACAGGCGATGTAAAGGACGGAAGGCCAAAGCCAGCACTCTGTATCCTTGCTGGGTGTACATCATCAAAGTGTCCCCAAAATCATCAGGAACTGAAAATAAGAAAAACACATTTATTATAATACTCGTCAAGGTGGATACACAGGGTGCAACTGATCACTTTGCCTGTACACCGATTATGTAATCAAGAAGCACTCAGAGATTTCATATAATTGCAAGATAATCTTGGTGAGAAGTGAGTACACCGATTATACAGAGTGATCATCCACTCGATTCAGAGGTATAAAAATACAGACTTGATAAAGGATTACACAGAGCAATGATGGTTTCAGGAGCTCCTTTGCAATATAACTCAAAATTTTCAGCTCCAAGAGTTCGAGAGATAACGCTCATACGTTGTTGACTCGATGAGAATGGGAATTGGCGTACGATACCTACTTCGTACGGCAACTTCTGTTGAAATAATATCGAAGTCAAAGCATTGACCAACTATTTCAATTTTAAAATTTAAATTTACCTCAATTTCAGTGGAAATTTCACCAGATTGTACATATTTTGGTTTAACAACAGTCGGAGTAATGATATCATACTTTGCCGTGTCATCTATTTCTGGTTCTTCCAGTAGCTGTTACGAAACAAGATGTGAGATAAAGGACAAAAAGTATAGCTTTTAAAATCTTCCTACCCATTCGGTCGCTTCAAACATTTTCAAATCAAGAGGATCACCGGTAAGTTGTTGGTCAATAATGGTCAGAGAATGGCAAGTGGCCATTCCCACAAGCATTGGACATCTACCAAGTTGAGAAGGCACGTGATTTGGAAGTATAAACCTGGTGAAAATTTTTATTCAGTTAATGGTTTCAAGGCATTTATCATAAAAGTAACTGACCGTTTATCAACAACTGGAACGACTCCCCACAAATCGAGTCCATCTTCGGTGAGAGTTCCAGTTTTGTCAAAGCAAACGCAACTGATGCAGCCGCTGATATTAATGGACCGAGGAGATATACAATAAATCTGCGATTTCTTCAGGCGACTCTGAGCGAACACGATTCCTATGGTCATGGCAGCCGGAAGAGCGGGTGGAATGATAATGGTCACTAAATCTAAAACCCT
This sequence comes from Leiobunum rupestre, assembly GCF_980474605.1. Lineage (NCBI taxonomy): Eukaryota > Metazoa > Arthropoda > Arachnida > Opiliones > Sclerosomatidae > Leiobunum > Leiobunum rupestre. Next base: position 42,496,801 of record NC_143393.1, on the reverse strand, counting down.
GAGTACAATTTCCTTCACTTCCACATGCGCGCGAATCTACGAAAGAGAGCAACACATCATGTGATGTCCCAATTTGTTTTCACGGATAATTCACAGACAACAGTGGTGGTGACATTGCCTACCTTGATATATAATAAGGGACTCCTTAAACTCTACTAAGAGCCCCACAATATTAGACATAAGCTATTTTAATTGATTTAAAAATAAATTTCTTAAACGAAGGATAAAAGCAAAATTCCAAGGTTTTCTTGAGAAAAATTAGAGGCTCTAAAATCGAATTAAAGGGCCCAAACAAATAACAATAAAGGGGTTCCCACTTACTTTGCCCCCTTCACACCACAGCCGCCACTGATTGAAAGAAAAAGAACAAAAAAAGCTTAGTTTACCATCAAGACCATGGTGAAGATCATTCCAATTCCAGCTAAGCAAGCTAACGCCAAAATGAACTTGTTGATGTGTCGGTTGAACTTGAAGTCTACTGGTTTGGGGAACATGATGGAGCGCACCAATTCACCCTTGGCAGTTAGGAATCCGGTACGAATCACTACTGCCTTCACTGACTCATTATCATAGTAACGAGTCTGGATGACTCTGGTCCCGCAAAATAAGGTGTGACGTGCGTCTTCCTTCGAATGGTACACTTTACCATTCGAACTCAATCCCAGTGGTGTTTTCGTTACCGGAACGCTTTCGCCTTCAAACAAACACCATTTCTTAAAGATTCCTACACATTACCTCGGACAAGGTGAATGTTACCTACCAGTTAACATGCTTTCATTGACGATACAGTTCCCACTGATAAGTACTGCATCACAATGCATTAAGCATCCATGCCGAGGAATTACGATCAAATCTCCAGGAACTAGTTCCTCCGATGGAATGTCTTCTTGTTCTGAGGATACACATTTTAAGGGAAAGTTGAGATTAACTGCACCTACAATTTTTAAATGTAGCTACCATTTAAGCCGAAACGTATCTACCTAAAATTACGGTGACCAGGAACATAAACTGTGTTTTAGACTCGTTTAGTAAATCAGTGTATTTTTTTTTTCATATTTAAATGTTTTCATGTTCAAGTAAAGTAGTAAAATAAGGCACTTCAGAAAACAATATTTACCTATAAATACCAATTCAGGTGAGGCTTATAAAACAGAATTTTAGACTCCGTTTAAGTAACCAAAATTTGTGATACTGAACGGATTAGCAATAATAAACTTTGGTTCAATTAACAGTTTTATAAGCCTCGTCAGAAACTGTATTTATTACCAGTATATTCAAAACAAATAAGTACTTACGATTCTTGCTCCTGTACACTGTGACAATGTCCGAAGCATGAACAGTGTCTTTAAGGGCTTTTTGGTTCTAAAAAATGATTATGAAACGAGTAAGAAACTAAATTTTTGACAAAATCTAAATATGAATGCGCAATTACCTTCCTTATTTGATAAACGCTGGTCGTAAGGGACAACGCCGACATGACAATAATACACGAAGCATAGTAAACATATTGATCAAAGTACCAGATGAATACACTAAGTACTTGGAACACGTAAAACGGTTCTAAAACCTAAGTAAGTAAACATGTTAGTGCGGAAAGTCTCCACTTTATTAGTAAGTTTATAATTGTGTCTCCCATAAGTGTGTCAGTGTCATTTATATAAACCCATAGATCTTTGACGGAATCAGCCTGTTGAAGGGGCAGGACTTTACACTCCTCCCCATAGCATGATCATTATTGCTTTCAGGAATTAAAAACTGTGACCGGGATGATCAGCTATCCAATTGGTCCTCGAAAAGCCAATGGCAACTGTCTATCCTTGAACCAAAAAATGCCATTTTGAGCTATTTTTTTGGTCCGAGGGCTATATGTAGATAGATCACGCCAACGATACCGTGGCTATAGCAATTTATCATTAACTATTCTCTGACCAATTGGAGAGAGGCATTAAAGAAAAAAATCTGTGAACTTAGTCCTGCCTCTACGACAACCACATCGAAGTAAGGTGATCTATGTACGTATGTGTTTGCAAATTTGTCATTTAATAATCTCAATTTTATTTGTAGTTGATTTAAACTAGACCCTTTAGTAAATCAGTGAAACACTGAAAAGGATATCTAATAAAAGCTTTTATTATTATTATTATTATGGGTGTATAATACACAAATAAATTTATGCTGATAATTATTTTTAGAATGACCACACATTTTTGGTGGACATCAGATTAAAGTCATTGAGCACAAAGGCTGGTGTTCACTAGGCAACAGATATTGTATTAGGTCTTTAGGCTGTTTCCACTAGCACATGAAATGGTGCGTCACTGAACAGGGATTTTGGGTGCTGGCGTTTTTGCTCTTGCGAAAACCAGCATTTAGCGTAATCTTTACCAGGATATCATAGTGAGCCACTTCAATGTGTGTGACCGTTGCACGTTATTTCTAAGCCACAAATTTTCTCGCTACAAACGCTAATCATTTCGGGTATGTCGTCAAATTATGTCGCTTTTACAAACAGCTATCAGTAATTATTTTGATTACCTAACACACTTGTGGAAATTATTAGACTTATGAAAAGTACGAACCTCTTGAAACAAAATTTGGAAGATTGACTGTACTTGAACTTCAATAGAATTTTGACTGTATAAAATAAGCCTGCGGAGAATGGTACAGTATTAAGGTCAGACTCTTAGGAGTAATGTTCGTCCGACTCTTGCTTTACCTGCTGGCTTGTTCCTCCGTGCTTAAACCTTTTTGAAAATGAAATTGAGAACTGGGCACGTTGCGGTCCATTCCTCGTACCTTACAAAATTCCAGGGTTTCCGAGTCCCACAGATAGCGAAGTCTTTTATTCTCAAAGTAAATAAGGCATTTGGTGGGAAGAAAGTCTCCCTGTGGTCCCGGTCTGACTAAAAGAGGCATTTTCCGAGGGAGTTCGTGGTTCGAATGACCGTTGCGGAGAACATTGTTCTTGTTATCCGCAATTATCACAGGCTTCAGATTCGCGTCTCTGAAAGACACCAACCAGGTTACCAATTAATCCACACTTTTATCCAGGGCTCATACAGCATGTGGAACACAGATTTCCCTGTTAAATCCAGGTAATATGACATGGTGAGGGAGATAATTATGTTTTACTCAATTGTAATCTTTAGATAGAACCCTTTTCATTTCCCCGTTTGCTACCAAACCCTTTTCATTTCCCCGTTTGCTACCAAACCCTTTTCATTTCCCCGTTTGCTACCAAACCCTTTTCATTTCCCCGTTTGCTACCAAACCCTTTTCATTTCCCCGTTTGCTACCAAACCCTTTTCATTTCCCCGTTTGCTACCAAACCCTTTTCATTTCCCCGTTTGCTACCAAACCCTTTTCATTTCCCCGTTTGCTACCAAACCCTTTTCATTTCCCCGTTTGCTACCAAACCCTTTTCATTTCCCCGTTTGCTACCAAACCCTTTTAATTTCCCCGTTTGCTACCAAACCCTTTTAATTTCCCCGTTTGCTACCAAACACTTTTTAATTTCCCCGTTTGCTACCAAACACTTTTTAATTTCCCCGTTTGCTACCAAACACTTAATTTCCCCGTTTGCTACCAAACACTTAATTTCCCCGTTTGCTACCAAACACTTTTAATTTCCCTTATTCCACAAGTGTACGACCCATGTTATCGGTTTCAACCAAAAATTACTTTTCCGCCTCTTCTTTCGGTGCAACGATTTTTTTAATAACTTCAACAAATAACTGTCCGTACTGGTCCTGTAATGATCGTGATATGCGGAACTGGTTAATGACATTAAATTTGAAAGTAATCGAAAAATCGGTCTCTTACCACTAGAAGAACTTTGGTAGCCCTTTCCAAGGGGCATATTTTGTGGGTGCAGTATAAAAACCAGGCGGGACGCCAATGAAAGACTAAACGCAAAAGGCCACAAGTACACACGACGGCGAACCAGGTGAAGAAGTAGAAGGCGACACTAGGCTGATATCCGACAATTTCCTGGGGACAAATTAAAACATTCCGTCGTTAGAATTCACGAATTGCTTATTAGGAATCAAACACCTTAGGCACAAGTCACCAAGCAACTTTTAACGCCTTTTAGTTCAGGTGGCCAGGTAAAGGTTAATTTGGGTAGGAGGGTGGTGGAGACCGCCTCCATGCCACGCGAGCCAACAGCTCCCAACTTTAGAGTGAAGCCCTTTGACCGTCGATAATTTTATTTACACTAGATAGCGCAAATTTAAATTTTTGAAAGAATATTTTTTTCGCCGCTTTTAAATAATTCAAATATTTACGTTTCTGACTGTTAGCGCCATCTGGTAAGACTTCGGGAACTAAATAATTCGACCTCTAATGGCGTTATATCTATAGAATCTACTCCCTTGTAAACTAATCGTTTTAATGCGATGAACTCAACTGGAAATTATCGTCATAAATTAAAATGTAAATTAATTTATTGCAGGTTTATTGAATAATTTCTTTTAATCTACCAGCGTATGCAAAAATGATGAAAGGCCGTTTGTCGTCAAGCTCGACCTTTCTTCAATAAAACTTTAATTGCGGGTACTTTAGGGCGGTTATAAAAATGAAGTCAGATAGAATGGTACATTCATGAGATCCCATTCGTGATAGTGAAATTGAACTCAGTTTAAGAGACCTGATAACCAGAAGATTAAATGTCTAGTCACTTACAATTAGCGTAAATATTAAATTTGTTTAAAGGGCAAGTGGCGGCTGGTGTCTAGTTGCATTCGCTCCCACTAGATGTCATTAGCGTAATAATCAAAACAAGTTGAGTAAGCATTAAAATCTAGCCTAAAAGGATTGGAAAAATTCGAAGCTTCTCGTGTTGATTGGCTTTTCTGAATCACGTGATTATTAACTTATTAAACACGTAGTTTCTGGCATAGGTCAACGCCAAGAGCTGGGCTCGAGCTCATCTCACTGAATTCGTAGATGAGTTTACGGTTGGTCTCGGGCTCACCGATTATTGGTCGGGTCTCGAGTTCGAGCTCTAGCTCGCAATCTAAATTTCCCCGCCGATGTGAGGTCTCAAGCTCATTAGATTTAAAACCTACAAACCGTCTCGAGCTCAGACTCACTGTAGTTATAAATATACGGGCAGTCTCGGGCTCGCTCTCACTATATTTAAAAATCGACGGGTGGTCTCGGGCTCGGGCTCACTATATTTACAATTCGACATGTTATCTCGGGCTCAAGCTCACTATAGTAACTTACAAATAAAATGGTGGCCTCGAACTTTGTCTCACTATATTTTAAAACTACTAAAGGCTCAAGCTCGAGCTCGATGTTTCATCGCGCAATTTATTTATCAAATAGCCCAATTAGTGTTTTCAGCGCAGTAAGCGGATGGAAGAGCCGGTTATTTTGTTGATCAACGGTTTATTGACGTCACAGCTTTCCGGAAGGCTGGCTGCGGACGACGTGGCAGGCGATATTTTACTAAATTTATAGCAATCGTAAAAAGCGTTCAACAACCACGCAAAGCAACGGTCACGAATTTTTTTCAGAAAACTGTTTCCTCTCCGTTGAGTCTTTCTGAACGCAGCACTAGACTCGTTTCGGTCGCGAATAGATGGCAAACAACTCGCCATTCGCTTTGTAAGTTCCGAAAGGTGCTGCCACCTAGGTGCAACTAACACAGCATCCCACACAATGAGAACGCAACCCGTCAAAAGTCGTGGATTTTCTTGCGTACATTTTTCATTGGCTAGACGCTTTAGCGCCTGCTGCCGTCGGAAGGTGAAAATTCGGAAATTGTCTTCCCCCCACCCGTAAAACGTTCAGCGTCAAGGCTCGTGACGCTCATCCAATGAAATTCGTACACAACCCTTCGTTAGCGCGTTTTTAAGGCTAGCTGCGTTCTCCTTGTGTTTGTTGCTCCTAGCTGCCACTTAGAAGCGCTTTAAAAAGCATTTTTGTAAATTTGTTTTTACTTTTTTTGATAGCGCCCCCGCTTGCTTTAAGAAAACATTGTTTCTTATCAGTGAAACAAGAAGCAATTTACAGTTGATTGTTTTTTAAATTAAGATAATCTGAGATAAGTTTTTAACTGAGAGACATTTCAAACCAACACATTCTACGAATGAAAGGGACAGCTACCAGACTTACAGTTTACGACACCCAGCAGACTTTATATCAACGTTTGCGAACTTTGCGGACATTGTAAAACAATAAAATAACAAATGACAGAATGAGTACGCAGATTCCGAGACTTAATAGACCAATTCGCTACTTCAATTTCGTTTTCCTCCGTGGAAAATTGGATGTTATCAACATGTTAACCGCGTGGTGCACGCGTTGTAAATCAGTCTTGTTGTTTCCAAAACGCCATAAACAAATTGTTGAATTCGAGATACCGCGTACCTATACTGCCATAAAGTGGGATTAAAAATTATATTACTAAACCGTTATCAAAATACGTCCAATCCTTTACTTATTTGCTTACCAAACTTTATCGCGGTAAATACGGTGAACATCATGTCTTTGACCCTGCGGATTTTAACGCTACACAAATTTAAGTGGATAATGTAATATATTTACAATACGAGCTTCTATATTTGGAATTTTATGACAATGGAAATTTTAAACCATCGAATACGTCAGTAGAAATTATGAGACTGAAGAATTTTACGAAAATATCAGTTTCTCGTTCAGCGTTGAGGTAATATAAAATGGGATTTGATTTAGCATTTACACCAAAAACCTTAGTAGAAACTATGCGCCACCGTAGTTTTTTTGGCTATTGTTGCGCAAAGACCAATTATTAGCGCAGTGTTTTTTGGAAATTGTAGAACTAGTACTACACCATTTGGGTCATGGTAAACCGTATCCTTCAAAGAATTAATAGATTTGTTAAAAAGTTCCACGCGTGTCTTGATATTTTAGCGTATATATATTAAAAAAAACCGCGTGAAAAATAGGATTATATTTCGAAAAATATAGGACTTAATAAGTTAATAGGACAGTTTTTTTCTCAAAATTAAGGGTTTTATAGGACTATATATGCCATTTTATTTACTAACTTTATGCATCTAAAACCAAAATCTATAGTTAGTAATATAAATCTTTGATTTTCACTAATAAAAATATTTTAGCATTTTATCACTAAATATACTAGTAGCTGGGCTTCCGTTTTGCTATGGCAACCGAAAATGTTTTTGACAACTTAAAATGAAAAAATCTACATTTAAAAAACCATGGGATTTTCTCGGTTTCACAGGGGAGCTACTTGATGAATTTCACCCAAAATGGTTAAAATTTAGCATTTTAGTTGAAATTTAAATTTATTAATTTTTTTGGGTTTGCAAAAATTTTCAGAAGGTACCCCCCCCCTCTGTGAAACCGATAAAATCCCATGCTTTTTTAAACGTAGATTTTTTTCATTTTAAGTTGTCAAAAACATTTTCGGTTGCCATAGCAAAACGGAAGCCCAGCGTAACTTTTCCCTTGGTGAAAATTCATATTACCCCAAGGTCTACATACCCCCCGAGTTTCATCAAAATCGGTGATTTACACCTCGGGTACACTCCTCGTGAGTGGTGGGATTTGAAATAGGCAAAATATAAATATTATGGGATTTTATTGGACTTTTTGGGGATTTTGCTAAAACAATAGGATGTTATAGGGTATTTTCTAATATATGATTTTATAGGACTTCTGGGGGCCCTGCTTTTACACTAAAATATTAAGGAGCGGGTGGAACTACTTACAAGGAAAAGCTTACATTGGTGGTTTGCAAATTAAATTATGTTCACCGATTACAGAGAGTACAGCCATTAGCAGCGCAGTCAAAGCTACAGGTTTGTACACCGATTACGGATAGTGATTAGCCCCTCGTTCGTATTTTATATTTCTAAAATTTCCACGTACACAGAATTAAGATAAAATTATTTAAAATAACATTTTCTTAACTATTTTATTGTTTTAACGTAATTACTTTCCATGTTTATATATAAAACAATAGAATTATCCAAAGGTCCATTATGTTTAAGGCCATCAAGTTAAAGTTTGCCCTTTACAGCCAATGACTTCTTTGAGCAACCACGGCCATCTCGAGACGGCCGTGGAGCAACGGTTGAACAACGTGACGTCAAAACGCGAAAAACCGTACAATACATAGTTTGCACCGAAGGGAGGGGCCTATGGTCTCCAAGGAAACTGGGAGGGCGATCAAAAATTCAAACCATTTCGCGCGTAGCTACTAAATAGGTAGCCATTTTGTTGGTAATCTCGTCAAAGCTACAAAACGTATTAGATTTATGCTTAAAATTTTAAATGGGCCCTAGACAAAGCCGGGTTATTTAAATAAAATATCAAATTACGACAGAAATATCTACGAAAAGAAGTTAACAAAGCTTATCAAAGTTAGGCCTTTGCGGTCATCCTTTTTACAATTACCTTCGCTATCGAATAAAATAAACAATTTTCGCTCTTCCTTGGTAATTGAACTACTCGAACAATTTTTAACCAGGCAGATAACCATTTTTAACGTGAAAATAATTTCTTAATCATTTGAAAATAATTAAAATCCGCAAACAGACGATTGAAACTGTTAAACCTCCCGTTTTACTAAGAAATCTACACCAGAAAAATGGCGGCAAAGAACCGTTCATTCTTGCTCAAATTAAATATTTATTCTTGGTTCTTATATCTATACTTGGAACTGCGTCATTGATGACGTAGGGATGCAAACTATGTATAAGATGACTCACTGGAACCAATAAAGGTATTATAACAAAAACAGTTCTTCGAACTGAAAAAACAGTTTAGAGCTCGTTAAATGTGCAGCCTTAAAGGGACACATATTATTTTTATTGTTGATTAGTATGTCAAATTCATTTAAAGTATTAAAAAATATTAATGTGAACAACAGAATGACGTCATTCCGCCTTTCAATCACAGTCCACTGCTCCTCCAATTTTTAACACAAAATCTTTGATCCAATTTTGCCCACAAAGGTATCCATATTTATATTCTTCCCTACACATTTAACATTAAATTTTTTTAATTTATTATTATTATTAGCATATGTAACATAATCACTCATAAGTATGCCATAAAAGCATTTTCGTTAATGAAACCTTGTTCACGGGATATGACGTAAATTACGTCACTTACAATTCCGTGACGAAATACGCGTCATCAACTTTACTGATGGGAAACGGAAGTTAGTGAGAATTCCTCGCGCGTTTCTGGCTTTGCGCATGTCAAGTTTAGCTCGTGCCTCGCGATCACGTGATTTAATTTCCATGGTAACCTTTTCAAAAGCGCAAGGATTATAAGCATTTTAGCATTTTTGGGTCCGCTCAATGTATGTTCCGCGTGAAACAAGGTCTCATTGATTTTTTTCAATGGAAATGTTATACAGAGGCATACTTATGAGTAATTATGTTACATATGTTATTATGTATTATTTATTTACTGGTAATCTGCAACGAAAAATAAAATAATAATAATAAATTTAAAATTTTTAATGTTAAATGTGTAGGGAAGAATATAAATATGGATACCTTTGTGGGCAAAATTGGATCAAAGATTTTGTGTTAAAAATTGGAGGAGCAGTGGACTGTGATTTGAAAGGCGGAATGACGTCATTCTGTGGTTCGCATTAATATTTTTTAATACTTTTAATGAATTTGACATATTAATCAACAATAAAAATAATATATGTCCCTTTAAGGTTGCACATTTAACGAGCTCTAAACTGTTTTTTCAGTTCGAAGAACTGTTTTTGTTCTAATATATGCCCATTTATGAGAAGTGGTGCTTTACAAGAATTACATCCCAATTTTATTATTTTTTTAAAAAATTAATGCTTTCTAAAATTAAAAATTAAATGTTTGTAGTGTCACTAATAAAAGTGCCAAACTAAGGCCTGCATAGAAAAATAATTAAAAACTCAAAAAATATTGTTATATTAGTTCAAACCACATAAAAATTATTACCTTTGCTGCGTCGTTTTGCCTTTTTCTTTTGTTTCCTTGGCATTTAAAATTTTAAAGCTCGAAAATGATTAGTGTTAAACTTAACAGCTGATAGATTAGTTGAACCAAACATAACATGTACACGAACTGAGTCTAAGCGGATGCATTTTCGGGAAAATTGGTTTTTCTCCCCAATGCTTTTCCTACGGGAATTTTTTTATCCTAACTGTGTTGCAATTCTGAGACTTATTAATAATTTTAGTGTTTGTACTCAACTTGGAATTTTTCATATGATTTTTAGTAAGTTTCCAGGTTTTATTTAAGACTAGGGTCAGTCCCCCTATTATCGGACAACTTATAGAAAATTCATTTTTAAACTAAGGTAAACAGCAGAGAGCCTTTTTTAAACCTCAGAACTATGGAATATGGAACATTATTGACTAGATGCTTTTGAAATTGTTTTAAAAAAATATGTAAATTAGTGCTAAATTGAAAAATTAATTGGCTAGTACGAGTACCTATTATCGGACATTTGGATAATGAATCGGACACCACTGGTCTTTTTATCGGACGATGTACGTTTGGTTCGGACACTAGGAGCTAAGAACCGGACACATGAACTTAAGTTTCGGACACCGGTGCCTTTCAACCGGACAAAGGGCCCTTAAGACCGGACATTGTCTACATTTCCACTGGTTCCGACTTCATCTAGCGTGTTTGGGGCCCTGTTAATAATAGAGCTTCGATACTGGTCCTAGACATCACCGGGTTTCATTGCGGGTCCTCTTAATAAATGAGCTTCTTTAAGGCCCTGTACAACATCGGGCTTCGCTGCGGGCCCTATTAATAATAGCTCTTCATACCGATATCATGGGAACTCGTTACGAGCCCCGGTATCAGCAGAACCTTTTATGGGCCCCTGATATCATCAAACCTCGCTACGGGCCCTAGAAAGCTTTGAGCATCGTTGCAGGCCCCAGATTTTATCGAACCTTGTTATCGGGCCCCAGATATCAATTAAATCGTTAAGGGCCCCAGATAGCATTAAACCTCATTACGGGCCCCAGATAGCATCAAACTTCATTACAGGCCCCAGATAGCATCAAACTTCATTACAGGCCCCAGATAGCATCAAACTTCATTACAGGCCCCAGATAGCATCAAACCTAATTACCAACCCCAGATATCAATTAACCTCGTTACGGGCTCTAGAAGGCATTGGTTATATATTTTGGCCCCTAGACATCATCGAGCCTCGATAATTCACCTCGGATTACAGGTATTTCGATGTAAAATGATCTGGTTCACACTTCTCAGTTGTAACTAATCTAATCGTTCTAGTAATAACTTTTAATGACCTTGACGACTTGGTTCAAGGTCATTGTATTTTCGTTATTCAGTGACCCCCTAAGCGAGCTATGCCACATGAAGAGTTTAGGTTTTTCGTGAATTTCAATATCTCTCGTGGTAGTGTCCTAAAGTTAAACAAAGACCAAATATTCTAGAGGGAGGTCGTTATCTGGGGGGTTTCACCCCTCTGACGTCGGAAAATGTCCTCCCCCCCTTATTTAACTTTATTTAATGAATCGATTCCCGTTTATTTTCCCTTGTTTATAATTTTTTTTACGTTAAATCCTTATTTCCCTGAACTAATATTCATGATAGATGTCTCACAGGCAATCCGAAAATTAGTGTAAGACGTGTCCGATAATAGGGTTTTGATTACAATACGTAGTCGAATTGTTTCTTTGCAATAAGAAAACGCAAAGCCATTTTCACTATAAAAATTTATAGTGAAATATTCAGTCTTTTCATTGATACCAAGAATGTATAATTAACAACTACTAAAGCACTTGAAAATAATATCCAAAAACCGGAGGGAAAGTAATTTCCTCTCTCCCTTCTTAATTTAAAACAAAGAAAACTTAGCGACCCTGTTTCGATGCTGCTTGCTTCTTGCTACAGGGGCCGGCGCCCCTGTTAACTATTTTCCCGTAATTATTTCGCTCGTAATCTACTTTTAAAATCGACTAAAATTTTAAGGCGAGGAAATGAATTCCCCGCCTTTGGGACCTGTATTTGTGCTTGGCCTCGGTTTTCATGTTAGACCACGGCCAACTTTGATCACGCGCTGTTCGCGCTACTACGGCCAACACATTCGTCGAAATTCCGAGTATAATAAAACCATAGTACCACTAAAATCCATTCGTTGCAAAGATGCAAAATATTTGGGTTTGATTTATGATTAAATATAAAATTAGCACCATTTATACTTTGACCTCAAAGTTATACTGGCCAATACCCCCCTCAGACAAAGTTCCACAAACTTAAAATCGTAAGGATTTCCCTAAATATAGAAATAGCTTAAATTTAAATGATTAATAAATCTTTCTTATTCTTAATAGAAGGTTATTGCACTAGCCTAGATAGATACGCAACACAAAGAAATAAAAACGACCCATATCGACGGGTGAAAGTTATTCAAATACTTAACGGACTTTGAAAAGTAACTTCGGGGCACCCAAACGTGGTTTTAAAAGTACTAATAATTCTGATTCGCCAAAAGCTTTATTTTTCCTTTTCGATGGTGTCTTTTTTAACACGATCATCGATGCGTGTTACGAGAGAAAGTGCTCAGAATCGGCTCGTTTAACATGGACTTCTAAACAGGCGATAGAATTAACCTAAATGTACCGTCTATTTTTTGTCTAATAGACTAAAAAACGCTTCAATAAAAACCATGTGATCATTGTGAGGGCTGGTTTTCCAAAGGATCAAAACGACGCCATTTTAAGAGCGCCGATGCGAAAAACGTATATTAGGCTAACGGAGATTTTTTGCGTGATTGACGCAAAAATAATTGTTAGGCCTAAACAAAGATTATAAAGAACTCCGTACCCTAGATTCGAATTTCGAGAGCTCTCCGATTGACGTTTTAGTAACGAAGCGATTACTCACTTCCGGCACGTGACCTCCGAAAACTGGCTCCATCGGTTGCTGTAGGGCGCTATCTACAGTTGGTTACCATGGTAACTATGGAGCTATTTTTTCGGAGTTCCGACAAGAAGTGGATAAAAGCTATTGCGCAAGGCAGTGGTTTTGAATCTAGGGTACTAGCTCTACATTATCTTTGGTCTCAAAGCTGGTTCACATGGGCAGTGTTTTCCGGTTTTTTTCTATTTTCTAGTTTTACAGTGGTTCTGTGCACATCAACAAAATTTGCCCAATTTTACCGCCGCGAGCGCTGCCAGTAAACCGATTTTTGCGTCTCCGACCAAAATAAGTTGTTAGGCCTAAAGGTAAGTTTCCACTAGTGGGCTTCATTATGCATTTTTAAATGTTTGTACCTCTCGAAGTTTCGCGCGCTAGTGGAAACCAAGGCTTACGGAGATTTTTTTGCGTCAACTCTCGCCATTGCCCCGTTTTTGCATTTCGAAAAATTAAAGACAGCAATGAGAAAAAATTGCTTTTATATAGCGAATTTCGAGCCTAGTTAACTCTTTTGGCTTTAATATGGATTGAAGTTGATTTCATTGGCTAGTTAGGCAAATCCAGTAACCCACCAACCGGGAAATATTTAATTTTCGAAGTAAAAAGAGAGAATCTTCTATTAAGGCGGCAATTGAAAGGTTTTTCTCTTCCTAAATAAAACTTTGTTAGCCTCGAAAATGAGGTCAACAACGAGAATAACTCCCCCTACTTTTAGATACCTTTTTACAATTAAGACATTTAATTTTAGGGCCAATGGATCAAAATAAAATGCGAATGTACAAGTACAGAGGTATTATTAATCCCCAGGCACCCGCGCGGCGACAGACACCGAAGTTCACTGGGCCAAATTTTATAGCCCACGTAACCGGCCAATAGATCCACCACCAGCGACGATTTTAAATATTAACTTTAAAAGGGTATTTAACGTAATATCGTAAGTAACATATCATTAAGTGTGACACTTCCTATTGCTTTAATGCTAATTTTCTAACCGAACATTTTTTCGGCACTGATAGTAGGTGGTTTTTTTTGGCTTGTCCGGGGACAAAAAGTGTTAAGTTTTTACCCTAAAACGTTTTATTCGCCTGTTCTCGGGGTAAGATTTACCCTGTCCCGAATTTTGTTCGCTTGTTCCAGAGCTCAAACGTTACACTTTTTACTCCTCCTCGAAAGGAGGTGTAAAGGGAGTAATCTAGCTTATATAGAATATTCGTCTGCTTAAATTTCGTTTCACGAAAACATGACGGGTTTTGAACATCTTCACTTGTGGCAAGCTTTTAATAACGAAAATTCAATTGTTAAATGCTATTTAATGACTTTAAAAGTTGCTTGCTGACTTAGGCCTAAGGTGGTGTCTTGGGTATAAGCCTAGCTGATTATTATTATTATTAAATAAATAAGAAAAATGAGTCCTATATTGATGACTTCACCACCGGTCACCATCTTAAAAACAAAACAAATAAATAACCTTAAACCTTTAACTACTTCCTTCTTACTCCCAACTCGTTTTTTTCGTCAAGATAGAATTGGAGTAAAATGACGTCATAGGGCTACACTTTTTTAACCTGCTCAAAAAACCCAGAACAGGCAAAAAAAACCACCTATTATCGTAGAGCACGTTCTGGAGTCGCGAGGGGCTTTGGCTTTGTTTCGAAGCCCGCGTGCGAATCACGCGCGATAAAAAACATGAGCTCGTGGCGCCGAGATAAAGTTTTTTAATTTTTATTATTTGAGCCTAATATTTCGCTTATCTATCGGAAACCAGATATTTCGGCTTAACGGAAGTCTCCCGTATTTTAGACACTAGAGGGCTCTGCGCTGAAAAAAGATCTTGATTACGCAATAACTATGAAAATCAGTTTGGTTGTAAATCTCGTTAATTGTCATACTTATTGTTACTAAGTTACTTATGGTAATATGCAGTAAATACCCCGGGCAATATAGTGATGAAACACCCTGTATCGAAACAGGTAAGAGAAAGCAGTGTCCCTAATTCCGAGCCAAAGATACTTTTCAAAAGACTTTCTCTGTTAATCGTGGGCCTTACGTCTTTCGATCTTCGGGCGAAGGCGGGAGAGGGAGTGCAGTCAATAGGTGACGATATAGGGCGCCGATTCAAGGTGAGTGGCGGCGACCCTAGTAAGGAACAAAACGTCAATGTTGCGTCACCTTTAGTAAGAGACAAACTTCCTGAAAGATTCGCCGAGCTTACGATAAAATTCTCTATTTATATCCGCGTTTCAGAGTTAAGTGTTGCCCGGGCACGAAAATAACGGAATACGGGAGAACACGTTTGCTAGTATGGCGCCTCGAGGGATGGCACTAACCCACTACCGGAGAGACTATGACGTCACACGCATAAAATTCGATCAAAAGTATATATTAGCATTTTCCGAGACTGATTAAAAGTCGTTGATCTGTCGAAATCATCAAATTGCGGAATCACGGCTCAAGACTTACTCGTGTATCCCTCCGCCAATGCAAATGTTCAATGTAATTAGATTCTTATTCGTTACTTATTTATAAACCATATTGTGCCCATGTAATAGTCACCATATCGTTATATTTTTCATCACGAGATTATTAAAAAATTGGTTTACATCACGAAATTATTAAAAATTGGTTTAAATCACGAAATTATTAAAAATTGGTTTAAATCACGAAATTATTAAAAATTGGTTTAAATCACGCAATTATTAAGAAAACCATAAAATCACGCGATTATTAAGAAAACCATTGGTTTAAATCACGCGATTATTAAGAAAACCATTGGTTTAAATCACGCGATTATTAAGAAAACCATTGGTTTAAATCACGCGATTATTAAGAAAACCATTGGTTTAAATCACGCGATTATTAAGAAAACCATTGGTTTAAATCACGCGATTATTAAGAAAACCATTGGTTTAAATCACGCGATTATTAAGAAAACCATTGGTTTAAATCACGCGATTATTAAGAAAACCATTGGTTTAAATCACGCGATTATTAAGAAAACCATTGGTTTAAATCACGCGATTATTAAGAAAACCATTGGTTTAAATCACGCGATTATTAAGAAAACCATTGGTTTAAATCACGCGATTATTAAGAAAACCATTGGTTTAAATCACGCGATTATTAAGAAAACCATTGGTTTAAATCACGCGATTATTAAGAAAACCATTGGTTTAAATCACGCGATTATTAAGAAAACCATTGGTTTAAATCACGCGATTATTAAGAAAACCATTGGTTTAAATCACGCGATTATTAAGAAAACCATTGGTTTAAATCACGCGATTATTAAGAAAACCATTGGTTTAAATCACGCGATTATTAAGAAAACCATTGGTTTAAATCACGCAATTATTAAGAAAACCATTGTTTTAAATCACGCAATTATTAAGAAAACCATTGTTTTAAATCACGCAATTATTAAGAAAACCATTGGTTAAAATCACGCAATTATTAAGAAAACCATTGGTTAAAATCACGCAATTATTAAGAAAACCATTGGTTTAAATCACGCAATTATTAAGAAAACCATTGGTTAAAATCACGCAATTATTAAGAAAACCATTGGTTAAAATCACGCAATTATTAAGAAAACCATTGGTTAAAATCACGCAATTATTAAGAAAACCATTGGTTAAAATCACGCAATTATTAAGAAAACCATTGGTTAAAATCACGCAATTATTAAGAAAACCATTGGTTAAAATCACGCAATTATTAAGAAAACCATTGGTTAAAATCACGCAATTATTAAGAAAACCATTGGTTAAAATCACGCAATTATTAAGAAAACCATTGGTTAAAATCACGCAATTATTAAGAAAACCATTGGTTAAAATCACGCAATTATTAAGAAAACCATTGGTTTAAATCACGCAATTATTAAGAAAACCATTGGTTAAAATCACGCAATTATTAAGAAAACCATTGGTTAAAATCACGCAATTATTAAGAAAACCATTGGTTTAAATCACGCAATTATTAAGAAAACCATTGGTTTAAATCACGCAATTATTAAGAAAACCATTGGTTAAAATCACGCAATTATTAAGAAAACCATTGGTTAAAATCACGCAATTATTAAGAAAACCATTGGTTAAAATCACGCAATTATTAAGAAAACCATTGGTTAAAATCACGCAATTATTAAAACCATTGGTTAAAATCACGCAATTATTAAGAAAACCATTGGTTTAAATCACGCAATTATTAAGAAAACCATTGGTTTAAATCACGCAATTATTAAGAAAACCATTGGTTTAAATCACGCAATTATTAAGAAAACCATTGGTTTAAATCACGCAATTATTAAGAAAACCATTGGTTAAAATCACGCAATTATTAAGAAAACCATTGGTTTAAATCACGCAATTATTAAGAAAACCATTGGTTAAAATCACGCAATTATTAAGAAAACCATTGGTTTAAATCACGCAATTATTAAGAAAACCATTGGTTTAAATCACGCAATTATTAAGAAAACCATTGGTTTAAATCACGCAATTATTTAAAAACCATTGGTTTAAATCACGCAATTATTTAAAAACCATTGGTTTAAATCGAGTGATTACTAAAAAACCATTGGTTTAAATCGAGTGATTACTAAAAAATCATTGGTTTAAATCGAGTGATTATTTAAAAACCATTGGTTTAAATCGAGTGATTATTAAAAAAAACATTGGTTTAAATCAAGAGATTTTTTAAATCATTGATTAAAATCAAAATATTTCAATGGAAGAATGAAAATATTTAATTAAGATCATTAATTTAAATTATATAACTAATAAAAGCAAAATACCCGGAAATTTGACTGGAAAAGAGCCATTATGTAAAAATCTATAAGATGTTTATATAAAATAAATATGGACTTGGCAGCATGACGTATATAATACGTCACCCATGCAAAAGAATACCAGCATGGCTGCCATAGCCAAAGGTACGGCGTGACGTCATGCTGCCAAGTCCCTATTGAACAAAAAATATAAATTTAACATGTGTCTCTTACGTCACAAGACACAGCATGTAGCACGCTATTTTCACGCGCGCTTGAAAATCCGGAATTCCTCGCGACTATCACGTGCTCCTAGTTTCGTAAGAGTAAGAGACAGTACGTCAAAGAAACCAAAACAATAACATCAAGTTACGTTATAAAAAGATCTATTGCGATTAAATATAAAATATAATATTTTATTTACAATAAAACTGCCAACCCTGCTGCATGAAATAGACTTGCCTCAAAAACGTATATGGATTTTTAAAACCTTGTAAGGGCATAGTTTGGGGCTGTTCACAAATTACGTAACGCAGAAAAACCACTTTTTGGACTCTCCCCTCCCCCTCGTAACAAATGGAAGGACCCCTCTTCCTAAATTACGTAACACATTTCGAACCCCCCCTCCTTAAATTATTATAGTACGTAACAACTATATTAGCTGGTAATAAAGTACAATAAGATCAGGTACTAAATTATATTGTTTGTAATTTACATTTGAAATTACAACTGTATTTTTACGCAACACTTCATACCCATGGGTATGAAATTCTTTTAAACTTGAGTAAACCAATGAAGATGCTTATGTTTTTAATATCTGAAAGTGATGAAAATTTTATTCTACGATATTAAAAATAAGATGTGTTACGTAACATTTTAGTGAACCCTACCTCCCCCCACGTAACAATTCGTAACACTTGCGAAAACTCCCCCTCCCCCTACCACGTTACGTAATTTGTGAACAGCCCCTTCGTACAAAACTAGGTCTACGAATTACCCCTACACATTTACGTGAGAAGTTATTTATTTATGATAAAATAAGAGTACATATTGGGATCACTGCCTTCTCTAATACTAGGCCTGCCGGTATAAAATTAACGGGTGTGGAAGCATCGATTTCAAAACAGACACTAGATGTCTCTTTCTCGAGGGGAAAAAGAGCGGTAAATTCAAATTTTATAAATATTTTTCTTAATGCGCCTCACTATAAGTACTTCTGGCCTCACTAAATGGTCGATTTAGAACTAAAATTAACATCAATTCTAAATTGTCTAATATATAAAAGTTTATTTAGTCTTCATACAAACTGTACATTTTTTTAGGTGAATATCATATTTGAACCATTTTGCGAGAAAGTGGTTTGCTGTGGAATTTTTTGTACTTTGTACAGGGGACTAATTAACTAATTAATTAGTCCATGGTACAGATATCAGTCATACCTTTGGTGTAGTTGTCAAGCAAGGGCCTTACAAATTTAGTTAATAAAATTTTGGTTAGGGAAAGATATTTATCACAGTCTTCACATTTTAGAGACTAAAGCCCAGTTCACACTATACAATTCATTGGGCCACTTAATTGAAACCAACTAATTGTAAGCAAGAAAATTGAAAAGTGTTAACAGAAAAATAGTAACCATTGTTCCAACTTTTTCTATTCACACTGTACAATTTTCTTGCTTATAATTAGTGGGTTTCAATTAAGTGGCCCAATTAATTGTATAGTGTGAACTGGGCTTTAAAATCTTGGAGTTTGATCTCGGTTGAGTATTAGAGAAGGCAGTGTTTGGGTCAAATAGACACACTTAAGAGATAAGTTATTTACTTATAATAAAATAAGAACGAAAAGGTGGTTACCATTTGGTCCTCTTCATTAACGTTGACATAGCTTGTTCCCGGTTTGGTGGGCGGGGGCCCAACCTTTCTCGTTTTGGTCGCATCTGAAATTGAATGAAAAATGGGAATTAAAAATCAACAAAACTAAACACGTTGTATCAGCTACGTGTAGGTGTACTCCGGCTTGGACAACGCGTAAAATTATACCGACAAAGAGTTAATTTAAACTTCTATTTGTGATAGAAGATGAGGCGGTTATTTCTTTGTTAACAGATAAAGAACAGTTTTCATCAGCGCATTTTTCGGTCTACCACCATATTGAAAATGCCGAACCTACTATATTTAGCACACGTAAAACTAAAATATTAAACCATTTAATTTATAATTATATTACTAGATACTTTATTTCGTTACAGTTCAACTAATGTTTTAAGAAATTGACGAAAATATATTCGATATCTACCCGTTTTACCTGCCATTCGACAACGATAAAAATAGTTGACTACGGGCAACTTCAAAACGGCTATATCACCTTGTTCGCGATGAATCGCATACGCAACTAGGCTAAAATGCCACATCAAATCTAAACTCGCATACGGTACAGTTTTACGCGAACACAGCTACGTTCGAAAGAACTTTCACAAGAAAATATTACAACGAAGAACAACAACTAAGTTAAAGGTGAGCCGGATAATCAATACAATCATAAGTAACGTATTAATATTAAGTATGGCACGTCGTATTTTATTAATACCAGGGTTCATACAGCTACTGGCTACCCGATTTCTCTGATAAATCCAGGTTTTCCCACGGATATTTCCCTGATTTATTCATACAGCTATTGGCAACCCGATTTCCCTGATAAATCCAGGTTTTCCCACGAATATTTCCCTGATTTATTCATACAGCTATTGGCAACCCGATTTCCCTGATAAATCCAGGTTTTCCCACGAATATTTCCCTGATTTATTCATACAGCTATTGGCAACCCGATTTCCCTGATAAATCCAGGTTTTCCCACGGATATTTCCAGGTGCAAGATAAAATAAAACTAAGATTGACATAGTAACTCATTTCAATATTGTCATTTAATTTAAATTGGTTCAATATTATCATATAAAAGAAGAAATAAAGTCAAATCTTTAATAAGAAAACTTATTGATGTAAACTTGTACTCATTAGCGCAAAATTTCTGAACCCTCATAAAATTCCACAATATAAAAAAAAAATTGGGAATTTCCCTGACTTTTCGGTCGAAAATCGAATTCCCGGATACTTCCAGGTTTAAAAGGTCTGTATGAACCCTGAATACTAGCAGGTCTGATACTCACTTACACAATAAAATTGTGAGTTAAGTAACTACAATTTCTAAAATAGTAACCAAAAAGTGTCTAATTTATTAGGAAACCCAACTTTTAAAATGGTTAAATTGAGAAAAGTGTCTCAGTATCAGGACGGTAATAGTTTGATTACCGAACTATTTTTTTCGATCCTGACTCTCTCACAGTGACCTTACTTGGAAAAAAATCATTGATTTAAATCAATTTTTATAGTATTTTTGAAATAGAAAAACCTCGCCAATTGCTATAATTTAGGTTTAAATATAATCTTTCTTGTATTTCCCCCCTAATGTTGCATTGGATTCTACCTGTGGGTGGAGATTCCACCTAATTTATTTTGTAAAGTACCAAAATAGGTTTTAAAAAATGAAACTTTTACATGATTATTAGCTTAAATTTAATAAATTAATTATACACCTATATAGATTAAGTCTTTAAAAATGAAAACATATTTGATTTAGGTAAAATTATGATACTAAATTATATAAAACTTTGAAATTTAATTTAAAATAAAAAAATCAATAAAAATCCGATTTAAATAAAAAAATCAATATATTTGATTTTTTTTAAATCAAAAAATTGCCAACCCTCACGATCCCTAAACTTGACGTACACTAAAAATGATATTTGTATAATTCAAAATAAATATTTGTAATATACAAACGAAACTTATTTTTACCTATAATAGGTGGAATAGTCCATAGTGAAAAAGGGTAAAAAAGATAAAAGATAAACTAATTTGAAGGAATTATAAAACTTACAAATAACTCGTACCAATAGGTCTTCGAGCAAACATAAAGACGCGAATCTCGGACCAAAGAGATCTTCGAGTGAAAAATGAGGGGTTGGACATTTAAAGATATCCCGTACACTTTCCAAGAAATACGATCAGAAATCTAAAATCCAACTTGGATTTCTTCAACCCGACGATAAATTGAAAATCCAGAGATAAATCTCGTATATCGATGATAAATCCCGAAATCCGACAAGAAATCTTGGATTTCTTCAAAATCAGATTTGTTTCACCTCGAAATCTGGCAAGATATTCCGAAATTCGATGGGAAATCTTGAAATCCGGCCAGAAATCGATAAATTTCAAAATCCCGAAATTCGATGGGAAATCTTGAAAACCGACGAGAAATCTTAAAATTTCAAAATCCCGAAATTCGATGGGAAATCTTGAAATCCGGCCAGAAATCGATAAATTTCAAAATCCCGAAATTCGATGGGAAATCTTGAAATCCGGCCAGAAATCGTAAAATTTCTAAATCCCGAAATTCGATGGGAAATCTTGAAATCCGGCCAGAAATCGAGAAATTTCAAAATCCCGAAATTCGATGGGAAATCTTGAAATCCGGCCAGAAATCGTAAAATTTCAAAATCCCGAAATTCGATGGGAAATCTTGAAATCCGGCCAGAAATCGTAAAATTTCAAAATCCCGAAATTCGATGGGAAATCTTGAAATCCGGCCAGAAATCATAAAATTTCAAAATCCCGAAATTCGATGGGAAATCTTGAAATCCGGCCAGAAATCGTAAAATTTCAAAATCCCGAAATTCGATGGGAAATCTTGAAATCCGGCCAGAAATCATAAAATTTCAAAATCCCGAAATTCCATGGGAAATCTTGAAATCCGGCCAGAAATCGTAAAATTGCAAAATCCCGAAATTCCATGGGAAATCTTGAAATCCGGCCAGAAATCGTAAAATTTCAAAATCCCGAAATTCGATGGGAAATCTTGAAATCCGGCCAGAAATCGAGAGATCGCGAAATCCGACGATAAATCGAGAAATCTGGGACAAAAGTCACAAAAGTAAAGTTTAACTTATGATCAATAGGACGGTGTTTCCAGAAAAACAAAACCAAAAAAAAATTAAAAGTATATTAAGTGTTTTCTCGGCGTCACGAGCTATAGCTTTTTAGTATTTAATTGGCACCACGTGGACTGGAATTCCAAAATATTTATCGACTCCCGCGCGTACTCTCTGTTTTTAATAAATATAGTTAGTGACGTAGAAAAAAACATTTACACGTGACCTCCCGTATTTAACAGAAACGCCTCTTAAACTTATTTGAAAGAAATTTTAAATCAAAAGGTAGGGTAAGTAAGCCGTTATCTACAAGTTTTTTTGTCGGAATTAATTATTTAAGAATATTGAATTGAAGACAGTGTAACCAAAACCAAGCTACGAAAGACCCGGACTACAATAGCCTATCCAAACCCAAAAAAGTGCATTGTAACACAAATATGCCAGGAATGTCGTAAGGTTGACAATGACACGTTTAATTTGATCCCCCTTGTCCCAAAGACCTTCGTTCATAAAGTATAAGAAAAAAGGACCCTTTTGAGATCTTTTCGAGCGAATAGTAAAAGGAAGTAATTGCCAGTATTTCCCAAGATCGTGCCAATAATGATCTTAGAAAGTGAACGTCAAGATTATCCACCTACGCTGACATCATTTAAGAGTCTATTCGTTATCTTTTGTACTAATCGTGGTGCGTACTTCACATTTAACGCGTACTTAATCAAGCTTATCTACGAACAAGAATTAATTTGGGTTAACGAAGAATGTGTAGACGCGACTGAAACCGATGTTTTTCAAGATTATAGGCTACGATTATAACGTAGTGTTTTTCAAGATTCACTTAGACTACGATTATAACGTAGTGTCTTCCGCCTATTACAGGCAGAAAAGGAGAAGCTTACGCTAGGAAAGGCAGAGGGGCGTAGTTTTTCTAACGGTAATCGGGAGGCGAACCGGGTGCTTGTTCACACATTATCCCATCACTTCCATTTATTCTTGTTACAACTACTAGCAAAATAATGAAATTGTCCACGACTTTATAAAAATTTAAATTAAAAACCAGAGGGACATTATTTAATCGATATGGTATAGCTAAATTTATTAATATTATTATGTCATATCGATTAAATAATTATTATATTAATAAATTTGGCTATACCATATCGATTAAATTATTATTATTATATTAATAAATTTGGCTATACCATATCGATTAATTAATAATTATATTAATAAATTTGGCTATACCATATCGATTACATAATGTCCCTCTGGTTTTTAATTTTAATTTTGATGAAGTCGTGGAGAATTTCATTATTTGGCTATTAGTTGTAGAAAGATTATTAATAATAATAATAATAATCATAATCATAATCATAATCATCGTCAACTAAGCTAACACCCAATTAACCTCACAGGCTTATTCAAATTCTAGTGACTTGTGAAGCCAATTAGCGAAATATATTTCAATAGTGGCAATTTTCCACTATTCTAAAAGTTATATTCTGTTGTAGAAGTTTGTACTATAATTTAATTTTCCATTTAAATAGTCTTTTAACTTAAATGTAGTTTCTACTTAAGAATTATTATATTAGAATTAGATTTTTAAATAAAAATAAGGTTAATTTAAAATGTTAAATTATACTATTAAATAGTTACCAAAAAACTCTAAATTACTTCCGACAATATAGTTCAATATTATATATAAATCCAGTTATTAAGACATCAAATTTGGTGTTGTAACAATTCGTGCGCTTTAAAAAGTATATATATTAAGTTATTAAGACTTAGCATGCCAAAAATATATAGTCCTAATATCGTATATATTATCCAGTTACTAAGAAATTAAATTTGCTTTTGTAACAATTCGTGCGCTTAAAAAGTATATATATTAAGTTAAGACTTTACATGCCAACAATATATAGTCCTAATATCATATATAAATCCAGTTATTAAGATGATTCCAAATCTGTGGTCAGTCAATTAAAAGTGTGAACACTAATATACGATTTACCTCAAATTGAGAACGCCAATCGTCTTCCAAAGACAAGTAAATTAAAATTATCGCGAAATATTTATTTTTCGATTATGTTTTACAATCATAGTAATGATTCGAGACAACACGTCAATACTTCAAAAGAAAGTGTAAGGTTAAAAAAAAGACCCATTAAAGTTGACACAAGAAAAGTTTTAGCTTGTAATTTGAAAAACTGTTTCCCTGTAGAAAAGCAAGAGTTATTTTACACGGAAAACGTCAGTTTCAGGGTGCCAATGAGAGTTACCGAACGGATTTGATTGTAATTATCCCTAATCATAAATAAATGTATTCTTGATTATAGTTTTAACAACAAACAAGACAATAGAATGAAAACTGCTCGTTTTAAATAATTTGAAGGAAATTGTTTTATTTAACAATATTTCCAATTCGTAGGTCAAACATTTTGTAAAACAGGATTATGAAACTTTATTTTGACAACCAACTCACAGAGGAGAGAAGCTACTGGATGACTGAAATACGTTGAACACTGAATTAAAAGATTCACGAAAATAAGGTAATTTAAATTTTCTAAATCAAGTAAATACTCCTTCATTTACATAAATATATTTAAAATTTTATTACATCAAGTTTAAAATGTATTGCGTAATATTATTTTTAATTTCATTTAAATTTAAAATATTTTTTGAAATACCACGGTTTTGGAACGAAGGCAGATAAATTACCATAACATCAGTCGGTTAGAACCGTTTTTCGTGGTTTTACAAAAAACTCCAGGTAAAATGTAATATTAAATATTATTAAACTTTTACATAAATTTTTTTAATGAAATTGTTTTTTTTATTAATCTACATAAGCACGTTTAATATCTGGATTTTTTTTATGAACTGTTAATAAAAATGGAATTATAATTATTCCCGGGCTAAATTTGTAACTTCTCTAATAAAATAATTTTACGAGATTTTCTAGATTCAAGCTATATTTTTTCCATTATTTTTCAAATGAAATTAATTTAGAAAATATTGTTCAAAACTAGAGACGCTTTTGAACTAAATAAAGGCTGCTTCGTTTTGAATTATTACTGAAATATTACACTTTCAAATACTTTTGAAAATGTTTTGAATTTTCCGGTGGTATACCTTTATAACGTCACAATTATTAGTAACATTTTATTTAATATTTCCTACCTGTTCGATAATTTATTTAAATCGCAATGCTATCTTATTTTGAAAAAGATGTACCAATTATGAATAGCGATGCACCGATATATCGTCCTATTTTGCTAATATCGGTATCGGCAGGAATTCATACATCGATGTATGAATTCCTGGTATCGGCCAATATCGGCTTAAGCGAAGCCGATATTGGCCGATACTGGTATTAGAAAAATATTTTCAGAAAAACTTCTAACAATAAGAAAATTCTCGATTAACTAACTAACTGGCCGAGCCACGTACGCCAGACTTCAGAAGCTAGAACACACCTTTTTTAGACAGGGGGTTACGAGTGTAAACAAATAAAAAACAACGATATTCGATTTGCGATAGAAAATATGCATCACGTAAAATGAAAAGAAACATATTCGGTTGTGCTCTTGCAAACATTTTTCATCAAAAATTTATAAAATGGTATGACATTGCACTGAACTGTCTTTTACAATGATTTTATCATATACACTATTGTTATGATAGATAACTTTGTTAATATGGGCCGATATATTCGGCTATACCCATATCGGTGCATCCCTAATAATTAATTTATTTATACTGTAGAGAGAATGATTATATGTTGAGCCGATCATGGCACTTTCGCCTCGCAACGAGAGGAGCCGGGTTCGATCCCAGCTTGTGGCCATGGGGGAAAACTTGCAACCTCAATTAACGCGGAAGGAGGGGTTCCGAGTTATCTCCCTACAGAGATGTATCACGTCGTCTGCTCTCCCTAGCTTTACCAGTGGAAACGGTCGCCACCTTGTGGGGGTTTCTCAATGCTAAAAAGCATTAGTGACGTTAGTCACGTGGTCACTAAAATATCTCTATTGGTTGAAGGGGTTTTCCGCTGAGCTCTTCGGTTTCCCCTTTCCATAAAACTTACGGAGATTAACGAGCAGTGTTCCGAGGTGGAAAGTGAATTTAGTGGCCAATCTGGACAAATGTGGCCAGTAAATATTTTTACCACGGGAAATTATAGAGTAATAAAAAATATTTTAACACGGGAATTTCTGATTTGGGCTGCTTAAGATATGCATAGGAATGGTCAGATTCTGATTAACATTAGAATAGTCTGTTAATTTTTTGGGAATAATTAATTCTAACATTGTAATTTCAGTGTAAACTAAGACATTTTTACAATAATCTTCTTAAAAATTTAATTCCAATTACTTTAAGCTTTGAAATGCAATTTTTATTTATTAGCCACTATCTGCGACTGGCCTGGACTTTTCTCCAAAAAGGTGGCTTTTTAAGAACACTGATAGTGAGTGTAGGGAGCTGTGGCTCGCGTGGCATGAAGGGCTTGCCACCACACTCTTACACAATTTAACACGGCCACCTGGGATAAAGGCATGAAATGTCGCTAGCTGGCTTGGGCCTAGGGTGGTACCTTGGGTATTAGCTTAGCTAATTATTACTGTTACAGGGTGACCAGGGAAAAGCTTGGAAAATTTTATAGGAAAGACAGGAATTTTAGAGGCGAATTATAGGAAAATATAGGCATATAAATAAGCGAATTATAGGAAAATAAAGGAAACTAAAAGAAAATATAGGAAAATAATAAGGTAATTACTATATCGGTATAGAGTGTTGTCGTCTGATACCATTTTGAAAACTTGTAACGTCACAGCTGTAGTGTTAATAGTGGCCGCCATGACAGTTACCGTTTTTTATCAATAGGCAAATTACAATGGTGACGTCGCAGGGTTTCAGACGACAACGCTATACTTTGACTCGAATCACCTAGAATATTGATAATTGTTTGTACCCTGCTTTCTTGAATTGGATCACTTCGCGGATTTCAAGATTGGGTTCGAAAGTGGCAGTTTTTTCACTACATGTTCTATGACACGTACTTCAAAAATTCTCATTTTCAAAAGATCGTGACATTATAGGAAAATAGGTGAAAATAAAGGAATTTATAGGAAGCCATTAAAAATATAGGAAAATATAGGAAGTCTGGTCACCCTTCTATTATTACTATTATTATAAGATGCTTATGTAAAGCAATAGGCCTAGTAGCATTTAAAAAAATTCTGAGATCTAAATTTTTTTTTCTAAAAATACGCCACTTAAGTAAAATCCAAAAATACATGACGAACAAAAGTATAAAAATTATTATTATTAATTAATGCCTTTTTTCATTTAAAAGTAATCTCATATTAAATTTACCCTTACTAGTAACTGTAAAGTTCCGTAAGTCAAACGCACGTTGCTAGTAAACCCGCGTCAATAACAATAATGGCAAGCCAATAAATTTCGTTGATAGGCAGGCTCCACAAATACTCGACTTCCAATCGATAACCCGTCAATACCTCATTATCCTTTACATTATTTATGAAAACTATGACCCTATCATTACAGTAGCGGAAAGTAAATTATTAAATTATAATAATATATTACTATTATAAATTAATGCATCATAAATTTACTTATTATACCGAACATTACCCAATAATAGTAATAATTATTATTGGGAATATTGAACTCTTCGAAAACGTTCTAATAATTTATTTTATAATTAAAATTATATTTATATATATTAGAAAACGTTCTAATAATTTATTTTATAATTAAAATTATATTTATATATATTAGAAAACGTTCTAATTATTTATTTTATAAT
Source organism: Leiobunum rupestre (assembly GCF_980474605.1). Taxonomy (NCBI): domain Eukaryota; kingdom Metazoa; phylum Arthropoda; class Arachnida; order Opiliones; family Sclerosomatidae; genus Leiobunum; species Leiobunum rupestre. The sequence goes on along the minus strand of NC_143393.1, from coordinate 42,468,293 downwards.
AAAAATATATTTATATATACATTATATTATTATATTTTAATTATATATATATTTATGAAACCGTTAGATATTTTTCAGCACGAAAAATATTGATTAGAAATAAAATAAAACGGATGGTTTAAGTATGCAATATTAAACATTTAAAAATATATAAAAATTAAGAAAATTATCAAAGCTACCTGTGCATAAATTAATAAGTAAACGTTTTAAAAAACAACGGTATTTATTTAAAAAAAAATATTTAATTTTTATTTATATATTTTTTAAATAAATATTTAATCTTGCACACTAAATCGGTTTTAATTTATTTCCAATCAATAATTATTATTTAATAATTATATTATAATTATCACAAAAATTTATTTAAAAAACAAAAAACAATCGTAATTACCAATATCTTCGTGCCCAATGGCAACCGCAAGAGTCATTTCAAAATAATCGCGAGATCGAAATTCGTTTGTAAAACAGATTGCATTCCTGGGGACTTTAACAGCGCCGTTATTTTTAAATTCTCAAAAGTCGGCCAAAAATAAAAAATAAAATGACGAAAAAAATAGTCAAATGAAAATCTGCGAAACTCGCAAATGACCGTCGGCATCAACGTCCCTCGCCGAAATAACGAGATTTCCCAGCCGAACGCTGCTTATAAATACTTCCACAAAAAGTGTTTTACACGCGAATTGCTTCTGTCAATACGATAACACCAAACTTCAATGAATAAACCAGAACTAAAATGTGTGGAAGAGTCCGTACCATCGTTAAAAGGGGGGTGACATTTGGGGGGGGGGGGATGGAGGAAAACTGGAATTTACAACCTGCAAAGAATAATTAGATCTGCTTACTGCCTTCTTGTAGAACTCACTTCACTGTCAAGTTGGCAAAAACGAAGAATAGCCAAGGTATATTGTTGGGTCTTCTTTAAGGGGTGTTTCATACAGGAGGTCTCGCGTTACTATTTTCAAGACAAGATTGTCCGATTTAAATAATTTACGTAACTTTAGTTTTAATTTTAAATTCAATTTGAAAAGGGTTGTCAAAAAACCGTTTTTTTTTATAAGTCGTAACCGGTGGCTTAAACCGGTTAAAGCCATTAATAAAAAATGCCCAAATTGCTTAAATTGCCTGATTTAGAAATTACGTTATTGCGAATGACAGTACCTTTACATTGTGAGGTATAGCAGACTTACTTGTTGAGGTTAGCGGTAATAGTTAGTGTAGGGAGCTGTTGGCTCGAACGCGTGGCATGCAGGGCTTGGTACCAACCTCCTACGCATTGTAACCCGGCCACCTGAATTAATGGCTTCAAAAAGTCGCATGATGACTTAGGCCTATGTTGGTGCCTTGGATATTAGCCTAGCTGATTATTTTTTTTATTTACCCGCTTTTATACCCTAACATGGCGGCGTATTTTCACGCGCAAAATGAATTTGAAGATCCCCTAAAGCCCCATTTTCATGCTCGCTCGTAGCGGATAAAAATCGACAAAATCCGCTTCCACTACACACTTTTTCACTTTCCGCGTCGATCTGTTTCAAACAGATATTTTAGGTTTATTTTCACGCTTGCGAGTGGCGGATGCGAATTTTGACAATTTTTATCCGCTACCAGCGAGCATGAAAATGGGCCTTTATAGTCTTAGTCGATAGCTACGCCGCAAAATTTTCGTTTTGAAAACGAAAACATTTGAGAGAGTTGGCCGTTTTCGGTCTATCGAAATCTGGCAGCCTTGCCTGCCCTCCGGCACGCCGCAGAAAATATTTTACTAACCTGATCGGCGGCGTTTTGACCGTTATTTTGAATTATCGACTAAGACTATTGCTTATATCTAGCTCTCATTACTTGTGACAAAAAGTGAAGGTTAAGTTTTAGTTTTTTCAATATTTCTAAAAGATTTATCAATTTTATTTTTAATAAAAACGAAGTGGTTTTAACCATGGATTAAATTGGGTGGATAAATCCGGCTTAAGCCAGGGTGGTTTAAACCAGTCTGGCTGGATCTTGGATCATCTTGCCAACCCTGGCTTACGACAGCAGCATACAACGTTGAAAAATCAATAAAATCAATAGGCTTTTCTATAAAAAAGCTACGCTTGCTGAACTAGTTTTTGCGTAGCTCATTCGTCACGAAATACGGAGAAGTTCAGTTCAGTTTATGCTTCAAAACAGGGTGCCTCGTCGAATTTACTCTTATGTCCAGGGCTTTTCGAAGTGAAACGTCATCAATGACGCAGCAGCAACATCAAATAATTCAGCCAATGTTACTTTATAGAAAGGAGTATTGAAATCAATAAAAATCCGATTTAAATCAAATCGATTTGGTTGAAAAATTCTAAAAAAAATCAATAACCCTTTTTGAAGATAGTTAAAACTCTAGCAAACCGACATTTATTACGATGTAAATTTTTTAACAGAAAGACGAAATTTAATTTCAATTAAAGTTGAAGTACTTATTTCAATATTAAAGAGGAACGGTCAAGCTTTAACCAGTTAGATAGCCCTATAGCCCATTATAAACTAAAATTTATGGCGAAAACCGAATCAAAAAATATTGAGTGGTTAATTTTTAATAAAATAAAGAAATTTCGGTTAATCGAAAAGCGCGCGTCCGCCGCGACACCTGGTGAGAAGTCGGTGAGACAGAAAAACAACGTAAAAGCGCGCACTGCTGAAGACCTAAGCCTAAATTGCGCGATTTTAAAACTTAGGATAGTTCGCAAATCGCTCATACGGGGTTAGGGGCGCTGGCGGCAGTCCCTAAGATGGCAGCGAAAATTCTATTTTTCGTTTTAACTTTTTGGGCCAAAAGCTATTTTTTCAAGACAAAAAAGGTACGTGTTAGTATATTGAACGTCTTGTTAATCTTTTGTAACGGAAATAAGGCCATATTTGGAAAAGCTTGGCCATTCCCCATTAAGAAAATTAAGGATTAGCAATTGTTTTTAAATATATTTTACCATTTAATGGGTTAAAAGTCCGTTTACCATGCTGAAACCATGGCCCAATCTTCTTCGAGTCAAACGAACCGTGATAATCGAACATGATCAGCGAGTCCCTCAAACAATTTCATAGTCCACGGCGAATTATACGAAACGAAAACTATAAGCTTTACGAAAGACCCCGCGAAAGCGGGTAAAAACGAAGTCAATGGCGCCACCTATGATAAGAATCCGACATTTTTGGAAAATACCACTAAAGAATAGACGAAAATATTTGGGCATCGGATGATCCGAATTGGACCAATAAGGATAAGGGACCCCCAATTGGTCAACAACGTCACAAAAATTTAGGAATTCCCGGAAAAATGGGAAAATACATCTTCTTTCATGTAGATGGGAGTTTGAACGTAGGCGCGTGGTGTTAGCAGCGCTACTTTTAAGTTCATCTTTTCACTTTTCACCTATTTTTCTAATTTATAGTTGCGATTATTGAGGTTCAATTTTTCAAGTCAAGAGAATCTCAGGCATAAAAGGTAACTGTTTATAAGAAACTCATCAATTCTTTGCTTTTTATCAAGATGTAGAATTCTAGGCTATTTATTTCTAGTTTGAATTACATTATTACTAAAATTTAAATTCAATTCAATTTATTTTTTAAATCGCCTATAATAATTCAATTAATTTAATTTTTAAATCATTAATTTAAATAGCCTATAATAATTCAATTTATTTATGGAAATTCACAAATACTTTGTCTCAATGCCAATATAGATCAACTAAATGACAAGTACTAATTAAATTTAATTAAGATGATTAATTATATTTATATTAAAAATGCTTATCGATTTGCAAGTAAAAATAGGCAAAATGTTTAATATAACATAAATGAGTAAAATTATACTACTAATAGTTTTAAATGTGTAGGTATAGTAAACCTACGCATTAAAAACTATGATTAAAAATTCATTAACCACAGTAGTGATAAAACCATATTTAATTAACAGTGGTTAATAAATTTCTAGTCATAATAAAATAAATGCTTAATAATATAAAAAATCAACAACATCTAACTAAGGATTATAAATTTATAATACATCAACGTGGATATTGTGTATAGTCCGTTGCGCTCTTAGAAGGGTATAATGACGTCACGCGTAATGTGGAATGTAGGCCTCGATCACGTGACACGTACGATAAAAAATGCATTCTAAGTTTTACTTGTTAAAAGAGAAGAAGAGGTGTGCTTTACCAAAAGAATTATCTTAAAATCGGTTCTCAGAAAAATCGATGGCATAATTATTAGGAACGATCTATAATGCAACTTTCAATGAGAGCGCAATTTTTACAATCGCTTTCAACCGGAACAAATCTTGTATAAAAAAAACCCAACCTTTTTTCGGGTCGTTTGCCTAATGTGGTTTCACGGAAATTGAAAGTCAAGCGAAAAGCGCGGAATAAATCAAGGGAGGGGAGGGGGGGGGGGAGACAAAAGAACAAGGTCGTCACTGGACCGGAAATAGCCGCATTCACATATTGCCTAAAGGGAAATATGCAAAAAGGGGCGAAATCCACACGAGGTACCTTCCTATTTAATAATGTTTGAGGTAGATGGCGACACTATTAAGTTTATGTAAAATGAACTTTTTTTAAGAAGTTATCAATTAATTACTAAATTATAGTACTTTAAATTCTTATTAAAAATATATAATTTTTGTAATTTAAATTAACAATTAATTTTAACAGAAGTTAACACTCTCCGCCATAGATGGCACTATACTACGATTTTAAACTATCCAATCATTGAAGATAATTTTGTATTTTAAATCTCGACAAAACCGTTCTCCACTAAAAACTGAAAATGTTCAACCAATCGTTGAAAATCAAAATTATGACGTCATGCTGCTATCAGAGCGGCATCTACTAACAAATAACGCCATCACCACGTTACCTTGGATGGATATTACCCCTTTAAAGTCGTCTTTGCCAGTTAAAAATTGTAAATCGATCTATAGACGGATACGCATTTAACAAAGGAGAAGATCCTTTCACAGGGGTAATGCCTTTATAGGTTCAATTTTTAAATACGTGAAGTCTTAGTAGGTGGCGCCACCAATCTCAAACATTAGGAAAAAAAATCTTCTAAAATAGTGAAAAAAAATTTATGACAATTTTTTATCATTTTAAAATAGTTATAAAAGTTTATTTATTAAGAAACAAGTAATAATTGGTTCATTTCCTATCATAAAGTTTCAGTTGGCGCCATCTAGTAGGCGTACAAACATTGAAATCGAACCTCTAATGGCTTCACTCTAAATGATGTTTCGCGTTACGCAATTCGTAAATCTGTTTATAATAGAATACAGAAACGAAGGCGCCGAATAGAGTTTAAGCCCCACCACGCCTCTGAACTTGTAACGTGTAGCGTAGGCCTGCACGATATTTTTCTAGACGTTTGTAGCGAGTAGGTAGTGCCTAATATTTTTTTATATTGTTTTCCCTGAGAGCCAATGTCCAAGCAAGTCTAAAACCCCCATTTTGAGAAAAACAAGTTTTTAGTTTCATATCTAGAATTTATTAATAATCGAATAATTGAAATATACCTAAAATGAATTAATATTGAAAATCACGTAACTCGTCTTGATTGACTTTGGCTATCAGGAAGTACAATTTCCATTACATATAAAATAGTACTCAAAAAAGTTATTAAATTTCGTAATCAACTCTGCGTCCTGTAAGTAAAGCTCAATATAGAAACCTGTTGAAAAAAAACTTTGACAATAGTCGCCATTTTGTCCATGGGAAAAAGAAGGGCTGACGTCATGAAACACGTTCTCTACTCGTAATAGTTGATTTTATAAAATAAAAAGTGGTCTTGCCCAACTTGTTAAAATGTTGCTCTTACGTCACAAGACCCAGCTTTATTAGTGTATTCCTCGCACGAGCGATTTGCACGCGCTCTAGAAAAAGCTATATTCCTCGCGACTGTAGCGCGCGCTCGTAGGCTTGTCAAAGTAAGAGACTGTGACGTAAGAGCAACATTTCAACAAGAAGGCCACGTTACTTTATAAAAAGAACTATTGGACATAGCTTGTAACATGGTGGGGGCGACGACAATATCGATTGTAAAAAGTTCGCGACCCCAAAAAAGGCGAGTCAGTTTAAAACCGGCGACTTCAAATCCTTTCTCCGACTGCAGTCATTTCACACGCCAAAAAGTTTTTATCTAAAATCAGCGGTTCTGGAAAAAAATTAATTTTAAACTATTTTTATGAAAAATGTCAAATTGATCGTAACAAGGTTACAATGGGTTTTTAAAGTTCGACCGATTGAAAATATATTTAAAAATCGCAGTTTTAACTGATTTTCAGACAATTAAAAAAATTATCGTAGGTGTGAGCTGAATTATCGAAAAATGTGTACTATATAGTACGCCATTGAACAGGGTTGCCACAGTTTTTTCACAATCAAATTCCCCGACTTTTCCAGGTTTTCCCTGACCATCTCCGGAGATTTTCCCTGACTTATTTTGTGCCAAGATTTTGTATTTATTTGACCTACATTTTAGTAAGTTTCTTATTTGCAACCGAAATTAAATTCCCTGACATATCCCCGATTTTTAGACTAATATTTAAAATTCCCTGACATATCCCTGATTTTTAGACTAATATTTAAAATTCCCTGACATATCCCTGATTTTTATACCTATATTCAAATTGCCCGACTTTTCCAGGAATTCCAGGTACCGTGGCAACCCTGTTGAAAATATCGTACTTCCCAAAAATTACTCGAAAATATCGTACGTCAAAAAAATTATCTCGAAAATATCGTACGTCAAAAAAATTATCTCGAAAATATCGTACGTCAAAAAAATTATCTCGAAAGTACCGTACGTCCCAAAAATTATCTCGAAAATATCGTACGTCCCAAAAATTATCTCGAAAATATCGTACGTCCCAAAAATTATCTCGAAAATATCGTACGTCCCAAAAATTATCTCGAAAATATCGTACGTCCCAAAAATTATCTCGAAAATATCGTACGTCCCAAAAATTATCTCGAAAATATCGTACGTCCCAAAAATTATCTCGAAAGTACCGTACGTCCCAAAAATTATCTCGAAAATACCGTACGCCCCAAAAATTATCTCGAAAATACCGTACGCCCCAAAAATTATCTCGAAAATACCGTACGCCCCAAAAATTATCTCGAAAATATCGTACGTCCCAAAAATTATCTCGAAAATATCGTACGTCCCAAAAATTATCTCGAAAATATCGTACGTCCCAAAAATTATCTCGAAAATATCGTACGTCCCAAAAATTATCTCGAAAATATCGTACGTCCCAAAAATTATCTCGAAAGTACCGTACGTCCCAAAAATTATCTCGAAAATATCGTACGTCCCAAAAATTATCTCGAAAATATCGTACGTCCCAAAAATTATCTCGAAAATATCGTACGTCCCAAAAATTATCTCGAAAATATCGTACGTCCCAAAAATTATCTCGAAAATATCGTACGTCCCAAAAATTATCTCGAAAATATCGTACGTCCCAAAAATTATCTCGAAAATATCGTACGTCCCAAAAATTATCTCGAAAATATCGTACGTCCCAAAAATTATCTCGAAAATATCGTACGTCCCAAAAATTATCTCGAAAATATCGTACGTCCCAAAAATTATCTCGAAAATATCGTACGTCCCAAAAATTATCTCGAAAATATCGTACGTCCCAAAAATTATCTCGAAAATATCGTACGTCCCAAAAATTATCTCGAAAGTACCGTACGTCCCAAAAATTATCTCGAAAATATCGTACGAGAATTGTCATACGTTTGGCAACGCTGTACCTAGGGTCAATTTCCAGGTAATTGAACACCCAAGAGAGAGAGGGTGCAGCTGTGGTAAAATAATACAGCATATAAAACCAATTCCCCCCCCCCTACTGCACTACTTCTACGCGGCCTGCTTCAAATACGTTCCGAAAGATGGCGCTGGGGTATGACATTCGTTTCAACTCGCGGCATGTGTATACATTAATTAGTCCATGCTCGGGGAATCTAGAGAGTGACGAAGAGACAGATGGCGGTAGTTGAGGATCTAAGTCGATATCGCAGCGAGTGGGGGGAGGAATTATTGGACAGAATGTCCCGAAGAAGTCTAATTTCTCCTCCTCCCAGCGTTGCCAGACGTACGATAATTATCGCACAGTGTGATAATTTCATCGAAATTTTTAGAGCGTACTATAATTTTCATGGCGTACGATATCGTACCATTATTTCGATAATTCTTCCTCAACGAACGATAATGTACGATAATTCTAATATTTTTTTAAAAACCTAAGAACGATTTAAATTTTATTATTAATTTATATAACTTCTACTTAAAAATGAATTATATACATTTTCTGCTGCGTAGTCCTGAGTGTGACTGTGATTTTATTACTCCTAGCTGTTACCACATTTTTTAATATATTTTTAAACAGTTAATGATGATAATAGGCATTTTGTATATTTCCCTGAAATAAAACTCCCGTAGTACTTTAAAAAAATCATCTACATTCAACGCATTTATTTATGAATTCAAATTTAGCGAGAATTTTCCAGGAAAATCGATAATTTTTGGGCTTAGATACGATAATTTCAGATTTTAGATCTGGCAACGAGGGTTGAACAGAATACGAATTACCTTTTTGTTGTAGACATTTCAATGAGCGTACAAATACAAAAAAAGGTGTTTTATGTCTTGTATTCGTGCTTCTTAACAACATTTTTTAAAATACGCGAAAAAGTAGATAAGTCCATAATTAAAAGGGATAATATAGCTAAATCCTAAACAAATTTGAAGAAAATTAAAAACTTACTAATAACTCGTACCGATAGGTCTTCGAGCAACGCGAAACTCGGATCAAATAGATCTTCGAGTAATAAACTAAATTAAAAAAAAAAGAATTATTTTATTTTTTTATTTATTTTTTATTTATTTTTAATTTAGTTTATTACTCGAAGATCTATTTGATCCGAGTTTCGCGTTGCTCGAAGACCTATCGGTACGAGTTATTAGTAAGTTTTTAATTTTCTTCAAATTTGTTTAGGATTTAGCTATATTATCCCTTTTAATTATGGACTTATCTACTTTTTCGCGTATTTTATCATCCTTCTCTCAGTCCATAGGTGGTTTCTTCTAACTTAACATTTTTTAAACTTGATTGAAAATTTTAAGAGATAAATATACGAAATATATTAAGTTTGTTACGTAGATTATTACGTCAAAATAACACGGTAACAATAAATAAAATTGGGAAGGAGCCAATTTAGCCAGCTCCCAACAAAAATATTAAATAAATTTTTAGGAGAGGTACACGTTTATAGACTTCAGAAATAGTCTCGATTCAAGGTAAAATTTGTTCCCAAATTCCTAACTAGATGGGTGTGTTCACCGTTAATAAATTCTCCGAAAAATGTGCCCCAAAGCGGTATTTAAATATTAAGGTTTTGAAATTTCTAATGCGTTTGGAAATTTGAGTCTAGGTACACTTGCTAATACATGGCCAGTATATTTCGATTAGACCTTAACATTCAAAATAACACCAAAATTGTTTTTAAGCAAAATCGTATTTATGGCAATTTTTATAAGCAAAATCGTATTTATGGCAATTTTTATAAGCAAAATCGTATTTATGGCAATTTTTATAATCAAAATCGTATTTATGGCAATTTTTATAATCAAAATCGTATTTATGGCAATTTTTATAATCAAAATCGTATTTATGGCAATTTTTATAAGCAAAATCGTATTTATGGCAATTTTTATAAGCAAAATCGTATTTATGGCAATTTTTATAAGCAAAATCGTATTTATGGCAATTTTTATAAGCAAAATCGTATTTATGGCAATTTTTATAAGCAAAATCGTATTTATGGCAATTTTTATAAGCAAAATCGTATTTATGGCAATTTTTATAAGCAAAATCGTATTTATGGCAATTTTTATAAGCAAAATCGTAATTATGGCAATTTTTATAAGCAAAATCGTATTTATGGCAATTTTTATAAGCAAAATCGTATTTATGGCAATTTTTATAAGCAAAATCGTATTTATGGCAATTTTTATAATCAAAATCGTATTTATGGCAATTTTTATAATCAAAATCGTATTTATGGCAATTTTTATAATCAAAATCGTATTTATGGCAATTTTTATAATCAAAATCGTATTTATGGCAATTTTTATAAGCAAAATCGTATTTATGGCAATTTTTATAAGCAAAATCGTATTTATGGCAATTTTTATAAGCAAAATCGTATTTATGGCAATTTTATAAGCAAAATCGTATTTATGGCAAATTTTTTTAACCAAAATCTTATTAATGGCATTTTTTTAACCAAAATCTTATTTATGGCAATTTTTTTAACCAAAATCTTATTTATGGCAATTTTTTTAACCAAAATCTTATTTATGGCAATTTTTTTTAACCAAAATCTTATTTATGGCAATTTTTTAACCAAAATCTTATTTATGGCAATTTTTTTTAGCAAAATCTTATTTAGGGAATTTTTTTAAGCCAAATAACCGTAACCCATTATTTGCACACCGATTTAACAATTTACAATAATTTTAAATAAGCTTTTTATACATTGTATCACGATTTAATTTAAAGCAAATATCGGCTCTTCCAGAAAAATAAAAAACACGATAATAATACGCTACTAGCATGTGCTTCCATCTATTGGTATATATAGAAACTAAATAAAAGCTACTATAGCGAAATAATGAGGCCTATGAGGGACCCGATTTCCAGACCCATTTTGGTTTGACTAACTTTGTTTAGATTTAATTTTTGGCGATATCTATTGAGCGACATTTGTAACGAGTCGGAGGCTCGGAGCCGAGACTTGCTTTAATTTATTTAAAAAAAAATCATGATAATATTACTCATTACATAAGTAACATAATAACAATAAGTATGACACTTCCTATTGCTTACCGTTTTGGATGACTACTTTTTGATAAAAATTTAAGCCTAATATCGGAGAGCACGTTCTGGAGTCGTGAGGGGCTTTGGCTTTGTTTCTTTTCGAAGCGCGCGGAATAACGCGTGATAAAAAAACATGAGCTCGTGGCGCCGAGAAAAACGTTTTGAATTTTTATAATTTTAGCCTAATATTCCGCCTATCTATCGGAAACCGGATATTTCGGCATAGCGGAAGTCTCGCTTATTTTAGACACTAGAGAGCTCTGTGCTAAGAAAACATCTTGATTACGCAATAACTGTGAAAATCAGTTTGGTTGTAAATCTCGTTAACTGTCATACTTATGGTTTTTATGTTACTTATGCTCATTATAATAATAGCAGCTGCATCGTGAAAAAACTGTATGTAGGCCTAGTAAGATATGAAAAAAATAGTAATTCAAATGAATCAATCTTACCACGTTTAGGCCTACGCTGTCCAGGCAATAAAGCGCAAACTTCCGGTTCGGGGTTTAACGGAGACAGTTGACCTCCGTTGGCTTTGGCAAACGAGCTTGACCTGGAACTCGACGCCGCGCTTTCGCGACACGGAGACAAACGCTGTCCACGTGTTTTGGGGCGCCAAGAAAGCGCCGAAAAAACTTCTCCGAAACCCTGGGCCATTCAAAAAAGCGCACTGCTCCTAAAACTAAGCCGACGAAAGATATCTTCGACTTCGAAAGTTGACTAAATTTAGATTCTCGGTTTTTCCTCCTCCACTCGAGCCACTCCTCCGAGAGAGTTTTACGCGTAACCTCCAAAATCTTACTTCTAATTTAAAATCAATCCTAGATGACTGGTTTCTGGGTACAACCAAGCGATTAACGTTTTAATTATTCGCAAAGTTCTCTCTCTAGAAAGTCCCCCAGGTAGGTGTCATCTAGGCACCGTCATATTGGTTTCACCTTTCGGAAATGATTTCGTCAAAGTCTCGCTCTGCGTTGTAACAAATAGACATGTGGCGGCCGGCGAGGATCGAGATGAGGCCTAGGCCAAGATCTACTACGCTTCCCTTTTCGCTACCGAGGAACCTTCACCCTTTTCCGCCGAATCGAAACCCGGCTCTTCGCTTCGACGAATCTCCGGAAGAAACGGCCCGGTGTCCACCGACAAAGGCTTAGCTAGTCGAATGTGGAGCGCTTCCCCGACTCAATCTGGATGCCTTTTCGCGTACGTTGAATACGCAAAAACAGCTCAATCACTTCGAGGTCGCGAAATGCGTTTCTAAATAATCGAACGTTACCGATTTTCTACGGCCGTTTTTAAATCGAGAGAAACTGCTGACGATAAACGAAAAAATGGCCCGACTACGCGAAGCTCACCAAAATTTTTGGAAAACGATACCGAAAATGAGAGAACGGCAATGGCAACTCTGATTTCCGTCGCCGGGGGCGCTGCGTGCGGGATTCACGACCTCGGACGGTTACTATGGCAACCACATCAATGCTGAGTAATCCCTTCACTGGGAAGCTGGAGTAAGCGGGGAAAATACGCGTTCTTTTAGGGATATTTTCTCACACCCACATTCATTTTATTACTTTCTCAGTAAATGACGCAACTTTCTCCTCGCGTACTATTTAACCCTGACAAAACTAGCGAACTATTTCGCGTCTACGCCCACCAATCAATTCTTCCGATTACTTCATTCGTTACAACGCGGAGGAAATTACATCACTTGTCTCGGGATATTGTTTACCAAAATAGAAACCTCTAATTAAGCGGTAGCTGAGATGTTATCGGTTTCATATACCCCAGCCACTAAAATACGTCTAGTTTAACGTTGAAGGTCGTTATCTTTAACCACACAGCGAAAATAAATGGATCTTAAGGTTTTTTAACTTTGACCTTCACCGCCGATATTTCTGGATTATAGCCAAAGCTTTATATTTTAAAAATTAAAACCGAAAATTTTCCATTTACTATTTCTGCACCAGATTTTGTTTACAAAAGTTACGGGGGAAAAAGCTATTTTTCTAGGCATTAAAACTATTTTTTAAATATTACACAAAATATCATAAGTCACATAAACAAATATAAGTATGACACTATTGTTTTAATGTAAATTTTTGATAATTTTCGCTAATTGTCATACGCCTGTTATTATGTTATTTATGAATATATTAGGTTTCCCTATTAAACCGTTCAATTTCGCTTTCATTATCAAAGAAAAAGGAATATACCTAGTATTTAATTTTATTTTATTTTTATAACAAAATAAACTCTTACAAAAACGCCAAAATAAAAATTCCCAGCAAACAAAACCGTTCTACTTAAATTCTACGGGGAAAGTTTGGGATGTAGTCATTTGGCACGCTTCAAAAAACCACCGTTACCGCGCCATTTTAGTCACGCTGAGGAAATAAAAATGTTTCGTTTCTGGAGAGGCTATCGCCATCTATTGGTAGGAATAAGCGGGATATTGTTGAGAAGCGTCGACGTATTGCGGAAGTGCGCCGGTGGCGGCGCTCGTGATTTGGGGCTGTTGATAATCCGCCGGAGCGTTTCTTCCCAAAGTGGCGGCAGCGGCGTTATGGTCTTGTCGGAACCAATGAGTAACGGTGGGCGCTTGTTGCGGTCCTCTGGCGACGGTCGGTTGGGCTAAGTAGCTTCCGGGAGCACCCTGAGTTGGTGGACTATTGCCGCGAGTATTAACACCAGATCCCAGAGGTTGAGAGCTATAGCGGTCGTAGAGGCCCGAATTAGATCGAGACGGCGGCGAGGAAGCGGCCTGTCTCGAACCGGGGCTGACGTAACGCGTTTGCTGGAAGGCGGGAACCGCTCCCGCGTTATAACCAACGACCGGAGTTGGCTGACGACTTCCGTAGTTCTGCGGGACTCCGTAAATGAACGGCGCAGGAGCGTGATAGCTCAAGGAAGAGGGATCAGCCACGTTAGCGGCGTACGTTACGGAGGAACCACTAGACGGTTTGTTGGACTGCGGAGGCTGGCCGCCAGGAATGCCCAAGAACTCTTCCAAACCGTGGACTATTCCTTGACGGACGCCATCGACGAACTTCTTGCTTCCTCGTTGCAAGGAGGCACCGGATGGCTGGAATCCGGCCTCCATTTGGGGGGACGATGGTGGGCCGGGGTTGGTTTGCGTCGGTGGTGCGGCGGGGTTGGTGCCCGCATCGTTGGAGACAGTACTGTCCGGTGGGGATGGTTCGTGGGCTGCTGGGTCCGCCGCGTAAAATCCTGGCCGGTTCATTCGGGGCTGTCCGTAATTGTGACCTAAGCTCACGACGCTAAGGCACGAGATTAAGGCTAGTGACAGTAGTCGAACCTGAAACAATTTCATTACATTCAATGTTGAAGCTTATCACTCGATCAAAACGACGAGACAACGAACTTCGACGCAAAAAAATTGTATTAGGCCTAACGGAGAATTTTGGTGTCGACGCTTGTCCTAGAGCGTTTAATCTTAGAACAACGTCGAGCGTTAGGATGTATTAGGTTTGCGAGCTTTCTAGCTTGTGTCAAGAATGAATTTAGGTACTGCAATGATTCTAAACGAATCCCTAGCATACTTTGTAGCGAAAGTTTGTCTGCTTTCGACTTTTCGTGAGATTCTTTCATACAGAAGATAGCCATCAGCAGGTGGATACTTTTAGGTTGTTCTGGAACAAAATGCTGTTTACGCAAAATAAACCTTTTCCAGTGGAGATAATTGATCTACACCGTCAACTATTCGTCAAGGTTTGAGTACTGGGGCTACACTTTTTATTTCTCCTCAAAAGCGAGAGTAAAGAGTGTAAACTGATGAAATCCAGAATTTATCTGGCCAAATGGCCACAGGCAACCATCTTGGAGAACGTCTGGAAAAATGGCCACAGGCAACCATCTTGGGAAAAAGTCTGGCCAAATGGCCACAGGCCACCATCTTGGGGAAACGTCTGCCTAAATGACCACAGGCAACCATCTTGGAGAACGTCTGGAAAAATGGCCACAGGCAACCATCTTGGAGAACGTCTGGAAAAATGGCCACAGGCAACCATCTTGGAGAACGTCTGGAAAAATGGCCACAGGCAACCATCTTGGAGAACGTCTGGAAAAATGGCCACAGGCAACCATCTTGGGAAAAAGTCTGGCTAAATGGCCACAGGCCACCATCTTGGGAAAATGTCCACAGGCAACCATCTTATTAAAACGTTTTTACCCTGACTCGGAACTATTCGGGGTAAAATGACTTCATAGGGTACTCTTCTTACCCTACTCCGAAATCCCAAAACCAAAGTATCCACCTTATTACGTTTTGTGAGTAAAAAGCGAACGAATTTTTGCAACAAAGTCTCAGACGCCATCTTCGGTAAGAAAACAGAAAGAAATAACTTACCATGGTTAGTGAAAACTCCCGCGTATAATGTTCTTGGGATCGAGACTATCTTAGTACGTATTTAGTGGCAACTGTGGGGCTCATCTGACGACTTGGAGAGAGTGTCGGCTTATTTATATCCGCAGTGACTGGCCCGTTTGCATTTCAAAGACCCGAATCTTTGACATCCCAAATAATTCCTTTTTTAAAAACTCCTTTTACCCGAATTTCTAGCGAAAACGCGTCCCCATTTCCATCTCGGAATAAGTCCTGGTAGCCCTAATTTGCGGGTGGGGACACGGACTAATGATCAAGTTTCATCTTCGGAAACCCGTATTCAAGACGTTTCCCAAAACAGCGCTCACTTCGACGCGCCTTTTCGGGCTTTTAGCATCCGACACTTACGCAACACGCTGCTTTTAACGATAATGTTCTTTTTAAATCTCGGATAATTTATAATCCCAGAGTCAGAATTATCCCAAGCTCCAGCTTATTCTCATATATTAACGCGATGAATATGTAAATTTTCAAGGTCGCGATTGAATATAAAATGTATTTGCTCTCATTAACTCGATTTTTACAAATCTAACCCGATATGTCGACATCAATTTTTTAAATCGTAAATATTGAGATTTAGGAAATAAAATATTATACAAAATTGCTAAATATTATAAAATAATACAAAATTATTAAGTATTATAAAATAATACAAAATTATTAAATATTATGAAATTATACAACATTATTAATTATTATAAAATATAAAATTATACAAAATTATTAGTTATTATAAAATAAAATATTATACAAAATTATTAATTATTATAAAATATAAAATAATACAAAATTAAAAATATTATAAAATATAAAATAATACAAAATTAAAAATATTATAAAATATAAAATAATACAAAATTAAAAATATTATAAAATATAAAATAATACAAAATTAAAAATATTATAAAATATAAAATAATACAAAATTATAAAATATTATAAAATATAAAATAATACAAAATTATAAAATATTATAAAATTTTACAAAATTTGTTTGGGATTGAAATTATAGTACTTGTGATGAAGCTAAAATCGGTAATTAATAGGTCTTTAACTTTTTGCTCAAGTCGAACATTTTGGCGTAGGAGAGATCTCGGTGCACAGACATCTCTGAGCAAGAATAATTCGGTGTCCGGGTGTCTCGGTTCATGTGCAATTCGGTGTAGGACATCTCAAAACATGAACTATTGGTGTACGGACATCCAAACAATTGACTTTCTTTAAACGAATAAACAAGAAATTGACCACTTAAATAGGCGCTTAAATAAAACATCTTCCCAGAAATTGCCAAGAAGTAATATTTCCGACAGCCAGGACTCATAAGTTATTATTTATATAGTGCTTGGTGAATAGAAAGCTGGAAACTCTCTCGAACGTAACATCGGTTTTTTGCTAAGCCTTAACATGCCAAAAAAGGTTACCTGGTTAAAAGGAAACACTTGTTGCATACCGTACCGCAAAAGTAATTCTAAAGGAATGAGTTTTCATCTTTTTCCAAAAGATAATTTTATACGAAATGAATTAACTCTGCCTCCATGAGAAGCTTTAAAATTGCCTGGTATTATAAAAATATTGCATATAATTTTAATTATTTATACCATAAGAGGATGATAATAATAATAATATTATCTTCTTATACTTAAAATATATTATCGAAAATAAACATTAGTATGTTCCTTATACACGTGAGCCGACGCGTTTCTTATCTGACGCAAAATTCTCATGAGGGCAAAAACACGTCTCCAATTGGCTTAAATATGACTTTGTGGCTAGCCATTCTAACCGTTTAACCGACCGACCGGAAATAGCTCCTTCCCAGAAGAATTTGGAGAGGGGAGTAGAAACCGAGTATCTTTTATTGAAGCGTCTATTGAAAATGTACAAATGAAAATTACTAATTCCATAAGTTTATAATTATTTTTCAAATATAAGTGTGTCAGTTGACTATCTTGCCCTTGTCAAAATTTTACTGAAAGCCCTAGAATGGACAGACATTTTTGTGAACTCAGTGGCGGACTATACTCGAAGTCACTGTTACTTTCGACCATTACCAAAGACGGGGATTTTAAGAATTTGTAAAAATTCAGGGAAAAGTCAGGGAATTCAATTTTCTCTTGACACTTTTGGTAGGTAATTTTTCTCTCGATCTATGAAAAATTCTATGATTATCATTTATTTCCCTGAAAGTTTGCCTAATTTTTTCAACATTGCAATAACCTTTTACTGAAATTTAAATTTATTAACTTCTAATAAAAGTAAAATGTAAAATAAAAATTTGGCGTTAAAAAGTCAGTGAAAATCTCTTAAAAAGTGAAAATGGTCAGGGGAAACAGAGAATAGTTAGGGAATTTCAATCCGAAAATTTTGTGGCAATCCTGTTAAAAGTTGGTGGGTTCGATTCCAACTTGTGGCACTGGGTAAAAACTCGAAACCAGGCCCCACAGGCGTGGCATGAAGGGCTTGCCATCACCCTCCTACACGTTTAGATGTATCGATCAAAATTTGAACCGCCATTAGGAACAATGGTTCGTATTTCTTAGGATAGATGGCACTGCAGTTCTCATCAAAGTCACGTGACTACCATCTTTTCAGCCCTCCTGGACTTTATAGTTTCGCCTATTGTATAATTTGCGTCGTTTCTATTAGTTCTTTTAACGACAGAATCATAAGAAACAAAACGTGATTATTCAAATTGCATCGTCCGCCAGCGCTCCTACCGACAGAATCGCAAATTTTTCCACCCAAATAGAAAGCATGTGAATAAAATATAGATGATGAGCTAAAGATGCTAGGCCTAACTTCTTCCTCTTATATTATTATTATTATTTGGGTGGAACTGTTTCCAAAATAGCTGCAGTGGTGCTTAAAACAAACCAGCTTGCAATCTAGATTCGGGTTCAGTTGTTTCAGGCCCGTAACCATGAGGGGCATTCGGGGGCAGGAATGCCCCCTCAAAAATAAATGTTGCCCCCACAAACGAAATTTTTATTCCCCCCCCCCATGCCCCCTCAATTTAATCCATTCCCCCCTCAAAGAATATTCTCTGCCCCTTCATCTTTATTATTTTTTTAAACTTCTATTCGTTGAAATTTTCCTTTTGGACCACTTGTCGTTGTCTAAGGTTTAGATCGTTATTTATAGCTAACTATTTCTTAATAAAATACAAATTGTAGAATGGTCTGCTTGAGAAAGCAAGGTTTTATTGATGTTGAACACTAAAAAAAATTTCAGGGCGCCACTTATGTTAATTTTCGAAATTAAGTAAACGAAAATAATGTGCCCCCTCACAAAAAGCTACTGCCCCTTAACGAAATTTTTATGGCTGCGGGCCTGAGTAGTTTATTCGTCTAAAATTGAAGACTTCTCTCTTTCTGTTTACTTTTGTTATCGGTAATTATTTCGACAAAGTGACACACTTATGGAACGTAATTATAGACTTATTCCTGTTGAATATCTTAATATTCCCAAAATATTACGCAAGCAAAGACAGTTCCTAAAACGGCGTCAACGTATTTTGGAAAGAAAAGATGCAAATCGATACATCATAGCCGCCAATTTCCACTGAAACAATGTGAGCCGAGTTCCGCGAATCGGTGGAGAAAATCGGGCCATTATGACGCCCACTTTTAAAGATGTCATAAATAGGTTCTGCCAAGAATTAATTGCGGAGAACACGGAATAGACCGTTAAATGAATGGGGTGGAATTTCAAACCGTCGCTGCCCCTTCAAAACTAAACGCTAGCTAGAGAGAGAACACCGGATTGGTTGATATTTGAGCATGCGCAGATGGTTTTTTGTTTGTTGCCGAGAAACAAATATCGATGGTACTAGACGAAGATGCCGCGAAATTGTGACAGTCGGCGGCGATCCGCTGATTTTACATTGGTGGCGTGGCGCGGCGTTGAACCAAAATTTAACGGCGCCAGTGGTGTGGCGTAGCGTTGAACCAAAATTTAACGGCGCCAGTGGTGTGGCGTAGCGTTGAACCAAAATTTAACGGTGCCAGTGGCGTGGCGTAGCGGTGAACCAAAATTTAACGGCGGCGGACGGCGGCGGACGGCGCGGCTCGGCGTTGAACCAAAATTTAATTTTACTCCCTGCCAAACCAAGCAGCAGGGACTTTAAATACTGTTTAAGTTTACTTTTTTACGCTGGTTAACTCGATTTGTTTACGAAGTCCTTTTTTACCTATGACACGAACCGAAACCTTAATGTTCGCATTTCCCTGCTGCTTGGTTTTGCGCTTGTTGCAGCCTACTTCCAGAGGCTAGTAGGCCACACTTTGAAGCTCTCTGGCGCTCTTTTCACTCATCGTACGAAAATGGGGAAAAAACAGGCATACTTCTCAACTCACCCCTACAACTCCTTAAAATTTTTGCTTCACCTCTTGAAACACCCTGTATAGTACGGCATTAAAAATATCGTGCGTCCAAAAAATTTGCTCGAATTTATCGACGTGTACGATAATTATCGTACGTCTGGCAACGCTGTCACTGCTATTAATCAATGAAGTCACGAAGCGGTGAGGATGGCAGCCATGCCGTCCCCAACTTTCCCCCCTTTCTACCGGTAAGGCATGTAAGGGGTTAAGACACTCCGGTGCAATCATATGCTCCTCTTCGTATGGGCGGAGACTATTTCGCGGGTATCATCGAACAGTGGTTACAATCGCAGTTTCACATTCTTTGTGAATAGGAATATATTCTTGGAATTGCACCCTCCCCACACACACTTTCTCTCCCGCGTCATATACTACTGTCAAAAAAGATGAAAAGACAATTACCCTTATTACTCCAAAAACAACGGAGCTAGCCCTGAATGTAGTTCAACGAACTCATTTAAAACAATACCTCGAGATTTACTGACAATAGGAATGGCTAAATTTGGTGTCTGTCTGAAATTGAAATTTGAGACGTTTAAAGACTTATATTTAAACTTAAGTCTATAAATGTACATAAGTATGTCTTTGGGAAATATTGTAAGTCGGAAAATTTTACGGGAAATTACCGTGACCCTTTTCCCGGAAATTTTCCGTATTTTTCCGAAAAAAAAAGATTGAAGGTTCGCTAATTTAAATAAAGCGGCAGACTAGTCTAGAATAAAAACCCTTATAGAATAAAAAATAAAGTAATGAGAAATATAATTACTTTTTCCATGAAATCTAGAAATTCACAAGAAATTAAGTATATTTCAGAGATTAATATAAATAATAAAAATCTCGATAAATATTTCTACTTATCTCTAGACATTTTAAGTACTTCTGATAAATATTGGAAATATTTAAGAAATATATAAAAATATAAATAATGAATAATTGGGAAATATCGGAAATAATGGTCATATCTCAAATACTGGGAAATATCGGAAATAATAGTCATATTTCAAATACTGGGAAATATCGGAAATAATGGTCATATCTAAAATACTGGGAAATATAGGAAATAATGGTCATATCTCAAATACTGGGAAATATCGGAAATAATGGTCATATCTCAAATACTGGGAAATATCGGAAATAATGGTCATATCTCAAATACTGGGAAATATCGGAAATAATGGTCATATCTAAAATACTGGGAAATATCGGAAATAATGGTCATATCTCAAATACTGGGAAATATCGGAAATAATGGTCATATCTCAAATACTGGGAAATATCGGAAATAATGGTCATATCTAAAATACTGGGAAATATAGGAAATAATGGTCATATCTAAAATACTGGGAAATATCGGAAATAATGGTCATATCTCAAATACTGGGAAATATCGGAAATAATGGTCATATATCAAATACTGGGAAATATCGGAAATAATGGTCATATCTCAAATACTGGGAAATATCGGAAATAATGGTCATATCTCAAATACTGGGAAATATCGGAAATAATGGTCATATCTCAAATACTGGGAAATATCGGAAATAATGGTCATATCTCAAATACTGGGAAATATAGGAAATAATGGTCATATCTCAAATATTGGGAAATATAGGAAATAATGGTCATATCTAAAATATTGGGAAATATAGGAAATGATGGTCATATCTAAAATATTGAAATATTGGGAAATATAGGAAATTATGGTCATATCTAAAATATTGGGAAATATAGGACATGATGGTCATATCTAAAATATTGGGAAATATAGGAAATGATGGTCATATCTAAAATATTGATAAATATCGAAATTATTGGGAAATATCGTAAAAATATAAGATCTGGAAATATATAAATACAATGGAAATAACATGAGAAATCCCAGGAAATATAGATATAGTTCGTTTCTGTTTTTAACCGACAGTCCCTTTAATTTGCATACGAAAGTGTCATATTGTTGGTAAAATGATAACCATAACTGAATTAACACCCACGCGCTTGAAAAGTGACATCATAAGCGGCATATAACCCGCAGATCCGACTTGGAAACGGAACGCAATTACGAGTGATGTTGACTAATGAGCGCGCTTAGAAAGGAAGATTAGTTTTAATTGTAAAGTCACTTCAAAAGATATTCGCGACGTTAAACCCAGCATCCCACGCGTGTCACCCCGCTGAACTCTGTGTCGAAATGCGCCTCAATTCGCTTGTTTTAACGCCACTTATTTCGACTTTTTTATAAAGAAGTGTTCTTTGTTCATAAAACAACTTCAAAAGGTTTAAATGAATCTATTGAAATTAAGCACCTGTTCAAAAGACGAAATCGAACATTGCAAAATCACGATTTCACTCAAATTCACTCTTTTAAGGGAGTGTGTGTCAGAATTTTTAGCCCGGTGTACCTAGTAACAGAGACCATACCACCCATACTTTTAAGGGAGTATCAAATGTTTTTAAAATTGAGAGCAGTAATTTATTTTCATTTCACTTTCAGTCGAGGGGGTCAAACATTGAGGAAAAATTTCGAATCTACAATTCCAAATCTACGAAAAATTGAGAATATACAATTCCAAATCTACGAAAAATCGAGGAAAAATTTCAAATCTACAATTCCAAATCTACGAAAAATTGAGGAAAAATTTCGAATCTACAATTCCAAATCTACGAAAAATTGAAGAAAAATTTCGAATACATTAAAAATTCAAAATCTACAAATAATTCAGAATATACGAAATATTTTGAATCTGCTAAAAATTTAAAAATCAACAAAAAGGTAAAAAAATAGTACGGAATTTTTCGTATTTAATACGAAAAATTCCGTCAAGGATTTTGTATTTTTTAAAAACAAATCCAAGAAATTAACCGTAAAAATTACCGACAAAATGCCCAAATCCAATAAATCCGAGAGAAAAACGCACCATTCTAATAAATTATCGGCTTAAGTCCCAAAATATAAATCCCTGGAGTATTGACAAATATACAAAAAAATCCACAAATAAACCCAAAATTACAAATCCCTAGATTTAAAAAATATAGGGCTAGTTGGTTTTTTTGAGAATCACATGTTTCTTAAAATCCTGTTAATTTTTTGCTGAATATCCGACCCCTCGACAACAATAAAGTATTAGAGATGTTATGCAAAGCGCTCGAGAAGTTTTAACAACAACGTTGGGATTACCTTGACGTTCGAGGAGAAACATCTGTTAAACGCGATCGAATTTTAATAAATTACGCACCTTTCACTAACACAGGGCTCACGAAGAATTAATCACGTCGTTTGAACAATACTAAAACAGACGTTATGTATGGGTATAAGTGTTGTCGAAATACAATTATTTGTTTCTTCGTGTGCCCGGGTGTACCGCAAATGAATATGAAAATTCGTCTTAATTGTACAAGGCCTAGTTGTATTTTAATTCCAACAAGTACGCTGCTAGATAAATAATAAGTTGTAATATCTTTGTCTCGATTTTTTGAGTTGCTAAATTATAATTATCAGTTTTTTTATTTAAAAACTATAAATATATTACGACATGCCACATAAGCTCGACAGAAATATATCGCGTCAAAAAATCTTTTAATCACGCCAATTTTATTACATAACTACAATTACTAATTCCTTAAGTTTATAATTTTTTTCACAGAAGTGTGTCAGTTCACTATCCACTATCTTCCTCGTGTTAAAATTTTACTAAAAGCTAATTCTAGACTAAATTTATTTTTGGTTTAGCAGTTTATCTTCTTTTTAAGAATCAACTTCCACTAACCCGAGGTGTTTATTGCCGATTTTGTTCCAAGTCGGGCGTAATGTAGACCTATATGAGATATGGGATTTCCTAAAAGGAGACGTTGCACTACCCATTCGATTTGCCATGGCAACCGAAAAAAATGTTCTTGACCACTTTAAAAAAAAAATCTCCATTTAAAAAAGCATGGGATTTTCACCAAAATTTTTAAAAATTTAAAATTTAAATTAAATTTTCCCAGAAATACCACTTTTCAGTGGCGGCTTAAGAAGGCTGGGTCCCCGGGGCGGCAATGTTTTGTGACACCCCCCAGGACCGTGCAGAAGTTTTCACGGGTCCTTCGTTTTGCACCCCCCCCCCCCACCTCAAGCCCAAATACATTCTTCAAGATTTTTTCCTCATTTTACCCCAAAAATGTTCCAATTTACCCAAACTTGATGAAATTTTACTAAATATGAACCATAGCAAATCGAATGGGTAGTGCAACGTCTCTTTTTAGGGAATTTAATATCTCATGTAGGTCTACATTACGGCCGACAGTCCCCGACTTTGAACAAAATCGGCAATAAACACCTCGGGTACTCCCCTTTGTAAGATAAGATGTACACCAAATTTGGCATACCACTTATTAATGAAATATAACTAATCAAAGTAATCCGTGAGAGAGCAGTTAATATCTTTATTCCTGTTGCTCCGTGAGAGAGCAGTTACTATCTATCCCTGTTGCTCCGTGAGAGAGCAGTTAATATCTTTATCCCTGTTGATCCGTGAGAGGTCAGTTAATTTCTTTCTCCTTATTGCTCCATGAGAGAGCAGTTAATATCTTTATCCCTGTTGCTCCGCGAGAGAGCAGTTTATATCTTTCTCTCTGTTGCTCCGTGAGAAAGAAGTTAATATCTTTCTCCCTGTTGATCCGTGAGAGATCAGTTAATTTCTTTCTCCTTATTGCTCCATGAGAGAGCAGTTAATATATTTCTCCCTGTTGCTCCGTGAGAGAGCAGTTTATATCTTTCTCCCTGTTGCTCCGTGAGAAAGAAGTTAATATCTTTCTCCCTGTTGATCCGTGAGAGATCAGTTAATTTCTTTCTCCTTATTGCTCCATGAGAGAGCAGTTAATATCTTTATCCCTGTTGCTCCGTGAGAGAGCAGTTAATATATTTCTCCCTGTTGCTCCGTGAGAGAGCAGTTAATATCTTTCTCCCTGTTGCTCCGTGAGAAAGAAGTTAATATCTTTCTCCCTGTTGATCCGTGAGAAAGAAGTTAATTTCTTTCTCCTTATTGCTCCATGAGAGAGCAGTTAATATCTTTATCCCTGTTGCTCCGTGAGAGAGCAGTTAATATATTTCTCCCTGTTGCTCCGTGAGAGAGCAGTTAATATATTTCTCCCTGTTGCTCCGTGAGAAAGAAGTTAATATCTTTCTCCCTGTTGATCCGTGAGAAAGAAGTTAATTTCTTTCTCCTTATTGCTCCATGAGAGAGCAGTTAATATCTTTATCCCTGTTGCTCCGTGAGAGAGCAGTTAATATATTTCTCCCTGTTGCTCCGTGAGAGAGCAGTTAATATCTTTCTCCCTGTTGCTCCGTGAGAAAGAAGTTAATATCTTTCTCCCTGTTGATCCGTGAGAAAGAAGTTAATTTCTTTCTCCTTATTGCTCCATGAGAGAGCAGTTAATATCTTTATCCCTGTTGCTCCGTGAGAGAGCAGTTAATATATTTCTCCCTGTTGCTCCGTGAGAGAGCAGTTAATATCTTTCTCCCTGTTGCTCCGTGAGAAAGAAGTTAATATCTTTCTCCCTGTTGATCCGTGAGAGATCAGTTAATTTCTTTCTCCTTATTGCTCCATGAGAGAGCAGTTAATTTCTTTCTCCTTATTGCTCCATGAGAGAGCAGTTAATATCTTTATCCCTGTTGCTCCGCGAGAGAGCAGTTAATATCTTTCTCCCTGTTGCTCCGTGAGAGAGCAGTTAATATCTTTCTCCCTGTTGCTCCGTGAGAAAGAAGTTAATTTCTTTCTCCCTGTTGCTCCGTGAGAAAGAAGTTAATATCTTTCTCCCTGTTGATCCGTGAGAAAGAAGTTAATATCTTTATCCCTGTTGCTCCGCGAGAGAGCAGTTAATATCTTTCTCCCTGTTGCTCCGTGAGAGAGCAGTTAATATCTTTCTCCCTGTTGCTCCGTGAGAAAGAAGTTAATATCTTTCTCCCTGTTGATCCGTGAGAAAGAAGTTAATTTCTTTCTCCTTATTGCTCCATGAGAGAGCAGTTAATATCTTTATCCCTGTTGCTCCGTGAGAGAGCAGTTAATATATTTCTCCCTGTTGCTCCGTGAGAGAGCAGTTAATA
Source organism: Leiobunum rupestre (assembly GCF_980474605.1). NCBI lineage: Eukaryota > Metazoa > Arthropoda > Arachnida > Opiliones > Sclerosomatidae > Leiobunum > Leiobunum rupestre. The sequence continues at coordinate 42,442,512 of NC_143393.1, read as the reverse complement.
TCTTTCTCCCTGTTGCTCCGTGAGAAAGAAGTTAATTTCTTTCTCCCTGTTGATCCGTGAGAGATCAGTTAATTTCTTTCTCCTTATTGCTCCATGAGAGAGCAGTTAATATCTTTATCCCTGTTGCTCCATGAGAGAGCAGTTAATATATTTCTCCCTGTTGCTCCGTGAGAGAGCAGTTAATATCTTTCTCCCTGTTGCTCCGTGAGAAAGAAGTTAATTTCTTTCTCCCTGTTGATCCGTGAGAGATCAGTTAATTTCTTTCTCCTTATTGCTCCATGAGAGAGCAGTTAATATCTTTATCCCTGTTGCTCCGTGAGAGAGCAGTTAATATATTTCTCCCTGTTGCTCCGTGAGAGAGCAGTTAATATCTTTCTCCCTGTTGCTCTGTGAGAAAGAAGTTAATTTCTTTCTCCCTGTTGATCCGTGAGAAAGAAGTTAATATCTTTCTCCCTGTTGATCCGTGAGAGATCAGTTAATTTCTTTCTCCTTATTGCTCCGTGAGAGAGCAGTTAATATATTTCTCCCTGTTGCTCCGTGAGAGAGCAGTTAATATCTTTCTCCCTGTTGCTCCGTGAGAAAGAAGTTAATTTCTTTCTCCCTGTTGATCCGTGAGAGATCAGTTAATTTCTTTCTCCTTATTGCTCCATGAGAGAGCAGTTAATATCTTTATCCCTGTTGCTCCGTGAGAGAGCAGTTAATATATTTCTCCCTGTTGCTCCGTGAGAGAGCAGTTAATATCTTTCTCCCTGTTGATCCGTGAGAGAGCAGTCAATTTCTTGCTCCCTGTTACTCCGAGGTCAGTGACGGAGTAACGGAATTGAAAATAATAATAATTATTATTATTATTATTTTATATTCCCCTCACCCAGCAATATAGTTTCTAATTGTATCTGATTCATTATCACCAGTAACCGATCTGATTTGATCTGCTATAATTCACCAGATTCTTATTAGCTGAATAGTTATCTGACTTATGTTTAGTATAAATATAATCTTCTGGAAAGCAAAAATCCAAATAAACAGTCATTAAAATTGGAGGATATGTAAAAATGAAAACTGTGAGGCATGAAATCTGCTGTCGGCTTACAACGAATTCAGATTAGATTCGGTTTGCATTTTGACCGATATCAACTGATTGGACAATATCTGAGCTTAATTGCGGATAAGCTGATATCTGATCCTTAGTAATTATTTTCAGATAACGCAACTGTTATTTTAGAATCGGTTGGAAGCACTACGTGTCAGAAAAAGAATAGACGACGATTGTCAGACATTTTTGACGAGGAAGTAGGATGTTTCCTTCGGAAAGAGAAACCAGAAACAGATCTTCGATCTATTGAAACTAATGTTTAAAGTTCATTCTCATTTCATTTCAGATTAAAATGCTTCGTACCATCAGAAGTCTGTGTCTGTCAAGGACGATGAGTGGGAATTCCGCGATGAAATTACTCCGTAAAGATGCGATGCCAATCTTCGGTAAGCCTGGCTCAAATACGAGGCTTTTCGGGGTCATCAGATCGAGAAACTATTTCAAAAGGGCCCCTAATTACGAGATGAGACTGTTAGCTCCTTCTAGTCAAAACGGATCGTCCAAAGGCGTCGTTTATTTGTTGGGCTGGACAGGTTGCGTTGACAAGAGTCTGAACCGTTACAGCCAGCTGTACCAAGAGATGGGTTTCACCGTCATCAGGTACAGTCCATCGGCTACCTTAATTTACTGTCTGAATCCCGTCTCGACGCTCACGAAACACGCCCAAAAGATGGTGGACTTGATGTACCATTATGACGTCCAAGAGCAGCCCGTCTTCATCCACGCGTTCAGCAACGGAGGCTGCGACATGATGTACTTGATCTGCGAAGAGCTTTTCGAGTGGTCCAAACACAAACGCGTACAAATTAAAGGCTGCGTTTACGACAGCGCCCCGACAGAGGTGACTTTCTGGCCCTCCTTCGACGCCATCGTGAACGTCACACCCGGCCCTCTAGTGGCCAAATACGTCGTCGCATCCCTGACCGTACCGTATATCTTCTCGACCTACTACGTCAACCGTTTCTTCGACTTCTTCAAGGGCGACCACACCACGGAACTATACAGAACTATGGTCTGGAGGAGCTTGTCCCAGCAAGAGAACTTCAGCCCGCAGTTGTTCTTGTACTCGGCGAAAGACCAAATCATCAGCCAATCCTCGATCGAGCGGTTCATGGACGAACGTCGCAAACGGGGTGTCGAAGTGTCATCTAAATTATTCGAAAAGAGCGTCCACGTGTCGCATCTCAAAACGTATCCCGAAGAATACGCGTCCGTTATCAGGAATTTTGTTCAACAGTGCTTGAAGCGAAGAGTCACTACGAAACTTCGGACCACCGACTTTCTAAACGATGTTCGTCTCGACAAAGAATGTGCCAAAGCAGCTCGAATGCAATGAAATTCAGAAATTATGATATAGTCTTTGACTTTCCGCTACAAGTTAACTATAACCAAAGTCAATAACAACCCTTTTCGCATCAAAGCTTAGTCAAATCACGGACTTTATTATGGCCAAATCAATTTCTAGTATCTATAGAGTTGCACCTTGGAACTTGGTGTACTGATTTTAACATTGTAATTTTGCGCGATGGTATATATTCGTAGCGTACGCTTTTGTCGATTCGAAGTCGTGAGTTCAAATCCCGTCTCTGACGATAATGAAAATTTTTAATTTTGATTTTATTAAATTTCCTTAAAACTTCATTTTTCTTATATAATTATATTTTTGTACATTATAACGTGTTTTAATTTAATAAAAAAAAACACATTTTCGTTTTGATTCATTCGAATCTGAGCCATTCCGTTAGACGCTACAACTACAATGATCAATGGGAGATGTCGCCACTGCGTCGAAAGAATTACACTCCCTTCCAACAACTCCATGGGCAAACTAGCCCATGCAACGACAATGGCTGAGTTCAGCGAGAAACCGTTTCGCACCGCTCGGTTCGTTGGGAAACAGAACCCGTACCAAGCGAGCATGCTTTTTAATTTAGTATTTTCGATGCGTACCGGGCCCATAACTGACTCTTGGAACGGAAAATTAAAAAATTCGTTCAACGCAAGAGTGAGAGTTAAAGCAAAATAAAATCTTCACTCTTTCCCACTCTATTTTTCCGTCACTCGTGAATCCACACTATGGTTCACACTTCCCTAAAGAGTAAGATTAGTTCCTGCTTTCACTGTTATACTTGGCGGGAAACCTAAAATTAAAAGCGAGAAATTTTAATTCGGTCCAAAAATTATAGTTTAGCGTTCTTTGCCGTTAATAGATGGCACCACGCTCTCCAGTAAAGTCATGAAATTAAATTGTTTTAGAAATCGATAAAAGTGAAAGAGTTGACCTTGACTAGACTTCACTTTTTTCCCGCGAGCTCACTAGGCGAGTGACGAAAAATTGAAAACTCCACTCTTACGAGTGGAATGGTTTATAATAATAATCAGCTAGGCTAATCACGCAAGACACCACCTTAGGCCTAAGTCATCAAGCGATTTTTAAAGCCATTAATTTAGGTGACCGGGTTACAATGCGTAGGAGGGTGGTGGCAAGCCCTTCATGCCACGCGAGCCAACAGCTCCCTACACTATCTATTACCGTTAACCTCAACAAGTTTTTATGGAAGGGGAAACCGAAGAACTCGAGGGAAAACCCCTTAAGCCAGTGGGGAGAGAACTTGCAAACTCAACGCAGAAGGAGTTGTTCAGAGTTTTCACACAGTGCCACAAACTGGGATCAAACCCGGCTCCTCTTGCTGCGAAGCGAAAGTGCTAACTACTCCACCACTCCACTTCATTACGGAATAGCATGGAATGAGATAAGTGTGGGAGAAAAATTACTCGCAGAAAATCACTCCGAGATTTTCCCAACCCTGGCTAGTAGGAGGAATCAATTTTAAGTCTAAATCAACTAAATTTTATTTGGATTTCTAATAAATAGATAAGTTTTCCGCCCGATTACGCCCTTTGATATGGACAAGGCTGCCAGAGTTCGCACCCGACATCCAACCCATAGAAATATAAATGTGACTAGAACCACTGCGATATCCGGTAATCTCAAGGAAAACGGGCAAGATAGAAGGCTGCCATGTGAGTGGAATCGCTACTTATCCACGCGGGAGTGCGCCATCTATGAAAGAAAATTTAAACAAGTTTTAATTTTCTTGAAATAGATGGCGTGCTCCCACAAAGAGTACTAGTGATTCCACTCTCATGGAAGCCTTCTTACTCGTACATCTCACCGCAATCTAATCGTGCTTCTAGTCTCATTTCTACTTCTATGATCCAACCCCAATCATTTACGGGTAAAAGTCCGCTTATCCGCACTTCGTAGCGGGCACCAATTGAGTAGTTTCAGTTCGTAGCTTTGGCTATGGCTGCCATTTTGTGCGGGATTTTTTATCTATGGGAAAAAGCATAGGTGACGTCGTGTCACGTGTTACTGAAATCACTGTATTGGCCTTCTGACCCAGATCGAGGGGCTAACCAGTAAGAATTTGCTTGTACACCGATTATGTAATCCTTAATGAGTACACATGATTACGCAATGAGTACAGATGAGTACACATGATTACGATGAGTACAGATGAGTACACATGATTACGCAATGAGTACAGATGAGTACACATGATTACGATGAGTACACATGATTACGATGAGTACACATGATTACGATGAGTACGCGTGATTTCATAATGATTACGAGTGATTACAGATGAGTACGAGTGATTACAGATGAGTACGAGTGATTACAGAAGATTACGTAATCATTACATTTAGGGTGTACACCGATTACGGGAAGTGGTTAGCCCCTCGACGCAGATCTAACAAGTGTAAGAAATAATTTGTTAGTAAGATCATAAAATAGTTTTCAAACTCATATTCGATCAAAAGTTGGTCAATTTTGATGTTTTTTGGTCAATTTTTATCTATTTTTTCTATTTTGGGCATTTTCGAAATTTTGAAATTTGTTAAAATTTTTCACAGGGGGGGGGGGGGGAGGGTCCTAGGAATCGATCAGAATCCCATGTTATTTTCAATGGGAAAATTTCCATTTGTTGTTGTCAAAAACATTTTTCGTTGCCATGGCAAAACGGTTGCCCATTGAATAAATTCCCTTTAGGATTTTTCAAGTTACATGAAGGTCTACCAATCCCCCGAGTTTGAACAAAATCGGTGGGTTACACTTCGGGATGTCTCCTTTGTAAGTAGAAGAATTCACGTTTTTTTATTAAATAGATCTTTATTTTGGAATCGACTACTAAGGCTTGCCGTCGGGTTTCGGGACTAGTTGGAATTCTAACCCAACCGACAACCTGACTAAAAACGAATATTTTTGCCTAACCCTTAATAAAAACTTGCTGTGGTTAACGGTAATAGTAAGTGTAGGGAGCTGTTGGTTCGCGTGGCATGAACCCGGCTACCTGTTTAAAGGCATTATAAGTCACCGGTTGACTTAGGCCTATGGTGGTACCTTGGGTATTAGCTTAGCTGATTATTTGTATAATAATTGTGAAGTCGGAATAATTTTAATAAAATCGTAGATCTAGGTAAGAAATGTTAGAATATATTTGTATAAAATAATGTTGGGGACTTCTTATCAACCACTTCCAATAGAACTCCGCTCAAATAGCCGTTTCAGTCATTGAGTTGGGAATATTAATCTAGAGATCCAATCAAATCTGCTCCCCGCGAAACAAGTTTTTGAAAATTACCGTCTCCTTTAAAATGAAGAGAAAACGTTATCATATGACCCGTGGCGCCATCCATTATTTTTGAAAAAAAATCAATTGCCGGAAAACGCGTCTTATTTGTACGAACCATTGAGAGATAGACGGCGCCACGGGTAGAATGATAAAGTTTTCTCGTTATTTGTGAGCAGACTGCAGTATTCTTATTTTTTGAAAACTTGTTTCGCGAAATACTGAAATCCGACGTTTTGATTGGACCTCTAGATTAATATTCCCAACTCAATGGTTTCGGCTTAGCGGAAGTCTCGCGTATTTTAAACACTAGAGGGCTAAGCACAGAGAAAACATCTTGATTACGCCAGGGAGTACAGAACGGGAGATGAAAAGAGGGTTTTTTTTTGGTTCTGCTGAAATAAGCTACACTTCAGCAGGCGCCTCTGCAAAATACGGGACACCTCGACTATTTAACGCCATCTATTATCAGCGGCCATGCGGATTTTGTTGAGAAATTCAAATTTTACACTCACGTGGTGAAAATAAGCATGGACCATTGTTACATAAATCGACTTTCAAAAGTCAAAAGAAAAAAAATTGTAATTATTTTAACAGATCTTATAATTATTTTATATCATTTTATTTATTTTTATATTTTAGAGAATGTGTTTAAAAAAGCCATGTTAAAGGCAAAAATGGGAAATATATTAGCCAAAGGCTTAAGGTTTGAAATATGATACAAAATTATATTTACATTGATTTAAGTTGTATTGTATCCTAAAAATGATACGCTTTACTCAAGAAACTTGGAATATTGCCAGTCGTAAGATAATTTAAATATTTACAACAAAGCCAAAATAAATTAGGTAGATGGCGCAAAAAGCCGTATCTTGTCCCGTATTTTGCCAACCTTTCCCCCCATCTCGATTCTCTGGCTTCTTGGTTGAGAACCCTAAAATATCTAGCAAAACGACTCCCGTTCTGTACTCCCTGATTACGCAATAGCTATGAAAATCAAATTGTTTGTAAATCTCGTTAATTGTCATACTTATTGTTATTATGTTACTTATGGTAACTGTGGGTATTACACGTAAAGATTACACTGATAGTTACTTATTTATAAGCTTCATTTTCGCTCTGTAATAGTTTTAGAAACTTTAGGGAGAGATGTATTATGTACTTTTGCTGCTTGGAAAAGTGCCTTGAACATGCGAAGGTTTTCTTAGAATGGGAATACCTTTTCCTTTTGGAAAATGATAAAATCTACGTTTTCTTGTGTTAATTAAATTTCCTTTGGCCATATATGTTTGTTTTCATGAAACGTACATGTACATAAATACGATTTATTTCCGCATAAGAATGTTTAACGGGAATTTTGGCCAAGAATGAAAACTGTGTCTCGTGAAATAATTTATTTCAAATTACGCTATCCCCCAAAATTCATTGTTTGTCACTGGCAATAGGGAAAAGATTGTGAAAATTACTTACTTTGGAAGTATTGAAACAAACACCGTTACGTACCATTAAGACTAGTTTTCACCAGGGTTGAACATAAGGATATTTTTTTTAGTAGTCAGCATGACTAATGAGCCTCCTACCTTAATTTATTTTAATAGTCACTGACTAGAGGGGGTAAAAAGGGGGGGGGGTATAAAATCAAGAAGGACAGCCAACATTTTGCTAAGTTTGGAATAAATTCAATTTTACACACCTTTATAGCACGAAAATTTATGAAGAACCTAATTTGTATATAAAAATATTGAATTTTGCCACTTAACACAATATTCAAAAAGTTAATCTAAAAGATTTCACTTGTTTATTTCCATAAAAATATCATACAACATATTTTTTAGTCTGTTTTGTGTAATTCATTACTTTGTATACTATTTGATATTGTATAAAAATATCTATACTTTGATGCTCAAAAGTAGCCCAAGTTGTGGTTTTTTGAGCAGTTTGTTTTGTTTAATTAATAAATAAATAAATAACTTCTCGTCTAGTCTACTATAACAGGGAAAAAATCTAAAAATCCAGCTAAGCCGCTTAAAAAGTTTTTTAAGAATTTCGTAAAATTTCGTCGAGCTTTAAAAATTTTCTGGCAAACGCGGCTGATGACGTCGTTCATGACGCGTCGGGAACATGCTTTCCCTCACCCCATTTCCTTGCCCCCCGATTTTATAGAAAGAACTATTAAAGTAGGAGTTTATTATCACTTGAGATACATCGTGTGATTTTTTAAATATAAAATGGGATTGATGAATGATGAATTTATGATTTGCCATTATTTATTAATATTTAGGTAAATTTTTCACTAGTCAAATTGACTACTGAGCCCCCAGATTTCGATTAATTTTAGTAGTCAGAGCATTTAATTTAGTAGTCAAATGCCGTGACTAGCGCTTTAATACAAACCCTGGTTTTCACTAGGACAAAAACGGCACGACGCAAAAATATTGTTTTAGCCGAAGCCTTGGTTTCCACTAGCGCGCGCAATGACCCGTCACCCAACTTTGGGACGCCAAAAGGTTTTTACGCGTGTTAAAAATAAACATGACGCGCGCTAGCGAAGTTTTACGTGGAACCTCACCGTCGCCGTGTTGTTGCCTAGTGAAAAGCCGGCCTTTAGGCCTAACGGGGAATTTTTGCGTCGAAGCTCGCTGTCGCGGCTTTTTGTCTTAGTGAAAACCAGGCCTTAGGCTTAGCGGGGAATTTTGGCGACGAAGCTCACTTTCGTGGTTTTTTTCCTTAGTGAAAAACTGAAAACCAGGTATTTAGGCCTAACCGATAAATTGTATGTACAAATGTTTTTACACGTGTAAATTGATATGCATTATTTCGTACGGTAGTGTAAAGCAAGCATTGTTTTTCGTCGACGTTCGCTGACTTAACCCTAAATGAAAATCAGTCTCAACTCATTGTTTAATACGTTCGGTCGTTTCCCGTTAAAACGTCTACAAGATTATGCTTAGAATCTCAAGGTTATAGCGTACCAAAAATTTCCTCGCAGTTGAAGTAAGAATTAGGAAAGAATTGAAAAATAAAATAAAAGTGACACCCTAAAAACATCTTTGTCCATACAGTCGACGATGTTTCTTCTCGGTAGGAGGACGCGATTTCCCTGGTCTCGCTACATATTACATTTCGAGGCTAAAACGACAAAGAGATTCAAAACGAAACGGCCTAACTTCGAAACTTCGATGGTCGTACCCGCAGCCAGTCCGGAAAACCCTCAAGTGGTGTTCCTCCTTGGATGGACCAATTCGGGAAACAAGAATATGTCCAAGTATCGCGAAATTTACGAGAAAGAAGGTCACGCGGTGATCACGTGCAGTCCTTCGGCGCCCATGGTCTACGGTTTGCGGCCCCGACCCAAGTGGGATCAAGAAGCGGACCATTTGCTTCAATTACTCTACGAAAGTAACTTGCAAAATCGTCCAATTTTCTTCCATCTATTCAGCGGCGGGGCTTTTATGTATTACGTGTTGTGCAAACGCCTCGAAGAAGAACGACACAAGAACGTTAGGATGACGGGCACGGTGCTGGACAGTGCTATATCCAGGGTCAAACCTAGTCTCATCTACAGGGCCATGGTCACGGTGGCTCCGGGAAACGCCTTTACGAAAAGCTTGATATCCTTATCAGGCATCTTCGCGGCTTACACCGTCTTCTTATCCAACATCGTCATAGACGCGTTGAAAGGAGAAGCTATTACCACGGAGGACAATAGATTGTTCAGCTTCGCCACGTTGTCTACTCAACCCAACCTAGGTCCCCAACTATTTTTATTCTCCAAGGAGGACCAGGTCATCGACTATCAAAGCGTCTTGTACTTAATTAAGAAACGGAGAGAACGAGGTGTTGAAGTTCATTGGAACATGTGGGACGATTCCCCTCATGTCCGACACTTCCAACTACATCGCGAAGAATATCTGACTCTCTTGAACGAATTTCGACGAATTTGTAGCAGAAAATCATTCTCCGTTCACGAAGAAGTGGTCAAATTGAAAGCCAATCAACTGGGATTGATTGACAAATGGAGGCTTAAATGATAACTTACGGAAAAAAACTAATGAAGATTCAACTTCTGTAAACCTTATCTGGTCCCTAATAGTCATTGCATAAACCAGATGTATATATATTTATTACGAGAGTGGTATTAATCTAGCTATCTTGCTAAAGTTATTCGTTTGAAATATGAACCTTCTCAGGTTACCTTTGATTTTTCCAAAAATAGTGCATGATTTTCATATATTGCCTCGTAAAAATATATCACAGGAAAAATATGCTGTATCAATAGGTAAATATCACTAACCACTGTATTTTAACATTTTACATCTTTAATGATATCTATTAATTAATATCTATTAAAAACTAGCTTTAATACCCGGCTTCGCCCGGGGTCTTAGTTTTAATGAATTAGTACGTAAGAAAGGTAAACGCTGTAGCAAAAACGCAACACGCGTAGCAAAAACTGTAGCAAAAACGCAACACGCGTAGCAAAAACGGGAGCAAAAACGCAACATGCGTAGCAAAAACGGGAGCAAAAACGCAACACGCGTAGCAAAAACGGGAGCACAAACGCAACACGCGTAGCAAAAACGGGAGCACAAACGCAACACGCCTAGCAAAAACGGGAGCACAAACGCAACACGCGTAGTAAAAACGGGAGCAAAAACGCAACATGCGTAGCAAAAACGGGAGCAAAAACGCAACACGCGTAGCAAAAACGGGAGCACAAACGCAACACGCGTAGCAAAAACGGGAGCACAAACGGGAGCACAAACGCAACACGCGTAGCAAAAACGGGAGCAAAAACGCAACATGCGTAGCAAAAACGGGAGCAAAAACGCAACATGCGTATCAAAAACGGGAGCACAAACGCAACACGCGTAGCAAAAACGGGGGCACAAACGCAACACGCGTAGCAAAAATGGGAGCAAAAACGCAACATGCGTAGCAAAAATGGGAGCACAAACGCAACACGCGTAGCAAAAATGGGAGCAAAAACGCAACACGCGTAGCAAAAACGGGAGCAAAAACGCAACATGCGTAGCAAAAACGGGAGCAAAAACGTAACACGCGTAGCAAAAAGCCCCGAACAACTTAAAAATCCCAACTAAACCTCCCCTTCCACGAAGTCCCTTTCTTTCACACTAACTCCCCTTCCACGAATTTAACACTAACCCGTTCAAAAAGTTTCAAGGTCGGGACGGGCGCAAGGAACCCAAGAAGGGAGATAAGGGGGGCAAAGGAGTGGAAGTCGAGAAAAAAAATTGAAAGCCGAAACCAGCCGGAAAAATAGATAAGGGAAGCAAAGAGGCAAAATTCCTAAGTTGAGTAAAATAAAAATAAAATTGAATTAGATTAATAACCATGTCAGGTATTTGGAATTAGGCGCGTTTAGTTAGAAAACAGGCCCTGAACATTGAGTTAAAATTTCAAAGCTCTAGAGCTAACCGTTCTCGAGTTTTTAGGAACAGGACATACAAATAAATAAATAAATAAAAGGACAAACTTTAAGACTTATAGTTATAGATAGTTCATTTTAATGTTAAGTAAGTAACCCGTAAAAGATATTACAAATTTCTGCTCTTACTATTAATTTTTTTTTTGTAAATTTTAAGCGGTACCAGAAGTCAATAAACATTAAACATAAGTGTATCAGTTACTCGAAACAATCACCGATAAAGCGTATCAAGTGACGTAATAGCGACGTCATAGCCAAACCGACACACCCATTTGAAACAATATAGGTATCTATGGTTGAAGCAAGGATTCTATATTTTTAGAAGGATAGGAAGTGATGGCGCGAAAACGCACGACTGCGCAGTAGCTCCTTCCAAAATCAAATATCGCTACCGTGAAGGCGCCAAAGCCCATTTCGCCGTTGAGCGATTTGGCCTTGGGGCAGGGTTTGTGGAGAGTTGGTTGATAGACTCCGATTTTTGTACTCTTTAATATTCTTAGTCTGCGCCAGACGGTGCAGCGAGCGCTATGTTTAGGGGCTCGTCATCAGCTCTCTGCTTTCATCATACCAAGAAAAAATTTTTGCGTCTTCGACTCTACTCCATTTTATCAGTAGGCGATACTTTTTATAAATTTTACGAATTTGCGGGCGGTAAATATAGTTTTATGAACAATGATTTTTATCGGTGCTGTGCTTTCGTTTTTTAATTTAGTTGTCTTTAAATAGTGGTAAAATGACATCGGAAATTTCAAATAAGTTTTTTTTAAAGTTTTCTTACATAACATTTTTCCATAAATTCAAATCAATATTCTAATTTAACTTTAAAAATCTAATCTGTAAACTCGCAATTATAGCTACAAAACATCAGTGCGCTACTTTATTTCCAAAACCACGTATCTTTAAAAAAAATTGTGCAAAGATACGTGGTTTTGGAAATAAGATAGCGAATGAGCTTCACCGCTATACTTCTATGTGCTGCAGAGAAGTGGTCGACATTTCAAAGGGGTTACATAGTGATGACAGCGCCATCTATATTTTCCAATGGCGTCATCAAAGCTATACTATGGGAAAAAATCGGAGTCTATCAACCATCTCTCCACAAACCCTGCTTGGGGTGAGTAAAAGCGGTAAAAGTGACGTCACTCTTTTGTAAAACTCCGCCAGGCCGTTTATACAGGGGAACATAGTCACTTCCTATCCTTCTAAATATATAGAATCCTTGGTTGAAGTGAGGCGTTTTAAGTGAAATTGTTTCCTGTAAAAAAACGGGAAAAAATAAAAACCACCTGGTTAAAAGGAAACACTTGTTGCATACCGTACAGGTGAAAAGTTTCCATTACTTCAACAAGAACCAAATAAACCGTAACTTGCGGGTCCTGGCTCTCGGAAATATTATATTTTAATATTGGCGATTTCCTTGAAGTTGTTTTACTAAGCACCTATTTTAAAAAAAAAATATTTCTTAATACAAAATGTATTATTAAACAAAAATAATAATAATTTATTTGATACCGCACAAAATGTGGAATCTGTATTGTTTTTAAACCAAAGTTCGCAATATATCAAATTGGCCTTTTTTCCTATTGTGGTAGATCATCATTTTTTTTAACAGGATATTAATTTCTTTGTGTTGGCTACTTGTGTGTCTTAACGATTTTCTGAAGAAATATTTTTAAATGACTGTAAATAATCGGTAGGATAATTTCCTTCAAATATGACTTTCACCAACTTCCTCCATGAAAAAAACAACACTTTTAAACACGAAATCTTATTCAATAAAAAAATAAATAAAAAAATCTTCAGTTTTGTTCGATAAATGATCTGAAACACTTTCTGGTTTAGAAAAAATTATCGAACTTAAAATAATTTAATTTTAATTGGAAATTAGATTAAAAAATTAGCAGATAATCGATCAATACAATAAATACCTGAATCGAGATGAACCTAGGCAACAGTATGAGTCCAAAAACGACAATATATGGTAAAAAAACATTGTAGTCCGATATTTTATTAGTTCATGGTTAATGGGAGTCACACTATTGGCTACTAACATATTTATTTAAGCCAATGGAAAACGTCTAAATTGAGAAGGAATTTTTTGCGTCGGAATTTTAGTCAGCCCAATGCAGCTTTACTGAAATTTATAAACTCGCTCGGTTGCCGGGAGTAGTGGCGTCCGGGAGGCAGAGTTTGTGGATGGCCGTGTGAGGACGACCACCAATCCCCCAACGGGTGGTCGGAATACTTCCGCCACGGGTGTCCCCACCCCTGTCCCCACGTATCCCCCCGTTGGCGTGGCCGTTACACATATCTCGCCCTGATTAATCAAATGGACGAGAGGACTGAATTGTCCCACACGTCACAATCGAATAAAAAAAAAAAAAACTCGCTCGGTTTGTGTGGATGAAGTTAAATTATGAGTAATTTAGAAAAAGAAAAGGTTGCGGAAAATGACCAATAAGTGATCGCTTTCCGAAAATGGAACAAGTCGTCGAAGTGGGATATTCCACCAGCGTTATTAAAACCCATATCAAGCCTAAAAGAGTTAGGCCTAGGCTCAAAAGAATCTGCAAAGACTCCAACCTTGTAGATGCGCCAGAAAAGCTGAACCTGAATTTCAACTACTTTTTCCAATAAACCCGCTTCTTTTATTTGACAATGCAAATTTATTTTAGAACGTGAGTCTCCGATAACTTCATTAATTTACAAATTAATTACATTGACAAAACTTGACATTCTATTGTACATTTTAGCTCCTAAGCCTTGGTTGTTCAAACCAGTTTGTTTACTAAAATAATGGCCGTCGGTTTATCAGACGTAGAGCTAATTGGGCGACGACATTATCGGCATTTGAGATTCGATGACGTCAAATATTACATCAAATATTACGTAGGAAGAAATAGAGCTAGTGGCATACTTATGAGTAATTATGTTACATATGCTCATAAGTATGCCATAAAAGCACGGGACATGACGTACATTAAGACACTTCCAACTCCGTGACGGAAAATGCGTCATCCACTTTCATAGAATAGAAACAGAACTTGGGGTATGTTCAGTAACTTGCAACAAATTCAACGGTTCAAGATTTAGAAAACGCGCAGAATTCCTCACGCGTTTTTGCATTTGACAATTTATATTTTTGCTCGTGCCTCGCGTTCACGTGATTCCGTTTCCATGGTAACCTTTTCAATAGCGCAAGGATTATAAGACATTTCCATATTTGGGTCCGCTTATGTTCCGTGTGAAAAAATTATTATTATTGTGTCAAGAAATATATTTCTAACAAGACCCCGACAGATGGCGTTACTGTTTCAATTTTAATTGTAGTTTTTAGTCGGCTCTTTGTAATTCGCGACCGAAAACTATCGCAACGCCCCCTTTGGCTCGCCATTGAAACGTAGATAGGTCACGGCTAAAGCAGGCGCTATTAGTTTTTCCTCATCGTTATTCGTAAATTTTATTTTTTATAAATAATGATACTTGCATTGTAATATAATTTTTGTATAGTTTGCTTATATTTTAATAAGTTTATTTAAGAAAAATTCGAACTATTCTAAGAGTTAACTTTGCCTCTGAAGGTACTTACTTTGCACTTTAAGATCAAAACCTCGTCTTCACTATAGACTTCGTGCGTAGTTTAAATTTTGGTCATAAGTATCGCCGCCTACCGACCGAGTTTTAAATTGAATATATGAAAGCTGTCCAAAATTCTTTCTGCACAACAGCTCAAAGCTCAAGCGAAAAACATAGAAAAATTCACATATTTAGATGACGGATATTAAGCCAGATGGCGCTATATTTCCTAAGCTCGAAGACTTTTATTTATCACCCTCAATGTAACCTGGTAGTCATTTTGCCAACAGAAAGAGAGTGAAACTATAATTGTTTGTCCACAGTAACTGAAAATAGTGTTTAGTCTATGTAGAGGAAGTTTAAAGGCCCATTACGGGACAAAAATACTTCAAGCGTAAACCCATCTTTACTTCCATTAAGTCATGCACTTCGCTAAGCCAACGAACTGTACCATTTTGATGGCAGATCTTGGAATTCGAGGTATCGTGGTTAAGCGCGTCTTAGAACTTTCCAAAATTCCCAACGAATAAAGTCTACGAATACTTTAAAATTAACTAAACAGAATTATCGAGTTATGTCCTTAATTAATAGCAAAACGCGTTTCGCGCTGTCCATCTTGAGATGTACGTTTAGGACTAAAATCATCGCCAAATTAAAATCAACCAGACCCAATTTTGAAACGTCGGTTGTCGTACCCCATCGTGATTCGAGTAGGGGCCAATCTCAAGTGGTATTCTTGCTAGGATGGACCAATTCGGTAACGAAGAACTTGTCCAAGTACAGCGAGATATACGAGCGAGATGGTCACGCCGTCATCACGTGCAGCATGGCGGCCTCGATGGTATACGGACTCAATCCAAGACGCAAATGGGATTACCAAGCGGACCAATTGGTAAAGCTCCTCTACGAAAGAAATCTGCAAAACCGGCCAGTTTTCTTCCACGTTTTCAGCGGCGGTACCTTCATGTACTATTTACTTTGTAAACGATTCGAAGAGGAACGACACAAGAACGTCAGGGTGACGGGTGCCGTGTTGGATAGTACCCTGGCCAGGTTCAAATGCGCGCTGTTCTACAGGGCCATGTTCGCGGTGGCCCCTGGAAATTCGCTAATTAAAGGAATCGTATCTGTTTCGGGTGTCTGCGTGGCCTATTCCGTGGCCCTACTCAACATTACAATCGACGCCTTGAAGGGAGACGCGTCCACCACCGAAAACTACCGGCTGTTCAACTTCGCCATGTTGTCCACCCAACCCAACCTCGGACCGCAACTGTTCTTATTCTCCAAAGCGGATAAAGTCGTCGATTACGCGAGCGTGCTTCACCTAATTAAGAAACGGAGAGAACGAGGTGTTGAAGTTCACTGGAAAATGTGGGACGATTCCCCTCATGTCCGACACTTCCAACTACATCGCGAAGAATATCTGACTCTCTTGAACGAATTTCGAGAAATTTGCAGCCGAAAATCATTCTCCGTTCACGAAGTGGCCAAAATGCAAGCCAATCAACTGGGATTGATTGAAAAATGGGCGCTTAAATGATTAAGATAGCATACTAATAACAGAGAAGGACAGAAATGTGTCAATACGATAATAATGAGCGTAGAGTAACGGAAAAAGAGTAGAAAACGAAAACTATGCCGCGGGAGCTAGGGAAAGACAGAAAAGGAGGACGGAAACCAAAGAGTATAAAAACTACGTAACCTAGAGATATAATGACGGTCGAAAGCAGTAAAGGAAGTTGTAGCAACCGGGGGGGAAGTCACTCAGTGAATTTGCACTTCAAATTTCGGTACCGCAGCGCCACTACGGCAGTTTTAAGTGGCAATCATTTTGATTTAGTTCAACATTCTTGAAAATTCCTTAAGGAATTGGTTACCTTTAGGACTTGGCAACGTTAGAGAACAAACGCCTTATTCTTCACTTTTTGAAAATAAACACCGAAACAACGAATCCACAAATTCTAACTAAAAAAATCACGAAACAGTAACCAATTACTGTCACTTTTTTGAATTGACAGATATTAGACAATTAAATATCCAAAATGCCAAATTTAGCACCTCCGCAACACCGTAACTGCCATTTTTCTCCGGTTTTATTATTTATTGTACTAAATACTGCCGTAGTGGCGCTGCGGTACCGAAATTTGAAGTGCAAATTCACTGAGTGTCTTCCCCCCCGGTTGCTACAACTTGCTTTACTGCTTTCGACCGTCATTACATCTCTAGGTTACGTAGTTTTTATACTCTTTGCGGAAACCGGGAGGATTTTTAGCGCGAGATTGTGGCGCCATCTCTCTACAAAATGTTCGGTTTAGTACGCAGCAGCCTATCACGAGTTGTCAACTTGTCAATAATTTCATAGTTCAAACAATTATACTCTTTGGTTTAAAAGTATCTGTTTTTGTTTTTTCTTATAAACTATAATGGGTAAAAGTACTGGATGGACTTGACTTCCTAATTTCTGAAATTTGCATAGTTTAAATGTATGTTTTTAGTGTTTTGGCTAAGAAACTCCTTATTTATTAAATCCAATTCCTGAAAAAATATTTACATCGTAAAATCAAATTTGAAAGTTTCCATGTTCACAAACACGTACCAGTATCAGTTTTTTTCCTTTATGCCTTTGTTCACTTTTTAATATTGTTTGTTTTACAATAAGTAAAGCGCCTTTTGAATTACCCGGAAAAATATAGTAGAGATAATCCAAGAGATGGCGCCAAGTACAACATTTTCGTACCACGCGCGGAAAATACTCCCGGTTTCCGACCCCCTTTTCTTTCTTTCCCTCGCGCATAAATTAAGTATGAAGGCTTTCGATTTCCACTCTTTTTCAGTTAGAGTAAAAAAAGCTCGTTTACGGAACCCGTGGCGCCATCCATATGTCTTATGGTAAACTATTAAAATCTGCTTATTATTAAAATTAAAATCATCGTGAGTAATATTAAACTGAAATTCATTTTATATCAAAATTTATACAACATTAATTATTTATAAAAATAATATAATACATTTTAAGGAAGGATCTTTAATTGGTACCAATTAAATGTTATATGACAAGCACACCCCAAAACGATTAAAAGAAAAATTAAGATGAACGAAAAAGAAAATTGGTGAGCTTGAGCCAAAAGCCTAACGCAAAACAGTCCTTGAACCTGGCGGTTTCCAGTCTAAATGCACGTGACGAGAAGCTGTTTTATAGGTACTTACGTCAGTTGCTTTGACCTAGTCCCAGCTTCGACAAAAGCACGTTTCCGCTACCCGTGGCGCCATCCATATGTCGGATTGGTAGACTATTAAAATTTGATACAATAATAAAATACCACAGAAATCTTTATCACCAGCGAATATCACACTAATCTAATTTCTTATACGTAAATTAATATCCTAAAACGACTTTATAACTTCTTTAAGGACATTTCAACTTTAAGGGTACAAACTAAACGTTTCGTAACAGATACACCTCAAAACGATTAAAAGAATAATTATTCTGAATCGAAATAAAAATTGAAATACCGGCGACCACAGCCAACGGCTCAAAAAACACGTGACTAGAAGCTGTTTGTAGGTATACTCACTTTACCTAACGATTTCGTTTTACAAAATGGGTACTGATTTTACCGAACCCCCGCCTTTAACCGCGTTGCTTGATAAGATAAGGTAAAACCACATTTTCGCATATATTCCGATAAAATCGTAAGAGAAAAGGGGTAGCGAATCGCCAGATTTTTACAAGCTCAAGCCAACAGTTCACGTGCAACGAATACGATATAAAAAACGGCCCGATGAGCGATGCACGATAGGACCACATCCAACGCCCAGTAACCCAAATTGCTGGCCGTAGACACTTTGGAGAATCAGCCGACTACAGTTTCAGCTTTCTTTAGGGGACAACTTCGGACAAGTTTATATTTTACGCGAAATACTAAATAAAATAATGCCATAGTGTTATAATTTAAATAAGTTTTGTTTTGTTTTAAGCTTTTTATTATATTTTTCGTATAATAAGAGACACAAAAAAAAAACTAGGCGTCATTTTCACATCCAGTATGAATAGACGTTGTTGATAGCGGACCGAATCAACAACATTCCCCGAATACCGGCTTTTGATTCGGCGGAAACGCGTCAACTAGAGTCGACTTAGACTACTTGTCAAGTTGTCGCTGTGATTTCTGGAAGATATTCGATTCTACAACATTATTTTTGGATTATTTAAAATTTTATTCAAATTCATTCGTCTAGAAAAGCAACATTGTTAGGTAATGATTTAAATTTGTTTTTAAATTTATGCAGAATTTGGCCCGTAATTGTTTATTGCGACTAAGCCTCGGTCAACTCACGAGGATCGTTCGATTTTCCGGTTTTTGGGGATGAATACAAGAATTAACGTAGATTGACTAGAATAGGTTTATGGAGGTAGAATTGGGGCTAGATACTTGATAAATTAAGCGCGAAAGACAAAAATCTTAAATAAAAACAAGTTCAGCAAGCTTAGCTTATTTTATAAAAAAAAAAGGCCTATTAGATATTTCTAGACGCCCTGACAGGGCCAGACCGTCTTATTAACCAAATGGTTGTAAAAAAATTTAAAAAAAAACTAATATTTTAAGAAAATATACCCTAGAGAAATTAGACCGGTTAAGTTAACCATTAAAAACGTGAACGGGGAAACTTGTAGGCTTGTAGCAGACCGAATTGTACAGAATAAACTTACAAGTTCCCCGTTTACGTTTTAGAGGAGTGGCTTAACCTTTAAGAATCGACAATTCCGCTACCTTTTAACTCCAAAATCAGGTATCTCAAATAAGTAAATTTTTGTTAAGTTATTTAATTTTTAAGTAATAATTTTAAAAAAAGAACAACAATTGATAACTTTTTAAACTATGTATGCGCAATTTTACACATTTTAAATGGATTTATAGGAACTCTTTCAAAATGAATTTTGGGTCGTGGTTTCGCGAAACAAATTCGGAAATTTTGAGTCGGCGCACGCAGCCGTCAACTCTATCATTATACGGGTGGTGCCATCTATCACTTTCAAGGTAGAATATTGGAAAAAGTAATTTTCATAGGATATAGTTCCCTGCGCTAACAGCGGATGGCGCCACGAACAAATGATAGTTTCGCGGAAGGCAGATTGAAACTGTAATTCTAGCGGTATTATTCCCAATTCCGATGTGTCTATACCTGTAAAAATATGGTCGTTAAGGTCAAACTGTGCTCTAGTGCCTAAAATAATTTTGGTAATTTTTAACTTTATAGTTAATTTGGTATAATTAATTTAAAAATGTGGGCGTAGATTTTAAAGAAAAATATAGGTAGGGAAGCCATTGTTATTGCATTTACCTGGTTTTATAACTAAGGTAGCTAATTGCTAGAATAAGTATATTTTTAGAATTTTTCAAATAACCTTGAATTATAAATTAAATCTTCAAAAAAAACGAGCCTAATATATGAAGTTGGGAGGGCCTGAAGCGACAGTTAAAGACGCGATTGAAATGTGATGCAAATCTTATGTTTCTACTAAAATGTTTTATTTTTCCTGTAAGCATTCGATCGAATTGGCGTCGTAGGAAGCTAGCCCTGTCACCGTGACACGAATCAAACGCGGCAGTCGACGTGGAAATCGCTCCTTCGACAAGTGAACCAAAAACATCGTCATGAAGTTGATCGGAACATTGACTCTCAAGTGTCTTTCCCACGTCGCCAAACCGGCCTCATCGCAACCCTCCCTCGCCAGACACTTTCGGTCGTCGGCTATCGCGCCCAAACAATACCGAGTGTCCGTCCACCTTAACGAAGAGGGAAAGAACGAGGCGTTGAGTAACGGACAACAGCCCGGCGTCGTGTTCCTCTTCGGATGGACAGGAAGTCGCGAGAAGCACTTGCAACGCTACAGCGACATTTACGAGAAACGCGGCGAAGCGGTCATCAAGTACTGTCCGTCTCCGTATTTCATCTACAAACTGCACGTCAGAAAGGACTACCAGCGCGTGTCCAAGGAACTGGTCAATTTACTGAGCGCCAACGGTCTGGAGCGCCAACCCGTGTTTTTCCACAGCTTCAGCAACGGCGGAGCGTACATGTACCACGCCGTCTGCAACCAGTTAGCCGACAGCGGAACCCCCATCCGCGGCTCAGTCTTCGACAGCACCCCTGGAAAGTCGGGATATTACTTGATCAAAGGTTCGGTGGCTCAGGTCACTCCGGGGAACGCTCTGGTCAAAACCACCGTCGGGTTTCTGGTCTGGTCGTACTGCGAGATCTTTCTGCGCTACAAGTACCTTTTGGAGTCCTTGGCCATGAAGGACTTGTCGAAAACCGAAGACTACCGTTACTTCTTGCACCGGTCCATGGTTGTCCAACCCAATTTGGGACCTCAACTTTGCCTGTTCTCCAAGACGGACGACGTGACCTTCTACAAAGACGTGCTGGCGTTCGTGGAAGAGAGGAAAAGGCGCGGAGTGGATATTCAAGCGAAACTGTGGGAAGAATCGCGACATATTAAACATATCTTGGACCACACCGATGACTACTTAAATTTGGTGGAACATTTTTTCGAAAAGTGTCGTAGTCAAAAGAACTACGCGTTTGCTCCCAATTTGAACGAAGCCGAAACTGTCCTGGTTCGAAGTAAATAAACTCTTTTCTGTTTCTGGAATGTATTTATCAAAACCAATTGTACCTAGTTAATTGAAGTTACCGGCTTTAAACGCTAATTTATCATTTCAAAAATCCCCCACTGGCAATACAAAAGCTTAAAATTTGGTTTCCTTAAAACTTTCTCAAAGCAGGGTAAATAAAAATGTGTCTTTTGAATTTCGGAACACGCTTAAATGAGCGTTAAAAAAGAGTTGTATTCATCGAATTCAATGTAAAGAAATTGATGTTTTAATAATACAATATAAATGTTTAAATAAAATTTCCCCAAGTGCTTTTAACGACTAAAATATTTACATTTCGTTCATTAAAAACGAGACATAAATGATTGAAGTATTTTTGCATCAGTTTATCTTTTTCAAAACCGCCTATTATTAAGTTTTTTTTAAATATTAAATGTTTCTAATGTAAAGAAATTAATATTTTAATAACCCAATAAAAATATTTAAATTAAATAAATAACAAGTTTTTCTAACGACTGGAACATTTAATCTCCCTCATTATCTAACACTAGCCGAAAACGCCTTTCCCCTAAAACAAAATCAATCCTTATTGGTTTCATAAAATTGACGTCTTGCCCCTCGTGCCGGGAGAAAATTCGACCATGATGAATGCTGATTTTATTCGTATTAAATCATAAATGCATTTTATGTTCAGGTACCAAGTCAACTGGTGTCCCTATTTTACAATCACCGTGTCTGTCTGTCTGTGGGTCTGTCTGTCAGGGGCTATGAACGCGTTCCCAGTTTCTTGGAATTAGGGAAAAGCTTTTTCCAAAAGAGCCCTCTGTTTTTCATTGGGTGTAGTATAAATTTTCTTCAATATGCGTTAGTTTCGGGCGCGATTCGAACCCGAGCCCTCCTGCACGACAAGTGAACGTTCTACCACAGAACAGAACAGAACCACGGATATATGTTACTAAAAATTAGAAACTCTTCCGAGGAGAGGTATATCTTGGCTTGCCAACTTGTTATTTATTTTAATCCATTAGAAGAATTTTTAACAATTAGGGATTTGTGTGTATTAGTTTCACCATAAGTGTATAATATTGCAACATAAGTGTGACACTTTCTATACTTCACTCGCAAACGTTTTACTGAGAGCTATTCACAAGACAGACTGCATTACGGGCTTCGTCGCCGTTTTGCGTCCGCTTGCTAGCACGTCACACGTAGTCTTTAACAGTGCCTCGCTAGGGGCAGATTTTCTTCTTGTGATGACGTCACTCCGTTACTAGCTCTCAATAAAATATTCCTCAAAGTGACAAACTTATAAAATAATATTATAGACTTATGGTTTCACTTAATGTAATAATAATAATAATAATAATACTCATCTAGGCTAATACGTTAGAGGTACAAAAACACATGATACAGCTGCTAGCCTCGTCAGCGTGACACGAATCAAACGCGGCAGTCGACGTGGAAATCGCTCCTTCGACAAGTGAACAAAAAACATCGTCATGAAGTTGATCGGAACATTGACTCTCAAGTGTCTTTCCCACGTCGCCAAACCGGCCTCATCGCAACCCTCCCTCGCCAGACACTTTCGGTCGTCGGCTATCGCGCCCAAACAATACCGAGTGTCCGTCCACCTTAACGAAGAGGGAAAGAACGAGGCGTTGAGTAACGGACAACAGCCCGGCGTCGTGTTCCTCTTTGGATGGACAGGAAGTCGTGTGGAACACTTGCAACGCTACAGCGAAATTTACGAGAAACGCGGCGAAGCGGTCATCAAGTACTGTCCGTCTTCGTATTTCATCTACAAACCGCACGTCAGAAAGGACTACCAGCGCGTGTCCAAGGAACTGGTCAATTTACTGAGCGCCAACGGTCTGGAGCGCCAACCCGTGTTTTTCCACAGCTTCAGCAACGGCGGAGCGTACATGTACCACGCCGTCTGCAACCAGTTAGCCGACAGTGGAACCCCCATCCGCGGCTCAGTCTTCGACAGCACCCCTGGAAAGTCGGGATATTACTTGATCAAAGGTTCGGTGGCTCAGGTCACTCCGGGCAACGCTCTGGTCAAAACCACCGTCGGGTTTCTGGTCTGGTCGTACTGCGAGATGCTTCTGCGCTACAAGTACCTTTTGGAGTCCTTGGCCATGAAGGACTTGTCGAAAACCGAAGACTACCGTTACTTCTTGCACCGGTCCATGGTTGTCCAACCCAATTTGGGACCTCAACTGTGCCTGTTCTCCAAGACGGACGACGTGACCTTCTACAAAGACGTGCTGGCGTTCGTGGAAGAGAGGAAAAGGCGCGGAGTGGATATTCAAGCGAAACTGTGGGAAGAATCGCTTCATATTAAACATATCTTGGACCACACCGATGACTACTTAAATTTGGTCGAACATTTTTTCGAAAAGTGTCGTAGTCAAAAGAACTACGCGTTTGCTCCCAATTTGAACGAAGCCGAAGTCGGTCGTGGTTAGAAGTAAATAAACCTAAAGCCTTTTCTGTTTCTGGAATGTATTTATCAAAACAAATTGTACCTATTTATCTGAAGTTACCGGCTTTAAACGTTAATTTATCATTTGAAAAATCCACTACTGGCAATACTAAAGCTTATAATTTGGTTTCCTTAAAACTTTCTCAAATCAGGGTAAATAAAAATTTGTCTTTTGAATTGCGGAACACGCTTAAATGTGCGTTAAAAAAGATTTGATTCATTATAAATGTTTAAATAAAATTGCCCAAAGTGCTTTTAACGACTAACATATTTACCACCGGCGGCCGACACATAACGTGAAACCATGAAGCCCGTCGCACACTGAACGGTTTTTCGTCTCAGCAACTGTTGTTGGTACCGCCAACGTTGTTGGTACCGACGAGGCCCTCAAGGGGTCGGAGTGTGCAATAACTGGTGGCTTTACCGGGGAGTCGGGGTCCGGCTCTTGTAACCCATAAGGGCGGTGGCGCACTGGGAGATGTTAGCTCCGTCCAAAGGGTCCTATCTCCAACCTCCGACTTCGGTAAGGTGTGGGCTGGATACTGGGCTTCGGCCCAGGCTAATGGAGAGGGGCCGGGCAGACTCTCCGCCTCGGCGGATTGGGTTGCCTGCTGTGGGGCTGCGGGCCTCCGTATGAGGGCACGGCGGACCCATCTCCCGGCCTTTTGGATCACACCGGGATCTCCGGTGCCAGCTGTGCCGGGTTATGCGGGCTGCTGCGTGCCCGCCGTTCCCCTTTAGGCGCTCTCTCCAATGGGCTTGGCTCCCTGCCTTTGTAGGTGGGGTGTCGGCCGGCGTTGCTAGAGCATCCGTTCTCTATCCCACTGCTGTGTGCGAAGTGGCGGGCTGGTCGTCCCATTGTTGCACCTTCTGCTGGGTTGAGCGGCTCGCGTCGAGGGCGCGACCATCAGTAGTGGGGTTCTGCTACCCATGCTGGTTTTGTCACCTGTCCGGGCTTGTGGACGCTGGCGTAGGGCACTATGATGATAGGCCTCCGCTGGTGTGCTTTCTTGATTTTACCGGTACAGCGGGCTATAAATTCTGACAACATGTTGGTACCGACGACAATATATCGCTCATTGCAGTCACGAAAAATGGCGCTGGTGCTGGCGACCTGCGGTTACGACTTCAACTTCGTTGAACATTTACGGACGCTACTCTTGACTTCGGGCTCTGACGTCACGACATTCCATCTCTTTCTAACCAATTAGATTACGGCGGGAAATTATTAATTTTTCAAATAGCAAATAATGCACCATGCGAGGAAGCACGTGGAAATGTATTTATTTTGTTATATTTTATCAACCAGAAAAGAACGGTAATGAAATATAAATTAATGATAAAATTATTGATTTAAGTATTTTTATCGATTATATTTTTTATTTTGAAAAAGTATATTTGTTTTATGGAAGTATCCCAATGATTATTTAATAATTATAAATTATTATTGTTTAAAATGAATTTTGAGTAATAGGAAACGCAATTTCAGTCCCGGGAAATCAAAACAAACGAATGCGCGCGCATCCTACGTTGTTCCTGCTTCCGGTAGTAGCGAACGCTAACATCAGCGACAGCTTCTATTGGCGATGACGGGAGAAATCTAATTATGATTAAAAATTAATAAGCGTCAACTTTGAAGAAATGTTTTGTCAGTGTGCGACGGGCTTTAGTCTATAATATTATACTGCCGCCAGTACGTTAGAGATAAAACAAGATGTCACGGACATTTGAGTACACACAATCCCACTGATGTATTAACTTAATAAACCCAAGAGGAATGTTATCGGAAAAGAATTATTCGAGTTACCTGGTTTTGGAAATAAGGTGGCGGAACGCAAACACGTTCATTTAAATTAATTTGTATAAAAACCAAGCGTTTCGAGTTAACTGGTTTTGGAAATAAGGTGGCGAAACGCGAACACGTTAATTTAAATTAATTTTTATAAAAACCAAGTTTTCCGAGTTACCTGGTTTTGGAAATAAGGTGGCGAAACGCGAACACGTTCATTTAAATTAATTTGTATAAAAACCAAGCGTTTCGAGTTAACTGGTTTTGGAAATAAGGTCCAAGTTTTTCGAGTTACCTGGTTTTGGAAATAAGGTGGCGAAACGCGAACACGTTCATTTAAATTTATTTTTATAAAAACCAAGTTTTCCGAGTTACCTGGTTTTGGAAATAAGGTGGCGAAACGCGAACACGTTCATTTAAATTAATTTGTATAAAAACCAAGCGTTTCGAGTTAACTGGTTTTGGAAATAAGGTGGCGAAAGGCGAACACGTTAATTTAAATTAATTTTTATAAAAACCAAGTTTTCCGAGTTACCTGGTTTTGGAAATAAGGTCCACGTTTTTAGAGTTACCTGGTTTTGGAAATAAGGTGGCGAAACGCGAACACGTTCATTTAAATTTATTTTTAAAAAAACCAAGTTTTTCGAGTTACCTGGTTTTGGAAATAAGGTAGCGAAACGCGAACGAGTTAGATGGCACCTGTATCAATTGGCACGAAATTCAAATATGACAATCGACCAAATGCCCCACTTCTCGGGCTCCGACCCCAAAAATTACGAAAATCCCGTCGAGGCTATAATAGTGCCTACCGATTGAGATATCAATCGCCTTTGTACCACTAACGTACCGCGAGCAATCGTGTGTACGGCAGCTGGTCAAAAAAATATTTAGTGGCACACTTATGCTTAACTTCTGGGCATAACAAATATTTAGGGTCTCACTTATTTTTTACGCGCCTGTTCATACGTTATTGTTATTGCAGACAGGCTTTCAATGGAATGCGAATATAGCTTCAGCGCGTAAAGAATTCAGGTATGACGCGAAATGGCTAATTAACTCACTTAAAATTAACTTTTTCCAACGCGGCTGCAACCTAAGCTGGAATAGGCCTAGAAGTAACAAAACTGGTGATTTTTGATCAAATCTTACTTACCTACTTCCTGTCGTACGACGTGCGTAAAAAGGGCGTTAAACGTGCGTAAAACGTTGGGGGTCACACTTATTGTTACTTCTGGGAACACGTTGAAAGCTCGGCGCGAACGTCCTTGAAAAATGCGAGAGGGAAACTGGCGTTTAGAACTCTATAGACACGCGGATTTACCATGTCGGAATTTGCGGGGGTCCGCATACGCTGTCGAAAAAACCTCACTTAGAATTAAAATTAAGCAACGTAATTGCAAATCTAGGGTTAAGGGAAACCACAGCTATTCAAAAATATAACTATCATGAAAATCGGACTTAAATTAAAGAACGTTATGTAGACTTTTAGGCGAAAATATAAAACCGCGAAAATTGGGGTCCCGTAAATTAACCAGGAAACTATACTTAAATTTAAGATTTACTGATATAACTGAAGTTGTATATCCGCTGAATCCTATCCTTACCAAAAATATTTTTTTTAACGTTATCGGACTTAATTTTAAATAAAATATCAACCACACAAAGCGAAACCACAAAAAATAGGAAATTGGGCATTTGCCCAACTTCTCGGGCTCCGATCCCAAAATTACGAAAATCCCGTCGAGGCTATAATAGTGCCTATCGATTGAGATATCAATCGCCTTTGTACCACTAACGTACCGCGAGCAATCGTTTGTACGGCAGCGGCGGCGGCGGCGGCGGCTACACAGTACGTGATCGTAATACACACAAATCCCTAAGGATTGTGTGTAAAAACCATGATACATCTATCGATTGTAAATATCATGCCCTCACCGGCATTGTTAACATTGGTGAGATCGGGGCCCCGGAAGTGGGACATTTTCCCATTTTAACGATTTTCGAATATTAGATTTACATAATATTTTAAATTAGGACCGACTTGGTTGAAAATAATCTTTTTAATTAGTACTGATCATTTCTGAACTACGTTTTTGGTTGCATTCAGAAATTTTAATTTTAAGTGAGATTTCTGTCCAATTCGTGGGACCAAACAACCCTGGCGACCGCCGCAAATTTGTTCAAATTTAAATTTAATATTTAGAATATATTTAAAACATGGGGGATTGGGTATATTTAAATACCAGTGCCATCTTGTTAACATACTTTTAATACTCAAAATCTAAATAAATTAAAAAGTTAACCACCAAAAGTTTTCGTTAATTTTAAAAATGTTGTGCCTCTTTTGAATGTAAATGAAAATCTGATATTTTGGAAAATATTTTCGAGTAGGAGATTACCAAAAAACCAAATACACAGGAAGTTCAGGAACACCACATAGAGCAGAACTTGCAGTCGATTACATCCAAACAGCTGTCAACCGTTACGCTACAAAAATACCCAATTTGGGCCATAATTCAGAACGAAAACTCCACTAAAATCAACCATTCGTTTACATTAGGAAATTTACCATAACATTTTTGTTACCAAAAACGAGGTAGCGAAAATTGTTTTTTTTTTGTTTAAACCAGGTTTTTTTGGTTTAATCAGGTTTTTTTAAGCACTGCTTTATTTTACTTTTAATCTATTTTTCGCTTTTGTTTGACCGCGCATACATATTACGAAACCGGTCTACCGTTGGAATTTCTGGCTATTTAATTTAATTTAGTTTTTCACTCGAAGATCTATTTGGTCCGAGATTCGCGTCTTTATGTTCGCTCGAAGACCTATCGGTACGAGCTATTAGTAAGTTTTTCAATTTCTTAAAATTTGTTTAGGGTTTAACTTTATTATCCCTTTTCATAATGGACTAATCTAGTTATTCGCTAATTTTTTCATCCTATACATATTACCAATCAACTAAAAATTAATACTAGTATTATTACAAGTTTCACATGACCAGAATGAAGTTTTAGTTTTAGTTTCCTTTTTGAATTTGTATAAATGCAGGGTGACCAGGAAAATGCCTCGAAAGTTTAATAGAAAAAATAGGAGATTTTAAAGCGAATTAAAGGGACATATAGGAAAAATCATAAGCAAAAATAAGGATTCTTATCGAAAAACAGTAGATAAAATAAAGTGAAATATAGGTTGAAGGTACACGACGACGGAATGTTAATAATAATAATTATTATTTTAATCAGCTAGGCTAATACCCAAGGAACCACCTTAGGTCTAAGTCATCAAGTGGGTTATATACTACATGAGAAAACCTAAGGAATTTATAGGAAGGTATTGAAAATATAGGAAATGTGGTCACCTTGTAAATGTTTTAGAAATTTAATAATTTCGTTAAGAAAATTTACAAACATTTTGGAATAATTTTTAGTTAATTAAAAAACCAAACTTGGATTACACCATGATTTAAACCAGCCAACACTGAGGTGTTCACACCGTAAGTAATTACTAGAAATAACTTGGATTATAATATAATTATAATTTGACAATTGTGCCTTCAGATTTATAGAAAAGAGGATAACTGGGCAGGGGCGGATTAACCCTCTCGGCGCCTGTAGGCACAAAAACATTTGGCGCCTGTAGGCTTCGATCTTAGGAAATATAGCGCCATCTGCCTTAATATCCATACACTAAATATGTGAAGAAATAGCAGACACCTTTTGAATTTCTAGGTTTACTGTTTGAAATTTCAGCTGTTATGCAGAGGGAATTTTGAACGAGCAGACATCTTTCATATATTCAATTTAAAACTCGGACCAAAATTTAAACTACGCACGAAACCTGTTGGCATTGTCTGGACATGTGTCAGATTTATAGCCCGGTGTACCCGGTAAGATTTAAACCACACCACCGGACAGGCGGCAAAACCAGCATGGGTAGCAGAACCCCACTACTGATGGTCGCGCCCTCGACGCAAGCCACTCAACCCAGCAGAAGGTGCAGCAATGGGTCGACCAACGCGCCCGCATAACCCGGCACAGCTGGCACCGGATATCCCGGTGGAACTCCAAAAGGCCGGGAGATGGGGCCGCCGTGCCCTCGTACGGAGGCCCGCAGCCCCACAGAAGGCAACTCAATCCGCCGAGACGGCCAGTTTGCCCGGCCCCTCTCCGTTAGCCTGGGCCGAGTGTTGGCATTGTCTAAAGGGTTGATCAGTTAAGTAGGGGCAAGCCAAGTACTTGGACCGTGCGTCTATATCAGAGTTTTGGCGCCCCTAGAAAAATGCCGCCCTAGGCACGTGCCTACTCTGCCTAATGGTTAATACGCCCCTGTAACTGGGGCCAATTACGTTTCTCTTAGCAGACGTTATTTTTAATTTAAGAAAATCACCGTGATTCAGCAAAAATTAGGAAATCACATGTATTTCGGAAATCAGTGACATCCCAGGAAAAATAAATGTAAATTAATTTTTGGAAAACAATTGATTTTTGATATGATTTTCTCAAGCAATTGAAGAAATTATGGAAATGTGAAAAATTAGTTTTCCCTTACAGTGGCGTAACTAGGAACTCCCCCCCCCCCCCGCGAAAAACAACTCTGGGCCCTTTTAAATAGCAACGATTTTAATCATAAACGTTTGGGGGCCCCTAGTTCTCGGGAAACAATAACTTTCTTTAACAATAAGAAGGTTGTAAAATGAACTTTATTATTGAAAATACCACGTGAATATGAAAGAAAAATAAATACAAATCCTGGTTCTTCGTGTTAAGAACGCGCCGAGAGTCGCTACCAACTAAGACACCAATCGACCCCCATTTGAGCAAAATGTCAAAAATGAGAGTTCTTCTCAGATTTCCTCGACGTACGTTGGCGCCTTCTATTTTTGGGGGATTCCTCAACATCAAGACACCGCAGGCTCCCCCTAACGTCACGTGGCGTCATCGCACGGCCAGGGAAGAACCCTCGTTCCGTCCTCATTTAAGACGCAAAACGTTGATGGGACTTTTGCCCTGCAGGACATTTTGGAAAACGTTGTAGGGCAAGTACACAACCTTGTATCCATTTCGGCCGATCTGAGGATTTGGTCCACTTGGAACTAGCAGGTTGGGAAACGGAGTCCCTATTTGGCTAGTACGAGGTGGTAGTGGTCTTTGAGGAACTGGCCCGGGAAGGGCTATCGGACCCGGAGAAGGAGGTGGTGGTGGTCGCGAAGCACCGCGTCGCGGGATTCCGTTTGGCGGAGGTAGAGCGAAAGTAGGTCTCGCTATGGAATCAGAGGCATCCAGCTCTTCTTCGGGCCTTCTTTCAAATTGAAAAATGTCCATGTCCGCGTTCGGTCGTGGTCGTGAAGTGGCTCTCGCGTGATGATAGAAGGGAAGAAGCACTTGTCTGGATTCCTCGACGTCGACGTATTGCCTGATGGGGCGAGAGTACAATTGGAATCGGTTGGGTCGGCCGTAAAAAGATCTCTGGCGACCGTGGCTCATCTCGATTTGCCGGTTTCGAAAGTATCTTTCTTGTTGCAAATGGCTCGGTTCCTCGTAGTTCCGGATCGTTTCGAAGTGCCGGTCACGATGGCGGGGTAATTGAGGACGTTGATCAGTAGATTGCTCCTCGAAGCGCGTGTATTGGTGTTTGAACCGCGAAGGTTCTGGTTTGTTGTAGGCATTTTCGTAATTAGGCACGCTGACAGATCGAGGACCATCGTAATCGATTGGTACGGGAACGCGAATAATCCGGAAGTTGGGTTCGGAAAGGTAACTTTGGACGACCCTTCGAGATTCCGGCTCTCGTTCGATGTACCGCGGCGGCGGTTTGGTGTCGGGTTCAACGACAGACCGATGTTGCTCCTCGAAGTTGGCCTCCCGGACTCTTTGACTAGGTAAGTGGACTACTCGGTAGCTCGCTTCTTCGTGATGATCGTCTTCAACTTCCGGCCGAGGGCTGGCGTCGTAGTATTTAGGATAGTCCGCAGTTTGGGGCCCTGATTCGCCTCTAAAAGATTCTTGATGGATTTCCTCCACTACTTTTCTTTGGCTTTCTTCCGGGTGTTGATTTCCGTGTTGCTCTTGCCTACGGTGGTCTCCGTCGGGTTTGGTCTCGAGTCGTTTTCTGGACTGCCTCATGGGTTTCCAAGAAGCCCTACCTCCAAAATTAGCGTGCTTCTCGCGGACAATTTGGGGCAATTCGTTGGAGTAATAAAAGGGTCGTTCGTAGTAAACGGACTTTGGTTTCGGTCCCGACGAGGACTCCTTCGAGGCGCCCGCGTTCTTCTCGAAGGCCATCTGCGCCCGGAAGAGCTCCGTCGAACTCGGTCTCGGAGGCGACTCGTGGTAAGTGGGTTTCATCTGGTCCGGGTCTCGATGGCGATGCGCGATGGACTCAGCCGGTTCCTCCGGTCGTCGAGGTTTCGAGGAATCACCGCCATCCTGAACGCCTTTGGATCCGGAGTAGAGGTCGACCCGAGTCGGAGGGTAGACGAACGTCTTTTGGTTTCTGGAGGAATGACTCAAGCCATCGATGGGGATGGTCACTACCTTAGCTTGCCTGGAATCGCCGGCGCTGACCACCAAGTGAATGTCCGCTTTCTTCTTGATGGACTTGTCGCTGTCGTTGCTCTTCTCGACGACTGTCTCACCGAAGACGCAATGCAAAAGAACCAACAGAAGCGGAGACGATGCTAACTAACCGATTTTCAAAATATTTTCCACCATTAAATGTTTTGTCTTGTAACACGGTTCTTATAAACTATTACGCTAAATAAACAGGGTTTTGCAAAAGGTTACGGAAAAAATTGAAGGAGTTGTAGGGGCTGAGTATGCCTGTTTTCCCCCCCTTTTCCTACGATGAGTTAAAAGAGCGCCAGAGAGCTTCAAAGTGTGGCCTACTAGCCCGTAGACTTAGGCTGCCACAAGCGCAAGACCAAGCAGCAGGGAAACACGAACATTCAGCAGCAGTCAACGGAAAAAAACCCGATGGATTTGATATTTTCCAGCGATGAGCTTTTTCGTCATAATGACGTCGTAAGTTGCTGAACGCTTTTATTCAGTCATCGGTGTTTTTAAAATGGCGTAGCTTTTATAGTAGTTTTACGTCAGAAATGACGTCAGTCATCGGAAAAACCGACTCTTCCAGCCGATGACTTCGGTGAGTAACCGATGACTATCGTGACGTCAAAACCGGAAACGCGACAAAGCGTACAGTAGGAAACCGATGTCACCGATTAGTCTAATCGGTGAGTCCGATGAGCTCTGCTGAACGTACCCAATGTTTGGGCTCGTGTGATAGGTAAAAAAGGACTTTGTAAACAAATCGAGGTAACCAGCGTAAATAAGTAAACTTAAACAGTATTTAAAGTCCCTGCTGCTTGGTTTGGCGCTTGTTTCAGCCTACTTCCAGGGGCTAGTAGGCCACACTTTGAAGCTCTCTGGCGCTCTTTTAACTCATCGTATACGAAAATGGGAAAAAACAGGCATACTTCTCAACTCACCCCCTACAACTCCTTAAAATTTTCCCATAACATTTTGAAACCCCCTGTATTTGTGCATCAGGAATACCCAAATTTAAAAATTATTAATTATCATCATTTCGAAAGTCGAGACGGCCTTTTTGGGTACTCCATACTCTATACCAAGGTTTAGGGAACTCGAGAAAACGGAAGTATGCCGAATTCCAACGTCAAAGCGTCGAAATAAGCAATTAAAAATTTTAAAACCCCAAGCAAAGACAAAGTGAGACGGATAAACTCAATAACTTACAAGGAAAGTACCCGAGGTGTTTATTGCCGATTTTGTTCAAAGTCGAGCGTAATATAGACCTATATGAGATATGAAATTTCCCAAAAGGAGACGTTGCACTACTCATTCCATTTCCCATGGCAACCGAAAATGTTTTTGACTACTATCTCTATTTAAAAAAGCATGGGATTTTCTCGGTTTCCCAGGGTAAAATTTTTTTAAAAAATTTAAAAGCACGAAATGGGTAATTTGGACCACATTTAGGTAAATTTCATCAAGTTTGGGTAAATTGGAATATTTTTGGGGTAAAATTGTAACAATTTTTGTGTAAAATAAGGAAAATATCTTGAAGTGGTCAAAAACATTTTCGGTTACCATGGCAAATCGAATGGGTAGTGCAACGTCTCCTTTTGGGAAATTTCGTATCTCATATAGGTCTACATTACAAAATCGGCAATAAAATTTTCCGTTCATTTATTTTATATCCATATCCAATAATTATCCAAATAAAATATTATTTGTTGCATATAAAATCGTATAATAGTCGCGAATAATATCCATAAATAAACAGTTAATCGAATTTTTAATGATTAATTGAAATTTTGGCGGTTAATTTATTCGTTATATAATGCACTTATATCCTAATCAAAGTAGATTTAATTATTTTATTATTTTTAAAGGTTCTAGTCGATCTGGTTTCCCTAAAACCCCTGGAGTGCAATCCCATAGTTTAAGGCTCTCATTTACATCTGTAATTACGCGTAATTGTTTTATATATTTTATACATATATATTTGAATTACTTTAACGATAAGTATCCGATCACGCCATGAAATTCGCTAATCTATTTTAATTCCACCAATATAATAATAAATAATAAGAAACAGTTTAGTACCAAAGTCAAGGAACAGCTAAAGGAAATTGTAAATCGCGTTGGGGATTTCTATTACAGTTTTAGAGCCACGGGCAGCGTACGACCTTGTACACGGCGTACAGATTTGCGTTGAAAATATAGTATCATTAAAAAAAAACTAGTAAATCGAGACGAATTAATTCCTTTTACGTTTTAGAAACATTGGAAGTCTGGAGTTATAATATTCATAATTTGAAATACAAGGGAAATAAAATATATTTCTAAAACTAGTTATCGAAAATTACGAACTTTTCCTCCTCGAATTAAGAATGGGTTTTTCATTTGGCGAGATAATATCGTAACAAATTAAACGAGACAAAACGTAATACTTGAACCTACCTTCATGACAATTTCGCGGAGAGAGCGATCCTTAATCCTTCCAAAGCGACTCCGAGGGCCGAAGAATTCGAAGGCTAAAGGGGGGTCTTTCTTAAATATGAGAATCAAGTCCATTCGCTGGCCTAATTGTCCCAATGGCCTCTCCGACCCCAACCCACATTTTACTACCGGGGCTAAAGTCTACCCAACCTTTTCCGAGGGGCCGTTTGGCGAAATAGCGGGGATTCAAATTGGCCATCATTTCTAGATTCCAAAAATAGTTCTTTTGGATGGCGGAGAGAGCCATTTTACGCCCCCTTTGGTATCGTGGCTTTTGGTAGGATCACCGGGCTGTTGCGGAGAGAAGCTAAATTATCATATATTCGCTGAGTTTTCCTTCATTTCCTTCGGAGACTTTTAAGTCCTTCCCACTCCAACAAGTAGTCGCGAGATCCAAGTGCCCGCTCATTCGGAAAGGTACACGATCAACTCCTCAAATTATTTTGTATTTTATAAAAATCCGCAATTTCTTAACAAATCCGCTAAATTCGTAGAAACAAATCTTCAAATCACCAAATATTCGTAGGAAAAATATTTAAATCCAGAAAATCCGAGAAAAAACTACAAATCCAGAAAATCCGAGAAAAAATATACAAATCCCGAAAATCCGAGAAAATATATACAATCCCGAGAATCCGAGAAAAAATATACAAATCCAGAAAATCCGAGAAAAAATATACAAATCCAGAAAATCCGAGAAAAATTATACAAATCCAGAAAATCCGAGAAAAAAACTACAAATTCAGAAAATCCGAGAAAAAATATACAAATCCAGAAAAGCCTAGGAAAAATATACAAATCCAGAAAATCCTAGAAAAAATATACAAATCCCGAAAATCCGAGAAAAAATATACAAATCCCGAAAATCCGACAAAAAAATACAAATCCAGAAAATCCGAGAAAAAATATACAAATCCAGAAAATCCGAGAAAAATTATACAAATCCAGAAAATCCGAGAAAAAATATACAAATCCAGAAAATCCGAGAAAAATTATACAAATCCAGAAAATCCGAGAAAAAATATACAAATCCAGAAAATCCGAGAAAAATTATACAAATCCCGAAAATCCGAGAAAAAGCTACAAAGATATATAAATATTCCAAATGCACAAAAGGGGGCGTCGAAATGCCCAAAATTATTCCAACTTTATACGTCTCTTATATACAAATGTTCATAAAGGTCCTTTTTTGGTGGGCGCCAATGCCTTGTTACTAAATATCGTAATTTTTAACTCCCACTCCTGAAATTAGTATATATACCGAAATTGGCTTTATTTTATTATTTTTTAAATTATGAATTTCGACTTCGTTGAAAACAGAATTTTTTATTAAAAATACACGTCGATGAAATAGTAAGCATGAACTGCACTCGTATAGAAACGTTTTACCATTGTTGTTAGTATAGTATAGTCCAATCACTTTTCTCTATTTCGTGTATCCTGGTGTAGCCCAAAAATACCAAATACCAAGTCAATGTTATATCCGTCGAAACACTTTCCGTATTTCTTCAATTGGAATATTTAAACTTTTAGTGCAGTGAAATGCGCAAAAACAAAATTTTTAAAAACTAAATTAAAAACGTTTTAAATATTTACTGAACTTAAATTGTGAAGTAGTTCTCCTTTTTGATTAATATACAAATATTTTAGATCATGTCTTTCGGTAGTTGAGCAATCGATTTTTTTGGGGTCGGTCGGATTGGGGATGCTCAAGTATTCATTTGGGGGCGCTGAGCATCCCTTATCGCCCATATACGGATCTGCGGGTCCTCAGTACGCAACTGTGACTATCCCTCGACAGACAGACCGACACTCTTTCAAATTTCGAACACGCCAGTGATTTGAAAATTTCCAAAGTTCAAATTTCTGATCACATTTCTAAAACGTTTGGGCAAAATTTAAAATTTTTATCGATTCCGACAAATTTCTCAAATTTAATAAATCTTATAAAATTTGATGTTTTTCCACTCATTTTTATGAAATCTTGGAAACATTTGTAAGATTGAATTGAAATTTTAGGAAATCTTGAAAAAATTCGTAAGATTGAATGGAAATTTTAGGAAATCTTGAGAAAATTCGTAAGATAGAATTGAAATTTTAGGAAATCTTGAGAAAATTTAACAAATCTTCAAAATATAAAAATTTACAAATCAAAGTGGTGCCTTGGGTATTAGCTCTATTTAAAAAAAAAGTCAAAGATGAAAAAAAAAGTCGGGGAAAAATATCGATAAAATCCCTATCAAATCTCATTAAAGTTTCCGAATCCTTATCAAATCTCATTAAAACTTAAAATCCCTACCAAATCTCATCCAAATTTTCAAATCCCTATCAAATCACATAAAACATTTGTAAATTTTGGTTAAATCTTCAAATCTGAACGAAAAGATGTGAAGATTCAATCAATTCAATTACTTTTATTAATATTTTCAGGTTTTTTTTTTCAAATTTCGTACGCATTTAAAGGGAGTATAACCTTTATCGGAAATTAGGGGGAAAAGTTTTCCATTCCTCCCAGGCGCCTAAGATAAAAACCATAGGAGTGTTTTTGGGATAATAAATAAAATTTTTTAACCACGAATATTCTTTCTGAATGCGGATCAAGTCGATATTTAATAGATAGTTAGGGAAAACTACAAGAAAATATATTTCAAATTATAGCACGTTTATGACTTAACTATTTAAGTAATCATTGAGATATAGTTAATTCACTACTTACGATGCTTTTGTTTAAAAATATAACGGGGAAATCAGTAGGTTTATGACCTTAAACCCAAATATACAAGTAGATTTCTAGTGTAAAGTATAGGTCATTAGCAGCGTGCTATAGAGGTTTTATCTGGAAATCATCCTACTATTTCACCGTAGCGCCTCGTGTGGATTTTTGAGTAAGCTTAGTGCACACTACCAAACACGTAGGGTTATACTCCCTTTAAGAGGCTCGTCGGACCCCTCGCTATCCCTCCTCGACGCAAACCACCCAGACAAACCGTCAGCGTACCATAAGCCGCAGTATTTGGGGGTCGTTCATAATGGACAGAGAAAGATGTTCTTCCCCAGAAACGGCAGCGAAAGAGATTCAAGCGTCGTGATTACGCGCGAAGAAAATGGCCAACTTTTCCCCGATCCGAACCCGCTGTGTGTCCTCACGAAATTCGCACCTCGGAGGCTTACCTGGCGGCTCCATCAAAGCCGGCCGAAGGGGTAAAGTCGCAGGTGTGACGCGGATACATTTATTATTCATCTTTCATTGAAATGCCGCCCTAGAAAATACTTAAACCAAAAAGACGAGGTCTTTACCGACTTTTATGAAATAATACCGAGCGCTTTCTAAATATTAAACTTCCCCAACGCGAACGTAAGCCGAATTTTCAACGAGGTGACCTTCAAGTTCACCTCTACAAATTGTAGTTGAATTTCGAGAGTTGGGTACTAATTTAATAGGACGAACGATTCAGCTACAATATTAATATTAATATTGCTATTAAAATTAAATTAATTAATATTACTATTAATATTGCTATTAAAATTAAATTAATTAATATTACTATTAATATTAATATTAACATTAATATTAATATTAACATTAATATTAATATTAATATTAATTCTGCTATTAATATTAATTTTAATTATGCTATTAATATTAATATTAATGTTAATATTAATATTAATATTAATATTAATGTTAATATTAATATTAATGTTAATATTAATATTAATATTAATATTAATATTAATATTAATATTAATATTAATATTAATATTAATGTTAATGTTAATATTAATATTAATATTAATATTAATATTAATATTAATATTAATATTAATGTTAATGTTAATATTAATATTAATATTAATATTAATATTAATATTAATGTTAATGTTAATGTTAATATTAATATTAATATTAATATTAATATTAATGTTAATATTAATATTAATGTTAATGTTAATATTAATATTAATATTAATGTTAATATTAATGTTAATATTAATATTAATATTAATGTTAATATTAATATTAATATTAATATTAATATTAATATTAATATTAATATTAATATTAATATTAATGTTAATATTAATGTTAATGTTAATATTGCTATTAATATTAATATGGCTATTAATATTAATATTATTATTGCTATTAATATTAATATTATTATTGCTATTAATATTAATATTATTATTGCTATTAATATTAATATTGCGCTACAAAGTTCATACTTTAAAATTGTTATTTTATTTGTTCAAAATATTTTGGGTTGTTTCAAAATCAGATATGCCAAAAAATTAAATTTGAAATAAATTAATTGTACTAATTTTTATACAACTACAGATATTGTTTCGTCATTGTCCGTCACTATGTCCGCCATTCTAGCACACCCAGAAGTGATTGTAGGTGGGGATTTAGGAGGATTCCTCTCATATTCAGCACACCCAGAAGTGATTGTAGGTGGGGATTTAGGAGGATTCCTCTCATATTCAGCACACCCAGAAGTGATTGTAGGTGGGGATTTAGGAGGATTCCTCTCATATTCAGCTGCTTCTGATTGAGTGCTTTCTCACTTTTAAGTGAAAGGGGGAACAAAGGTTTTTCTAGATTTTAAATATTTAGATATTAGCTTGAAACCCAACTCATTTATCGGTTTAATTTCTATAAGAAACCTTTATACGCAGTGGAACAATGATATTTGGATATTGCGTTACTATTTAATTTATAATATTCCTATATTTTGAAAAATACTGACTTCACGTAGGTTACCTTAGCTCGAGGGGCAGGTCACTTCCATTTTGGGTGCGTCTTACTCATAGTAAAATGATTAAATCAGGGTAATCGTGATTAAATTAGGGTAATCATGATTAAATCAGGGTAATCAATATTAAAAGATCTAATCACGGTTTAAACGAGATTTAATCATTCTAATCATGATTTAATCTTTTAAATCAGCATTTAATAATTTAAACGAGATATTTAATCATTATAATCATGATCTAATCTTTTAAATTAGATTTAATAATTTTAATTATATATAATCATTTTAATTAGATTTAATATTTTTAATCACGATTTAATCAATATAATAGATAATTTATCATTAAAATCCAAACTAAAGTACGATTTAAACATACTAATCGCGATATAATTTTTTTAATTAGGATTTAATAATTTTAAACAGATTTAATCATTTTAATCTGATTAAATCATTTAATCTTGATTTAATCAGATTTAAACATTCTATTCATGATTAAACGTGATTTAATCAACTTAATCGTGATTAAATTGAATTTAATCAAAATAATCACGATTAAATCGGATTTAATATTTTGAGGGGTGCGTCGTTAATCAAGGAAGTGATCTGCCTTAGCTATATCCCAAAATATAGACGTTCTGGCTAGAGAGTTGTGAACTCTAAAAAAGTAAATAGACTAAATAGTACTTCTGGTTAAAGGCGGTTTGATGGATATGGTGCCTGGTTTAAATTCTCGAAATGGTGAGCCCCTTTAGACGATGATATTTTGAAGATAGGAGCGAGGGGCAGGTCACTTCCTTGATTAACGACGCACCCCTCGAAAGATTAAATCCGATTTAATCGTGTTTATTTTTATTTAATTTCATTTAATAACGATTATGTTGATTAAATAACGTTTAATCACGATTTGAATGTTTAAATCAGATTTAATTATGATTAAATGATTAAATCCTGATTGAAACGATTAAATCGTGATTAGTATATGATTATATCACGGTTAGAAATTAGAACGAGAATCAAACACAATTGCGATAAAACTATCAATATTAATAATTAATATTAAATTATCGTACTTTAGTTTTGATTTTAATTATAAAATCTCGATTCGACCGATTATTTTGATTAAATCGTAATTAAAATGATTAAATCGTGATTAAAATGATAAAATCTGATTAAAATGATTAAAATGATTAAATACTGATAAAAAGATTAGATTAAACCTCGTTTAAATCGTGATTAAATTGATTAAATAGTGATTAAATTTTATAATCTTGATTAATTTGGGATTACCCTGATTTAACCACGATTAACGTGATTTAATCATTTTACTATGATTAAGACGCACCCAAAATGGAAGTGACCTGCCCCTCGGATAGGAGTGCCCCCATTGTATCCGGGTCGGTACCACCGTATCAGCGATGTTCAAAATGGCAGCAATCAAAATGGCAGCTTCCACATTTAGGAGAGAAACATAGTCCATTTGATACTGCTAGTGCGAAAATACGCTACACTTTGATCTTAGTAATACCGCAAAGTAGCTTATTATTAAATTTAAAATTAAAATTTTGTGGCGCACACTTTTCTAATTGGAATGAAATATCCTAAATCTAACCAGACTCGATATAATTAAGAATGACCTTGAAGATGTTTTTCAAGATCATCAAAGTTTTATTGGTAAATATTTCCCAACATTAGTCCAGAAAATAATGTATCGGAATTTCTAAAATGCCAAAAAAAGTGAAACTTATTAAGTCAATTTTGTGGCGCACACTTTTCTAATTGGAATGAAATACCTAACTCTAACCAGACTCGATATAATTAAGAATGACCTTGAAGATGTTTTTCAAGGTCATCAAAGGTTTATTGGTAAATTTTTCCCAACATTAGTCCAGAAAATAATGTATCGGAATTTCTAACGGTAATAGTTAGTGTAGGGAGCTGTTGGCTCGCGTGGCATTCTGGGCTTGCCACCCCCCTCCTACGCATTGTAACCCGGCCACCTGGATTAATGGCTTTAAAAGTCGCTTGATGACTTAGGCCTAAGGTGGTGCCTTGGGTATTAGCTTAGCTGATTATTATTATTATTATTAAAATGCCAAAAAAAGTGAAAACTTATGAAGTCAAGTTACTTGATTATGTAACTAAGTAAAAGAAGTAGGAATCCCTCTATTAATTACGCGTCTTCTGCCTTTAATCGCCGACAAGTAATTACCCTCAAAACCGGCGTAACAAATTGAGCTCGTATTAATATCCGTACGTGAGGCAATTTGAAACGAGTTAAATACAGAGCGAAATGGCACCCAAATTATCCCTTAGTAGTTCAATCCGAGCCGGGGTCAATTCTACAAGTCGTGATTTTTCTCGAGTTTTTACAAGCGGGAAAAAAAATCATGGTGGTGATTTAACGCGCCGACAAAATTATTTCACTGTTTTTAAAAAAAAATTAAACTTCCCGTTAAAAGGCCAGTTTTCCTCCATTCGGGGTACATCACGATATTGACTTTGTACAAATCGAAAGGTCTCCAAAAATGTGAAGAACGATATGTCTTTTGGTTTTTCACGTAATCCCAAATTACATTCTTTAAAATTGACGCCAGCCGGAAAGCCTGAATAGAACAGGATGTCTCATTTTGTAGCGGGGCAGTCACTAAACATTATTTTGGTTCTGTAATTTCACTAATTTCTCAAACTTTTTCTGTGATTTATAGTGATACCTCATTATTGTTTAAGAGATTTCGCAAATTGTTTCGTTGATTTACGGTGATTTATTGCAACACTTCTGTGATTTCTAATTTTTTGTTATAAATCACAATTTTTCACGTGATTTTCAGTGATATCTCACAATTTTTCCAGTGATTTCAAGGGATGTTTCGTAATTATTCAAGTGATTTATAGTGATATCTCAGTTTTTCAAGTGATTTATAGTGATATCTCAGTTTTTCAAGTGATTTATAGTGATATCTCAGTTTTTCAAGTGATTTATAGTGATATCTCAGTTTTTCAAGTGATTTATAGTGATATCTCAGTTTTTCAAGTGATTTATAGTGATATCTCCGAGGGGTCGGACATTTAAGAAAATCCCGTACACTTGGTCTAAAATCGCAAAATCTTTGAACGCTCTCTATGGTAAATTAACATTGAAATCCCAAAATCACTTCAAAAAGTAATGATAAAATCACCAAAATCTCTACGAAATCCCGAAATCCCGAAATCCCGTACAAAATAATGGCAAGTGTCCGACCCCTCGTATATCTCAGTTTTTCAAGTGATTTATAGTGATATCTCAGTTTTCAAGTAATTTATAGTGATATCTCAGTTTTCAAGTAATTTATAGTGATATCTCAGTTTTCAAGTAATTTATAGTGATATCTCAGTTTTTCAAGTGATTTCCAGTGATTTATCACAATTCTTCACGTGATTCCCAGTGATATCTCACAATTCTTCACGTGATTTCCAGTGATATCTCACAATTCTTCAAGTGATTTCCAGTGATATCTCACAATTCTTCAAGTGATTTCCAGTGATTTCTCACAATTCTTAACGTGATTTCCAGTGATATCTCACAATTCTTCAAGTGATTTCCAGTGATATCTCACAATTCTTCCCGTGATTTCCAGTGATATCTCACAATTCTTCAAGTGATTTCCAGTGATATCTCACAATTCTTCACGTGATTCCCAGTGATTTCTCACAATTCTTCACGTGATTCCCAGTGATATCTCACAATTCTTCACGTGATTTCCAGTGATATATCACAATTCTTCAAGTGATTTCCAGTGATTTCTCACAATTCTTCAAGTGATTTCCAGTGATATCTCACAATTCTTCACGTGATTTCCAGTGATATATCACAATTCTTCAAGTGATTTCCAGTGATATCTCACAATTCTTCACGTGATTCCCAGTGATATCTCACAATTCTTCACGTGATTTCCAGTGATATATCACAATTCTTCAAGTGATTTCCAGTGATTTCTCACAATTCTTCACGTGATTCCCAGTGATATCTCACAATTCTTCACGTGATTTCCAGTGATATATCACAATTCTTCAAGTGATTTCCAGTGATATCTCACAATTCTTCACGTGATTCCCAGTGATATCTCACAATTCTTCACGTGATTCCCAGTGATATCTCACAATTCTTCAAGTGATTTCCAGTGATATCTCACAATTCTTCACGTGATTTCCAGTGATATATCACAATTCTTCAAGTGATTTCCAGTGATATCTCACAATTCTTCACGTGATTTCCAGTGATATATCACAATTCTTCAAGTGATTTCCAGTGATTTCTCACAATTCTTCAAGTGATTTCCAGTGATATCTCACAATTCTTCACGTGATTTCCAGTGATATATCACAATTCTTCAAGTGATTTCCAGTGATATCTCACAATTCTTCACGTGATTCCCAGTGATATCTCACAATTCTTCACGTGATTTCCAGTCATATATCACAATTCTTCAAGTGATTTCCAGTGATATCTCACAATTCTTCACGTGATTCCCAGTGATATCTCACAATTCTTCACGTGATTCCCAGTGATATCTCACAATTCTTCACGTGATTTCCAGTGATATATCACAATTCTTCAAGTGATTTCCAGTGATTTCTCACAATTCTTCAAGTGATTTCCAGTGATATCTCACAATTCTTCACGTGATTTCCAGTGATATATCACAATTCTTCAAGTGATTTCCAGTGATTTCTCACAATTCTTCAAGTGATTTCCAGTGATATCTCACAATTCTTCACGTGATTTCCAGTGATATATCACAATTCTTCACGTGATTCCCAGTGATATCTCACAATTCTTCACGTGATTTCCAGTGATATATCACAATTCTTCAAGTGATTTCCAGTGATATCTCACAATTCTTCAAGTGATTTCCAGTGATATCTCACAATTCTTCAAGTGATTTCCAGTGATATCTCACAATTCTTCAAGTGATTTCCAGTGATTTCTCACAATTCTTCCCGTGATTTCCAGTGATATCTCACAATTCTTCACGTGATTCCCAGTGATTTCTCACAATTCTTCACGTGATTCCCAGTGATATCTCACAATTCTTCACGTGATTTCCAGTGATATCTCACAATTCTTCAAGTGATTTCCAGTGATATCTCACAATTCTTCAAGTGATTTCCAGTGATTTCTCACAATTCTTCAAGTGATTTCCAGTTATTTCTCACAATTCTTCCCGTGATTTCCAGTGATATCTCACAATTCTTCAAGTGATTTCCAGTGATATCTCACAATTCTTCAAGTGATTTCCAGTGATATCTCACAATTCTTCAAGTGATTTCCAGTGATTTCTCACAATTCTTCCCGTGATTTCCAGTGATATCTCTTAATTCTTCAAGTGATTTCCAGTGATTTCTCACAATTCTTCCCGTGATTTCCAGTGATATCTCACAATTCTTCAAGTGATTTCCAGTGATATCTCACAATTCTTCAAGTGATTTCCAGTGATATCTCACAATTCTTCAAGTGATTTCCAGTGATATCTCACAATTCTTCAAGT
Organism: Leiobunum rupestre; assembly: GCF_980474605.1. Classification (NCBI taxonomy): domain Eukaryota; kingdom Metazoa; phylum Arthropoda; class Arachnida; order Opiliones; family Sclerosomatidae; genus Leiobunum; species Leiobunum rupestre. The sequence goes on along the minus strand of NC_143393.1, from coordinate 42,397,555 downwards.
GATTTCCAGTGATATCTCACAATTCTTCAAGTGATTTCCAGTGATATCTCACAATTCTTCCCGTGATTTCCAGTGATATCTCACAATTCTTCAAGTGATTTCCAGTGATATCTCACAATTCTTCACGTGATTCCCAGTGATTTCTCACAATTCTTCACGTGATTCCCAGTGATATCTCACAATTCTTCACGTGATTTCCAGTGATATCTCACAATTCTTCAAGTGATTTCCAGTGATATCTCACAATTCTTCAAGTGATTTCCAGTGATTTCTCACAATTCTTCCCGTGATTTCCAGTGATATCTCACAATTCTTCAAGTGATTTCCAGTGATATCTCACAATTCTTCACGTGATTTCCAGTGATATCTCACAATTCTTCACGTGATTTCCAGTGATATCTCACAATTCTTCAAGTGATTTCCAGTGATTTCTCACAATTCTTCACGTGATTCCCAGTGATATCTCTCGCAATTCTTCAAGTGATTTCCAGTGATATCTCTCGCAATTCTTCAAGTGATTTCCAGTGATATCTCTCGCAATTCTTCAAGTGATTTCCAGTGATATCTCTCGCAATTCTTCAAGTGATTTCCAGTGATATCTCTCGCAATTCTTCAAGTGATTTCCAGTGATATCTCACAGTTCCTCAACTGATTTCCAGTGGTATCTCACAACTATTCAATTGATTTCCAGTGATATCTCACAATTCTTTAAGTGATTTCCAGTGATATCTCACAATTCTTCACGTGATTTCCAGTGATATCTCACAATTCTTCAAGTGATTTCCAGTGATATCTCACAATTCTTCAAGTGATTTCCAGTGATTTCTCACAATTCTTCCCGTGATTTCCAGTGATATCTCACAATTCTTCCCGTGATTTCCAGTGATATCTCACAATTCTTCAAGTGATTTCCAGTGATTTCTCACAATTCTTCACGTGATTCCCAGTGATATCTCACAATTCTTCAAGTGATTTCCAGTGATTTCTCACAATTCTTCACGTGATTCCCAGTGATATCTCACAATTCTTCACGTGATTTCCAGTGATATCTCACAATTCTTCAAGTGATTTCCAGTGATTTCTCACAATTCTTCAAGTGATTTCCAGTGATTTCTCACAATTCTTCCCGTGATTCCCAGTGATATCTCACAATTCTTCAAGTGATTTCCAGTGATTTCTCACAATTCTTCACGTGATTCCCAGTGATATCTCACAATTCTTCACGTGATTTCCAGTGATATCTCACAATTCTTCAAGTGATTTCCAGTGATTTCTCACAATTCTTCAAGTGATTTCCAGTGATATCTCACAATTCTTCAAGTGATTTCTAGTGATATCTCTCGCAATTCTTCAAGTGATTTCCAGTGATATCTCTCGCAATTCTTCAAGTGATTTCCAGTGATATCTCTCGCAATTCTTCAAGTGATTTCCAGTGATATCTCTCGCAATTCTTCAAGTGATTTCCAGTGATATCTCTCGCAATTCTTCAAGTGATTTCCAGTGATATCTCACAGTTCCTCAACTGATTTCCAGTGGTATCTCACAACTATTCAATTGATTTCCAGTGATATCTCACAATTCTTTAAGTGATTTCCAGTGATATCTCACAATTCTTCACGTGATTTCCAGTGATATCTCACAATTCTTCAAGTGATTTCCAGTGATATCTCACAATTCTTCAAGTGATTTCCAGTGATTTCTCACAATTCTTCCCGTGATTTCCAGTGATATCTCACAATTCTTCCCGTGATTTCCAGTGATATCTCACAATTCTTCAAGTGATTTCCAGTGATTTATCACAATTCTTCACGTGATTCCCAGTGATATCTCACAATTCTTCAAGTGATTTCCAGTGATTTCTCACAATTCTTCACGTGATTCCCAGTGATATCTCACAATTCTTCACGTGATTTCCAGTGATATCTCACAATTCTTCACGTGATTTCCAGTGATATCTCACAATTCTTCAAGTGATTTCCAGTGATTTCTCACAATTCTTCAAGTGATTTCCAGTGATTTCTCACAATTCTTCCCGTGATTCCCAGTGATATCTCACAATTCTTCAAGTGATTTCCAGTGATTTCTCACAATTCTTCACGTGATTCCCAGTGATATCTCACAATTCTTCACGTGATTTCCAGTGATATCTCACAATTCTTCAAGTGATTTCCAGTGATTTCTCACAATTCTTCAAGTGATTTCCAGTGATTTCTCACAATTCTTCCCGTGATTTCCAATGATATCTCACAATTCTTCAAGTGATTTCCAGTGATTTCTCACAATTCTTCAAGTGATTTCCAGTGATTTCTCACAATTCTTCCCGTGATTTCCAGTGATTTCTCACAATTCTTCAAGTGATTTCCAGTGATTTCTCACAATTCTTCAAGTGATTTCCAGTGATTTCTCACAATTCTTCAAGTGATTTCCAGTGATTTCTCACAATTCTTCCCGTGATTTCCAGTGATTTCTCACAATTCTTCACGTGATTTCCAGTGATATCTCACAATTCTTCACGTGATTTCCAGTGATATCTCACAATTCTTCAAGTGATTTCCAGTGATTTCTCACAATTCTTCACGTGATTCCCAGTGATATCTCAGAATTCTTCACGTGATTTCCAGTGATATCTCACAATTCTTCAAGTGATTTCCAGTGATATCTCACAATTCTTCCCGTGATTTCCAGTGATATCTCACAATTCTTCAAGTGATTTCCAGTGATATCTCACAATTCTTCAAGTGATGTCCAGTGATATCTCTCGCAATTCTTCAAGTGATTTCTAGTGATATCTCTCGCAATTCTTCAAGTGATTTCCAGTGATATCTCTCGCAATTCTTCAAGTGATTTCCAGTGATATCTCTCGCAATTCTTCAAGTGATTTCCAGTGATATCTCTCGCAATTCTTCAAGTGATTTCCAGTGATATCTCACAGTTCCTCAACTGATTTCCAGTGGTATCTCACAACTATTCAATTGATTTCCAGTGATATCTCACAATTCTTTAAGTGATTTCCAGTGATATCTCACAATTCTTTAAGTGATTTCCAGTGATAAATAAAAAAATGTTGTGATTTTTCTCTGAAAATTACAGTAATTTCGTAATGATTTGCAAAATACTTGAAAATTAATTTAAAAAAATTATAATTATTATTTTTGTTCATTTCGCGTTTTAATTTATATGCAAATTAGATACGAAATAAAGAATTCACAGCTTTATAACACTCATTAAAAATAAATTGAATACATTTGTTTATAACTGATAAACAAGTTCAAAACATAATAATACTCAGAGACAAACGAGGAAAAAATGGTCCCGAATTCTCCAAATATCAAGTAGAAACCAGATGGAAATAAATTTTCCAAGTCGATATCGTGATGATTTTAAAACGATTTTGTGAAAGATAAAAAAGAGATTCCGCACAAGGGTCAAGACACCCTCGACTTTTCAAAGGCCCGTTGGCCATGTGGCATCCATTAGCCGTTTCCTCGTAAGCGGACTGTACCTACCCTGTTAACTTACCACGAACAGTCACTTCAACCATGATTACCACGGCCATTCGGCAAACATTTAAAAAAATATCGTTTTGTTACGGAAAAAAAATAGGAAAAACGTGAGTGGTAAATTAGGGTTAATCCCGTTTTAATCAAGTATGCATTAAAAATCCATAGCATCGTTCCAGATTGGTGAGGGAAACAATGCTTTTAAAGGAATCGTGATTTCAAGGTCTACTTCATTTGCAATTAGAACACTTCTTTTTTCCTTATTTAAAAAAAGGGAATTATCCGACGAAAATTACGAGCCCTGGGAGAGGGTCAAGTTCGTACCTTAGCCCATAAGTCTATAAAATTGTTCCGTAAGTATGATACTTTCAATTCTAAGGTTCTACCGAGGGGCAGGTCACTTCCATTTTGGGTGCGTCTTAATCATAGTAGAATTATTAAATCAGGGTAATCAAGATTAAAAAATCTAATCACGATTTAAACGAGATTTAATCATTCTAATCATGATCTAATCTTTTTAATCAGGATTTAATCATTTAAACGATATTTAGTCATTCTAATCATGATCTAATCTTTTTAATTAGATTTAATTATTTTAATCATGATTTAATCAATATAATCGGTCGAATCGAGAATTTTTCATTAAAAACAAAACTAAAGTACGATTTAATCATACTAATCACGATATAATTTTTTTAATCAGGATTTAATCATTTTCAACAGATTTAACCATTTTAATCAGATTTAATCATTTAATCATGATTAGATCAGATTTAAACATTCTAATCATGATTAAACGTGATTTAATCAACTTAATCGTGATTAAATTGAATTTAATCAAAATAATCACGATTAAATCGGATTTAATCTTTCGAGGGGTGCGTCGTTAATCAAGGAAGTGACCTGCCCCTCGGGTTCTACTAAGATCCTTTCACTCTCTTCTCTCTGAGGATAAACAATGAATTGCTTTAGCCTAAGGGTGGCGGAGTGATTAGCACTTTCACCTCGCAGCAAAAAGGAACCGGGTTCGATCCCAGCTTGGTGAAAATTATCTCCCCGGTGGTTAAAAGGGTTTCCCTCGAGTTCTTCAGTTTCCCCCTTCCATAAAATCTTGTTGAAGTTAACGGAAATAGGAAGTAGTAGTAATGTTGGCTCGCGTGGCATGAAGGGCTTGCCACCACCCTCCTACGCGTTGTAACCCGGCCACCGGTTTAAAGGCTTTAAAAGTTACTATACTCAGTTTCGGGTTAAGAAAGGTCAAATATCTAGTACATTTGGCGGAAAGATTTCCGGTTAATCGTCGGTGTAAATTTAGAATTTCGCCTATTTTCTGTTGAATTCCTAAAGGTTTCTACGCGTGTTATATTAATCCATTTTAGAAATTTCAAAATGATCCATAAATATTTAATGTAGATTATAGCGTATTTAAGTATAGTGCTCCTAAACAATCATCAAATCTCACGTTTAAGTGCATCAACGTGGTAATCTCCGCATTACCCGTTCTATACTTACCCTGGACTCGCCAAACGAATTTTTTTAGGCAATATGCCTCACTTGTAGTACTAAAAATAAATTATTACAACTGTTTTGAAATATAATTTATGTTAGTTAATTAATTATCACTTTGAAACATAACGCAATAGACGGTATTTTCCAAAAGTATATGACGCGCGCGGGTATAATTAGAAATTCCACCGTAAATAGACCAAATTTGAAATTCCCGCCTCCGTGTTGCCGGAAATTTCTATAAATAGCATGGGAAAATTACGGATTGTAAGGGTAAAATAAATTAACAAATTTTATTAATTTTATCCAATTGTTTTGCCAAAATTTTATTTTTTTATTTTTCGAAAATGGCAAAGGCTTCCTAGACCCTTACAAGTCGTGATTTTTCCATGCTATTTTACGTAGAGAAAGTTTAAACTTGAGTTGTGAAAACATTTTCGGTTGCCATGGCAAACCGAATGGCCATTGAAACTTTTCCCTTTAGGAGCTTTCAAGGTACATGAAGGTCTACTCAACCCTCGAGTTTAAAAACAATCAGGGAGAAACAACTCGAGATGCCTCCTTGTTAGTATAGATGACTTGAGCCTAGGGTGGTGCCTTTGGTATTAGCCTAGCTGATTATTATTATTATTAAGTCACGGTTTTCCAGTACGTTCCTCTTAAGTGTCAATCAAATAAAGCAAATATCTCATTGGTTCAACCTTCAACTGACGTCTTCCGTCGCAATATCGTGTGTAACTCCGCCCTGCCTAGAGTGCGCTGACCGCTCGTCGTCTCCACATTGTAATTATCCATAAACACACTCTTGGAATAGCTCTTTCTATAAAATTGACTGATTTTGAAATGACGTTTTAGCGCGCGACACTACAGTAACATGTCTTGGGCACACAGCCTTCTTTGCGTGCTTTTTTGACCATAACATGTAGAGGTATTTTCACGCGCAAAATGAATTTTAAATGCCATCATTGTATAAAAATTGTTATATTTTGGAGCGCGCGTTTCCTAATATTTCCGTGTAGAGGGTCTCGTGCGTTTTCGCGCGAGCTCAACAAAAACAAAAATATGCGCGCGCTCACTAACTTAAATTGCGCGATGAATCTAACGTAATCACGTGACCTCTCGTATTTTATATAAAGAGCTATTATTATGAACAAGAATGTCTTTATACTTTAAGGGAGAAGGGGCTAATAAGGAAATGCCACCCAGCGGGTGCTGGCTAAACTATTTCAAGGATCGTTAAGCCATTCTTAGAGCGTCTATCAGCGGCAGTCATCGATCAAAGATATATTTCACATTCGTTACGTATATTCGGTTTCTGTGCAAAGTAGATTTCTATGTCAAATTCTACGTGAGGAACGCGCCAACTGTCATCATACTAAAACTAAATCCTCGTTATGCTAATTTTAATGGTTTATTATTATTTATTATTCAGTAACAGTAGTCTCTTAAGTATTAAGGAACTTCGGCGGCAATTATGATTATCATAGAAACGATATCAACTCCCTTTTTGAATTGCTGACGACTAGAAATTGTAAACGTTAATATACAGGGTGTTAACTAAAAACGATACACAGCCAATTACTCAAAATGTGTTTTATGTAAGAATTTGAAATTTGCAGGTTACATAGAGGGTGCAGGGGGACAAATGACAATGAAAATTTCAAATACCTTGAACCAGGTCTTCAAGGTCATTAAAATTTTATCTCGAGAACCGTTAGGATTAGGAGAATGGTTCCAATTAGAAAAATGCCCGCCAAGGTTTTTTAAGTCAAATTACCTTTTACCCGAGGTAAATAAACCAATAAAACTCCAAAATAAACGTTAATTAATTGATTTAAGACGTACCAATTATTTTTATTAACTTTTTTATTTTAAATGTTTTAAACACAAAAGAAACTAAATAAGTAATTGAAATAAATAAGCAACTAATAAACGTAAGAATTATTTACAAATAATTTAAATAAATAACTAATGAAAAAACTGAAGATTAACTTTCAAATAATAATTAACATAACAATGATAATGTAACATGTTTCAAGCTCCCTTAAATTCTAGACTTATTTTATGAAGTGTTCAAAAATGCCTCTATTGGCTACTACGCATGCTTGCGCTCTTGTATTAGTTGCTTATTTATTTCAATTACTTATTTAGTTTCTTTTGTGTTTAAAACATTTAAACTAAATTAATAAAAATAATTGGTACGTCTTAAATCAATTAATTAACGTTTATTTTGGAGTTTTATTGGTTTATTTACCTCGGGTAAAAGGTAATTTGACTTAAAAAAACCTTGGCGGGCATTTTTCTAATTGGAACCATTCTCCTAATCCTAACGGTTCTCGAGATCAAATTTGAATGACCTTGAAGACCTGGTTCAAGGTCATTGAAATTTTCATTGTCATTTGTCCCCCTGCACCCTCTATGTAACCCGCAAATTTCAAATTCTTACATAAAACACATTTTGAGTAATTGGCTGTGTATCGTTTTTTAGTTAACACCCTGTACGTATATTTGAAATACCAAAATGGTAAACATTATTTATATTTATATTATGTGTAAGTTTATTAGCTACATTTCATTTATAATATTAAATTTAGGCTTTATTAATTAATGTTACAATGTATAAATTAAATTATGAAATATATTATATAATCTTAAATATGAGTTTTAATTAACATGGCTGTTTCGGAGGGAAGCTACATTATCATATACTTCAAGATTTAGAAAAATGTTATACGCTCATCGAAAAATTAACAGTTAAATCCAAAATCCCCTTAAAAATCCTGAAATTAATTGTGGATATCATTACAGGATTATTCAAAAAAATACACAAATTTCTTTCAAAAATTAAAAAAATTAGCAAATTCCTCCAAAATATCTACAAATCCACAAATTCCTCGAAATAATCTGCAAATCCACAAATTCCTCGAAAAAATCTACAAATCCATCAATTCCTCGAAATAATCTACAAATACACAAATACTTAAAAAAAATCCCAAATCCCCGAAAATAAACACCTAAATAATGTTATATTTTTAAAAATCCAGGATTTTTAACAAATCCACAAAATCTTACGCCATAATTACTTAAACCTAGGCCAGTGCCGTAACTAGAAAAATTGGGCCCCAATGCAAAAAGGGCCCAGCTATATTCAGTGGCGTAGCTGAGAACTCAGAGGCCCCCCCGCAAAAATCTCTGAGGCCCCCCTATTTAATTTTTTTTATGGTTAGTGGGGCACCCCCGAAGCTCGAGGCCCCCCTTGAAGCTCGAGCCCCCCCCCGCACCGCGGGCCCTGTGGACCATCAGCTACGCCACTGGCTATATTTACGCCAGTGACAGTTCACACGTCGTGGTGGACGACTAAGCTTGTGGGCCCCGATAAATTAGACGGGCCCCGATGCATCCTGAGTTTCTTCCCCACATTGTTTGGTTCCGAAACGAATTTTGAAAAAATCAGTGGAAGACCACCATAATGCAGTTAAATTACGCGAAATGGTTAAAAATACCATAATAAAAAGGGGGCAAAAAAGCTAATACCTAACAAATTTAAAGTAATGATAAAACTTACGAAATACCCGAGAACTAAATTAAATTGTTCTTTTCCACTGCTTTCCAAAATTCGAACCGTAGTCGACATCTAAAATAGAGGAAGTAGCTAATGTACAACTAACTCCAAACCAATGCTTAATTCATCTCTAATTATGCTTTATAAATGCGTCAGAAATAATTGTTGATATTCGTATTGACGTAATTACTACCTAGGTAATCGCCTCTAGCGTGAAAAACAAACGAATTAAAAACAAATTACTACACGACGGTTAAGGCTTGGCACGGTTCCATTCACCATCTGAAGTTTACTGAAAGTTGCGTGTTCATTTTCGAAATGACACTCTGTAAGAAATCAGTGATTTAGTGTGGTTTTTGTCATTTTGAGCGAAATAGGCCTTGCCATAAAATAAGCTACGCTTGCTGAACTTGTTGTTATGTAGCTAATTCATCACGAAATACGTAAAATTTCAGTTCAGTTTATGCAAGGACATAAGTATATGTATTTGTACCCCGCTGCTCCGCCTTAAGCACTACATGAAGTTATGTATTTGTACCCCGCCGTTCCGCTAGGCACTACGGCGGCCCACAACACTCAACCAGGTCCGGACAAAAATGCGCTTTGCGAAACAACGTTCGGCCAGTGAGACAGCTATAAAAACCGGCTCACATATGGCAAACAAACGCCCTCATCACGGCCCAACAAAAGGCGACACCATGGGCCTGCCCGAGAACCCATCCTCACACAGCTGAGGACTAGAGTGGCTTCCTCTTCCACTGCAAACTACCCTCCTTAGTAGGTCACAGAATGACGAGTGTGGAACACCCATGAGGTTCCAGTGACCCAGCGCCCCGATCACATGACCTTGAGAGCCGGGTATGGAGCCCCCCACAGGCTCCAGTGACCCCATCACACCACTAGATAGGGACATAAGTATATGTATTTGTACCCCGCTGCTCCGCCTTAAGCACTACAGCGGCCACCTTAAACAACCAGCCCTGGAAAAAAGTGCGCTTTGCGAAACAACGTTCGGCCAGTGAGACAGCCATTTTGACCGCCTCACATATAGCAAACAAACGCCCTCATCACGGCCCAACAAAAGGCGACACCATGGGCTGCCCGAGACCCACCCTCGCACAGCTGAGGACTAGAGTGGCTTCCTCTTCCACTGCAAACTACCCTCCTTAGTAGGTCACAGAATGACGAGTGTGGAACACCCATGAGGTTCCAGTGACCCAGCGCCCCGATCACATGACCTTGAGAGCCGGGTATGGAGCCCCCCACAGGCTCCAGTGACCCCATCACACCACTAGATAGGGACAGTAGATACAGGGACGAGAAAGCTGGGGGAAAATTAGATTTCAAACGTCTTCATGTTCACGGGGAGTTAGATGTAAACAAACCGCGGCCATTGTTAAGACGTGGTTCACCATGGACAGTATTATTGTAGTTAGTTTTTACCATTTTGATGTTAAATTAAAAATAAAACTACGAGCGTAAATTAAAAAATGCCCATTTGATTTGAACACTTAAGCCTCGTCAAGAACCGCTAAAATTGGGTGACCGCCATTTTTTTGTTTACAACTAACTCTCCTTGCGTTTAGGTCGTTTTAGGTGATATATTCCAACAGAGGCCGCCAATACACTTCCTCGTCCCTGTATCTACTGTCCTTGGTTTATGCTTAAAAACAGGGTGCCTCGCAAAATTTACCCTATGTCTAGGGCTTTTCGTAGTGAAACATCTTCAATACGTCACCCGTGACACAGCAGCACATCAAAACAATAAGGCCAATGGTATTTTATAAAAATGCTTAGGCCTATTGATAGATTTCAAAATTACGTTACTTACATACTTGTGTGATAATTATAAATTTTTGAAATTAGTAAGTCTTTATTACCTAGACTATTTTGGTGGGGTGGCGGAGTGGTCAGCACTTTCGCCTCGCAGCAAGAGGAGCCGGGTACGATCCCAGTTTGTGGCACTAACAAGGAGACGATCCGAGGTGTATAACACACCGATTTGGTTCAAACTCGGGGGTTTGGTTGACCTTCGTGTAACTTGATAAACCCCAAAGGGAAATGTCTCCATAGGCAACCGTTTTGCCATGGCAACCAAAAATGTTTTTGACAACACAAAATGGAAATTTTCCCATAGAAAATAACATGGGAATCTGACCAATATTAAGGGTAACCCCCCCCCCCTGTAAAAATTTTAATTTTTGAAAATGCTACAAATAGAAATTATAAATAAGAAAATAATGAAAAAGTACAAAATTTATTAAAATCTTTACAGGAGTACCCTTAAATTTGGTCAGATTCCCATTTAAAACATTTTTGGTCGCCATGGCAAAACGGTTGCCTATGGAGACATTTCCCTTTGGGCTGTTTCAAGTTACATGAAGGTCTACCAAACCCCCGAGTTTGAACCAAATCGGTGCCTTACAACTCGGGTCATCTCCTTGTAAGTGAAAACTTGGAACAACTCCTTCCGCGTTGAGTTTGCAAGTTCTCTCCCCACTGGTTTAAGGGGTTTTACCAAGAGTTCTTCGGTTTCCCCTTCCATAAAAACTTGTTGAGGTGGCCGGTAATAATGAGTTCATAGGAAGCTGTTGGCTCGCGTGGTGTGAAGGGCTGGCCACCACCCTCCTACGCGTTGTAGCCCGGCCACCTGAATTAATGCCTTTAAAAGTCGCTTGATGACTTAGGCCTTAGGTAGTGATTTGAATATTAGCCTAGCTGATTATAATACAAAGATAAGGGTAATTGATAACTGTACTCATCTAAAATGTAAGCATTGCCCAGAAGCCACTCGGCACCTCCTTTTTAAGTGATTAAAATCAGGGCTCCCGCGCAAACTACCACACCAACGTTATGGGCCCAAAATGGGAACGGTGATAAGGTGCTAAAAATGAATAAAAATATCTCGGTACGTTTTGAGGGGTGTCTTCGTATAATTCAAGAAAGACTGATGAGTTCGTGTCTTCATCAAAAATCACGCTTTTTTTTAAGGAGGTAAGCACCCCCTGGTGGGATTTATTCTTTGAAGGGGAAAACGTCACTTTATTTATACGAGACGATGATCGATGATTTTGGAAGAGAGATAAAATTATCGAGGAATATTGGGTTTAACACGAATTTTGTCGAAGCACTTCTTGGAAGATGTAAACATAAATAATAAGTTCAAGTTTGGTGCTCTCCCGAGTCCCGATTTCGGGAATCGATCAAGGGTTAACGATTATGATCCACTATAGGATTAGCGCCTAGTTTCAATTTTGGAGATAGCATAACTCGCATAAGTAATGTAATATGAGTAAGTATGACACTTCCTATTGTTTTAATAATAATTTTCTCATCGAACCTTTCTCTGAATCGAACATCCAAACGACCGCGGTATTTAGTAGGATATTCCACCAGCATTATTAAAAACCATAACAAGCCTAGAAGAGTTAGGCCTAGGCTCAAAAGAATCTGCAAAGACTCCAATCTTGTAGATGCCCCGGAAAAGTGCAACTGAATTTCGACTATTTTTTCCAATAAACCCACTTCTTTTATTTGACAATGCAAATTTATTTTGGTACCTGAGTTTCCAAAAACTTCATTAATTTGCAATTAAAAAGTAAAGTGGTCTATTTATATAACCAATTAGGAAAAAGCACTAGTGGCCAAACTCCGACACCATCACCATGAAAATGGACAGCTGCCATAACTGTCTGCACGCATGGCACCGTACCCAATATAACCAACTGATTAATGACAATTTTAACCAATTATACACTGATTACATAAATTTGCCTTTTATTATACGGCCTAGTGTCTATAGAAGAAGGCTTTTAAAAGAAATTGCAATAATTTAAACTTTTTTCGTGTGTATGTCTAAATAATTTTGGCTAAGACTTAAGTGTAGTATCTTGTATATATATAGCAGATATACCTAATTATTAAATTAATTCAATTAATTCAATTAATAAGTTGTTTTTCCTACCGTAACCATCGAAAACCACAGTCAGGTATACCATTAGATATAGTATACCAAATGTGGTCGACCTAAGTTGAATGAGTTGAAAACTGTAAATTCCTTTAGCGTACAAACATTAAATATATATACAAACAAACAAACACTCATCTTTATATATTAGGTTTACCATAAGTTACAAGGCATGGTGACAAAGTAAATTTCTCTAGAGATAATAGAAAAAGATTCGACAAGCTAGGTCGCACTCCGGAACCAAAGAGGGTTTGTCCAGTGTGCCGACGTCCCTTTTATAGTGGGCCCCCTCGGATGACGCTACCGGGCTCCAACTTAATAGGCGATATAATAAAGTAACGTGGCCTTCTTGTTTTGATGGGAAAGGCCACCTTCCACTATGCTTCCATTAGCTTTCCCACCAAAGAGCCTATGAATTCATCCGTAGGCTTTAACTGTACTATTTCGTCATCCCATTTTAACAAGTTGAGCAAGCATATCTGGCTTTATAATATCGCCTATTGACTGGAGAAGAAAGCCCGTGAAGAAATCTTTGCGGACTCACTGTGGTGCAGTCGTAAGCGTCACCAGTGGGTAGAGGCTTGCGCTGCCGCTAAACGCCGCCGCCGCCGATAATTTTGAACGCATAATTTTTATACACATTTTATTTTTTTTTGGATATTAAGCTTGGTTTTCATTTACGCGAAAATAACGACATTGAACACGACGTCGAACGTCAAATTTTGGTTTTCGGATTTCGGTCGACGCAGAGTAATAGTACTTTCACTTAGCCTCAATAGATTCCAGCATTGCTATCTTGGCTATAGAGAGAGTCACTAATATAACCAAGGCTTATCCACATTTTAATTCCCTTTAAATTTAAATGTTGCTTGGTTCCTTCTTCCCCGGTTGACCCTAGTTTTCCGTAAGTTCCTAACTCCACCGCCAGAGCGCACATTTAACAATCGCCCGAAGCAAATATTCGGAAACGGGGCGTCCTTGTGCGAAGTACATTAATTAGTCCATGGAAGGACTAGTACGAGTTGGTATTTGCCCTTGCCCTTCTGGTCGCGTGTTTTTTAAACTGTCGCTACAAAAAATAGCTCTAAAATTTATACGAACGCGGGCGTACGCCACCGCCGCCGGTATATTTTGGGTCAAACGCCGCCGCCGACCCATATCAGATCGGCGCAGGCCTCTACCGGTGGGGCCCTAGGCAGATTTTGGTGGGGCCTATGTAAGGAAAGCGTAAAAACTCAAAACTCGCGTGTCTCGAAACTGAGCTGATGTCACGAGAATAATGATTGTTCCAATAATAAAGCGACAAGCCTGATATGTTTTTCTCTTAAACCGAATCAGTGGAAAAGCCATTGATTGCATCAGTGGTGGGGGCCTTCTGTTGGGGGGGGGGGGGCATAGGCCTGTGCCTAGTAGGCCTATCCTCCTATAACTGAAGAATTTCGGTTAATTTCTTCCCGTAACAATTTTAATTTTAGGAGAGCGTTTGATTTTAGCGAATCGGACTGAAACAATCCACTAAACTATCGTTTGATCGAATTGGTGAAATAACTAGTGAAACCATAGTCTTATCTGGCAGCCATTACAAGGGCTTGTCGAACTCGAAAACGTGTACGAATACATCATTAACGACAGAAATACAAGTTTAAAAATACAAATTACTTTTTAAGAAAACCTTTTATTTTTATCTTCTTAACATTTAGTTTTGAAACTTTTAATTCTTAATTTTAACATTCCACATAGTTTTAACAGTTTCTTAACAATAACTACGAAAATCTGTTCGATGATAATTTTTGCTAATTGTAATGCTTATTGTTGTTATAGTACTTATACTTATACTTATACCGAGTTAAAAATTGAATGTGTGAAAACTGTCTGCTCATTCAAAATTATATTTCTATAACAGCTGAAAGTTTCAGCCTTAAAACATTTAAAACCAAATGTCGTCTGCTATTTCTTTACACATTTAGTTGACTGGTATTAAGACAGATGGCGCTGTATATCCTAAGCTTTAAACCAAAGATAATCTAGACTAAATACTATTTGTAAAGTAATGCCGCCCTTTATTAAACCTAGGAGAAACAAACACAAGGAGAACGCTAACGAAGTGTTGTGTACAAGTTACATTGGACGAGCCTTTACACTGAGCATTTTACGGAAAGGGGAAGACAATTTCGGAATTTTCCCCTTCCGACGGCAGCAGGCGCTAAAGCGTCTAGCCAATGAAAAATGTACGCAAGAAAATGCACGACTTTTGACGGGTTCCGTTCTCCTTGTGTGGGGTGCTGCGTTTGTTGCTCCTAAATTAAAATAAAAAAAAAATTTAAGTTTAAAATGTTTTTCCCCGTGTCACGAGCTTAAGTTTTTTAGTACTTTATGGGCACGCGCGTTTCGCACGTGGACTTCGAATTCCAAAATCTTGATCGACTCCAGCGCGTGCTTCCTATCTTTTGTAACTATAGCTAGTGACGTAGAAAAACCATTTACAGGTGACCCCCCGTATTTTATAGAAACACCTATTTGATAAACGTATCTTTTTTCAAAAATTACGATTTATTTCCGGTATCGCCATCTATCAAATTTATTTTATCGAAGCGTAAAATAATATCTTTAATAATTGTAACGCATAATAGTTCTTTTTATAAACTAACGTGGCCTTCTTGTTGAAATGGTACTCTTACGTCATAGTCTCTTACTTTCACAAGCCTACTAGCGCGCGCTACAGTCGCGAGGAATATAGGTTTTTTACATAGATATAGGGAACGTATATAAAGGTCTAGATAAAATATTTCAAAGGGAGTGAATACGGAGGTGACAGCTAGCAGAAACGCGTAATTTCTGCAGGCTATCCTTATAAGGCGCTATCTATCGGTAAGAAAGCTCGTGCTATCGTCGCGAGAGCCATCGTCTCCTGCTTAAAAATTATACTAAAAGTCACCAACAGATGGTGTCTAAAGACTACGGCCTGCGGAAAGGTCAAGCACTGAGTACTAAAATGCTAAGAGAGCTCGCGCTCTTGGTCACGTGCCTTCCTCGGTGTCTGCTAGGTGTCAATTCCGTATTTTATGTTAGGCTTAGACGCCCCGAAATTTATCTAGACCTTTATATACATTTCTTATATCTATGGTTTTTTAGCAACATTTTAAAAAGTTGGACATGACCACTTTTTATTTTATAAAATCAACTATTCCGGCTCGCTCTCATAATGACGACGAGTTCAAACTGAACTTCACCAAATAATTACTGATACACTGAAGTGATGTAGAATTGACGTCATTCCTACAAAGGTAATCACCTGTTGCCACTAACCTCTACGCAATATTTGATAACTATAATTATGTTCTAAAAGTGTATGGAGTGTAGTCGAATTGACATCATACCGAAAAATAAGTGAGATTTAAAGGCCAAAGAGGTTAACGGTATAATAGTTAGTGTAGGGAGCTGTTGACTCGCGTGGCATACAGGGCTTGACACCACCCTCCTACGCGTTGTAACTTGGTCACCTGAATAAAATGGCTTTAAAAGTCGCTTGATGACTTAGGCCTATATGGTGGTGCCTTGGGTATAGCGCCCTCGCAGACCCCGCGGCGCGGGGGGGCGAGAACTAGGGGGCCCCCAAACGTTTATGATTGAAATTGGTGCTTTTTAAAAGGTCCCCGAGTCGTTTTTCGCGGGGGGGCCCCGGAGTTCCTAGTTACGCTACTGGCTAATATGCTAAATCCATGCATTCCTTGTCGGGAAAATGGCCGAGGAAAGTGAAGAATTCGAGGTTACCGACAAATCGGATCCTTTATTCAAAATTGCAGAGTAATTATTCAAAATAGATATAATTATACAACTTAGATAAATATTCTGTCGGGGTATAATGATTTGGAATTTTTTTAGAGAAACTGTATACAGGGACCAGTGTGTGAGGCCTTAGATGGATCCGAAACCAAATGTCGCGCTTGGTGCTTTTACGGCAGCGCCGCCTGTAGCGCCGTAGTGTCAAGTATTGGAAATATTTCTATCCAAATACTAAACACGTGCCCAATATTAGCGGGCGACGTTAGGCCTAGCGTTCATAGCTCGTCACTGTCGCAGGGGCGTAGGAACCAGGGGGGGCAAGGGGGGCAATGCCCCTCCCTAGAACTTGGCTGGGAGGGGCAACTAATGTTATTGCCCCCTCCAACTTTTCGGTCAGTTGAAATCTTCAAAAGGCTCAAATTCTCATTTTAAAAGCATAAAAAATTTATAGAACCTCAACTGTGTTTAAATTTCAGTCTTTTCCCGCCAATTTACATAGTAGTAAAATGTACACGTGCATTCGTAGAAGCTACACTCCATTAAAAATTCCAAACCATTCTCCAGACCCCTTTTGGTTTCTCTTTGCCCCCTCCAACTTCTAGAACGTTCCTACGCCCCTGCACTGTCGTCACGGTTCTGGTCACGGTTTATATATTTCCACAGGTTAGACTATTTGTACCTTCATACGTTCTAGCGTTTTGAGCCTCTTAAGCTCTTCTGACAGCCAGGCAACCCTGTTTTCGACTATGCTACTGGTACGCCCTCTAATGTATATAAACAGTACTAATTTATTTATTATTAATTAAATTTTTATAAATACACTAATGAGCTACCGTATTTATAATTTGATAATATGTATTATAAAAATTATTAATTATCTACGATACATTTAAATTTAAAATATAGGTGGCGCTCAATTTTTAATTATAAATATTATTTTAACAATTTAGTGGATTATAGTTCAGAAACTTTACACAAGCCGGCGCTGTAGGCGCGAAGTAGAATTTTTAAAATTTTCTAAACGCGGGAGTAGTTCATAAGTCTAACCTGTGTAAATATATAAACCGTGCTGTCGTCAAAACTTACACCGTTATTTCCATTTTGACTAGGCATTTTTAAATTCATGATCTATTTATACTTTCACAGAAACTATATATGCAAAAACATTAAAGCGAACTTCTTATTTCAATTAATTAAATTACTATTGAATAATCTAAAGCCTATTAATATTCCAAAAGCCTCCCTTCTATTAAAAACAGCAGAGCAGACGACGGAATGCGGTAAATCTGACATTTTTACGCGCGTGTTTTGTATTTTTATAGAAATATTTCGCGATTATCTCGGTAGGAGCGCTGACGGGCGATACAATTTGTGGAACAGGGTATTTTGCTTACTATTCGAGTTCAGTAATTAAACGTTCAAGGTGAAGCTAACGGCAGAGAACTACCGCGTCAAAGGCCTAATGTTTCAACCTCCATAATTGAAACGTTTTGTTAGTCCATGCTATAATGTTTTCGTGCGGTATAAAATCTCTCTGCAGGCCCGGACTAGCTCCTTTGGGGGCAGGGGCTTCTTTACCGGCTGAGGTGGGCTGCTCTGAGCTCCAATGAGCGCGACAGCTATTTTTGAGCGCGAGCTGCACATTCCTGCAAAAAAGAGAAGAGAGCGAGTGCGAGGTTTTTCTTTTGGCTTTGTGTCCGACTCCAGGGGGGCGATTCTGTAAGAAATCGAATGGGAATTCGATCTCGATACTCTATACCATGTCGAGATCGACTTCGACCATTTGCATTGATTTATGCTTATTCGAAATCTTTACCGAATACCATTCGTCGAGATCTCGAAGTTCGAAATCTAGTTTTCGATCGAAAATTGGATTTCGAATATTTACAGAATAGGCCCCCTGAGAGAGAGAGACTTGCAGACAGTCCAGAATTCAGGTTGGCAAAACCATAGAAATCGGATAACAAACTAGAACGATTTTTGAAATTTTGTCGCGGGTTCCGATTAGACCTTTAAAAAACCCTGCCTTTGGCCCATGCTTTTCGTTTGGCTGGCAACGAAAGTTACGCCATCTGTGCCAAACTGGTGAACTAACACTCTATTTCACCTAAATTTAAATGGCCGACTTTAGCTCGACGCTAACGCGGTTTTTTTTACATCTTTAAAGTAACTTATGTTTAATTAAAGTAATCAAATCGTGTAAGAGTACATACTCAAAAGAAAACATATCTTTTCACAGGTTAGTGTTATAAATAGTTGTTTTACGAGCAATGGTTATGGGGAAAACCGGTGCACAGTAATGGTTTATCGCGAATATCTACGTTAGTACTGTATGTACGGCTATAACCCCAAGTATGAACATTAGGGTCCGGCTATTTCCTACAAAAAATGTTCTATGAACATTTTACATACGAGCAATCGTTGTGTCGTAATCGCGGTTTTAACGTTGTACCCGAAACGCGTCTTACAATTTTGCCCCTTCGTTGTCACCGTTGACTTAAAACGCATCCGCCGCTCTTCATGTAACCGCGTTTAAAATTTACCACCCAGCTAACTCTTGTTATTTTTGCAATAAATCGCTTGAAAATGAAGCTATTGTGAAGGTTGTGTGAGACAAAATGATGGGAAAGTCGGAATAATGGGTCACTTCAATTTAAGTTCATATTGACTGCCGTAAGGAATAAATCCAAAAGACCAGTATCAATGCTTTGAAAAGAAAACACGACACCGATGAGACTGTTCGACATAACTATGAGGGAAAAATAAAAACTTCGTTAGATTTGCATATTTAATGAAAAATGATATATGTTTACAATTTAAAGTTTTTATTTTTCCCTCATAATTACTAACGCATATTGAACTTGCAAACTCGCTAAGCCTTATAACTGTTCGACATGTAGAACGCCAGCGAATCAACCTACCAAATGATATAAGAACTTGATATAAGAAATATTCAACATACAAATTTTCCCGTTTATATGAACTTAAATGTAATATAAAATCGTCTTGAAAAACCGTTTATTGCTTTATAACATTCAAAAATAATATTAAAATTATTAACATTAATAATATAATAAGTTTGCGTTGTCAACGCGCGTATTTTGAAACGGAAAAACCCGATTACTATTGTTAAATCTTGGATTAATAATATGATATTTTTAATACGAAACAAATAACGAAATACGTGGAATTTTTGGCGTTAAATAAGCTTAGAACGTTTTTCGTTATTTGTTTCTTATTACAAGGAGCGTTCGCCATCATTTAACCAAGATTTAACGATAGTAATCGGGTTTTTCCGTTTCAAAATACGCAGTAAATTAAACCGAGGCTTAAGACTGGGCAAGATTCCGCGCCTTTAAATTTTCGTCTACTTTAAAGATACATTCTGAACGAACCAATGGATGAAAAGTTATGAAACTAGCTTTTAAATAAACCTTGAAACTTATTTCAAGTCATATTTATAATTCAAGGATGACAAATTTGCGAAAAGTATTAATATCGTTCCGAATTACAATCTACTTTCTAAAATCTGATTTTTCTTTCTAATACGCGCGTTGACAACACAAACTTTACCTAGACGAGCAGATGCTCGGTTATCTACATGGTGCGGGAAAAATATTATTTTTCAATGTTATAAAGCGATAAACGATTTTATATTACATTTAAGTTCATATAAACGGGAAAAATTGTCAGTGGAATATTTCTTATATCATTTGGTAGGTTAATTAACGTTTAATTATTAACAACTTTACATTAATTTCAATGGGGTGGGGGAAACCTTTAAACCAAGTTACGCGCGAGCGCGCCTCTTTAGGCAGCGCAGATGGCGTTACTGTCGTTTTAGCCAAGAATCTAATCGGTACCTTGTCAGCCGTTCGATTAAGCGTTCTAGTTTGTTATCCGATTTCTATGGGCAAAACTTGGCACTTGGCACGTGACTGTTGGCGGTTGAAGTTACAAATTAAATCTAATCGAAACGTAAAATAATGTTAATAATTAATATTGCATGTTTATGTATTAATATGCCTTTAAATTCATAATTCTTTAATTTTAATTGTATACCATTTCAATAGATTGTCCTTTGTCAATGTCATTGTCAAGTGTCAATTAGAGTGTCATCAGAATTCACAATGGACGCGCTCTGAGCTTCAAAGAGTGCGAGAGTTATTTTTGAGCGCGAGCTCCACTCTCGGGCAAAAAAAGAAGAGCGCGAGCGCGAGCTCCACTCTCCGGCAAAAAACAAAGAGAAGAGCGCGAGTGTGAGCTCCACTCTTGGGCAATAAAAAGAGAAGAGTGCGAGTGCGAGCTCCACTCTTGGGCAAAAAAAGAGAAGAGTGCGAGTGCGAGCTCCACTCTTGGGCAAAAAAAAGAGAAGAGTGCGAGTGTGAGCTAAACTCTTGGGCAATAAAAAGAGAAGAGTGCGAGTGCGAGCTCCACTCTTGGGCAAAAAAAGAGAAGAGTGCGAGTGCGAGCTCCACTCTTGGGCAAAAAAAGAGAAGAGTGCGAGTGCGAGCTCCACTCTTGGGCAAAAAAAGAGAAGAGTGCGAGTGCGAGCTCCACTCTTGGGCAAAAAAAAGAGAAGAGTGCGAGTGTGAGCTCCACTCTTGGGCAATAAAAAGAGAAGAGTGCGAGTGCGAGCTCCACTCTTGGGCAAAAAAAGAGAAGAGTGCGAGTGCGAGCTCCACTCTTGGGCAAAAAAAAGAGAAGAGTGCGAGTGTGAGCTCCACTCTTGGGCAATAAAAAGAGAAGAGTGCGAGTGCGAGCTCCACTCTTGGGCAAAAAAAGAGAAGAGTGCGAGTGCGAGCTCCACTCTTGGGCAAAAAAAAGAGAAGAGTGCGAGTGTGAGCTCCACTCTTGGGCAATAAAAAGAGAAGAGTGCGAGTGCGAGCTCCACTCTTGGGCAAAAAAAGAGAAGAGTGCGAGTGTGAGCTCCACTCTTGGGCAAAAAAAGAGAAGAGCGCGAGCGCGAGCTCCACTCTCCGGCAAAAAACAAAGAGAAGAGCGCGAGTGTGAGCTCCACTCTTGGGCAATAAAAAGAGAAGAGTGCGAGTGCGAGCTCCACTCTTGGGCAAAAAAAAGAGAAGAGTGCGAGTGCGAGCTCCACTCTTGGGCAAAAAAAAGAGAAGAGTGCGAGTGCGAGCTCCACTCTTGGGCAAAAAAAGAGAAGAGCGCGAGCGCGAGCTCCACTCTCCGGCAAAAAACAAAGAGAAGAGCGCGAGTGTGAGCTCCACTCTTGGGCAATAAAAAGAGAAGAGTGCGAGTGCGAGCTCCACTCTTGGGCAAAAAAAGAGAAGAGTGCGAGTGCGAGCTCCACTCTTGGGCAAAAAAAAGAGAAGAGTGCGAGTGCGAGCTCCACTCTTGGGCAAAAAAAGAGAAGAGCGCGAGCGCGAGCTCTACTCTCCGGCAAAAAACAAAGAGAAGAGCGCGAGTGTGAGCTCCACTCTTGGGCAAAAAAAGAGAAGAGCGCGAGCGCGAGCTCCACTCTTGGGCAATAAAAAGAGAAGAGTGCGAGTGCGAGCTCCACTCTTGGGCAATAAAAAGAGAAGAGTGCGAGTGCGAGCTCCACTCTTGGGCAAAAAAAGAGAAGAGCGCGAGTGTGAGCTCCACTCTTGGGCAATAAAAAGAGAAGAGTGCGAGTGCGAGCTCCACTCTTGGGCAAAAAAAAGAGAAGAGTGCGAGTGCGAGCTCCACTCTTGGGCAAAAAAAAGAGAAGAGTGCGAGTGCGAGCTCCACTCTTGGGCAAAAAAAGAGAAGAGCGCGAGCGCGAGCTCCACTCTCCGGCAAAAAACAAAGAGAAGAGCGCGAGTGTGAGCTCCACTCTTGGGCAATAAAAAGAGAAGAGTGCGAGTGCGAGCTCCACTCTTGGGCAAAAAAAGAGAAGAGTGCGAGTGCGAGCTCCACTCTTGGGCAAAAAAAAGAGAAGAGTGCGAGTGTGAGCTCCACTCTTGGGCAATAAAAAGAGAAGAGTGCGAGTGCGAGCTCCACTCTTGGGCAAAAAAAGAGAAGAGTGCGAGTGCGAGCTCCACTCTTGGGCAAAAAAAGAGAAGAGTGCGAGTGCGAGCTCCACTCTTGGGCAAAAAAAAGAGAAGAGCGCGAGTGTGAGCTCCACTTTCGGGCAAAAAAAAAGAGAAGAGTGCGATTGCGAGCTCCACTCTTGGGCAAAAAAAAAGAGAAGAGCGCGAGTGTGAGCTCCACTTTCGGGCAATAAAAAGAGAAGAGTGCGGATGCGAGCTCCACTCTTGGGCAAAAAAAGAGAAGAGTGCGAGTGTGAGCTCCACTCTTGGGCAAAAAAAGAGAAGAGCGCGAGCGCGAGCTCCACTCTCCGGCAAAAAACAAAGAGAAGAGCGCGAGTGTGAGCTCCACTCTTGGGCAATAAAAAGAGAAGAGTGCGAGTGCGAGCTCCACTCTTGGGCAAAAAAAAGAGAAGAGTGCGAGTGCGAGCTCCACTCTTGGGCAAAAAAAAGAGAAGAGTGCGAGTGCGAGCTCCACTCTTGGGCAAAAAAAGAGAAGAGCGCGAGCGCGAGCTCCACTCTCCGGCAAAAAACAAAGAGAAGAGCGCGAGTGTGAGCTCCACTCTTGGGCAATAAAAAGAGAAGAGTGCGAGTGCGAGCTCCACTCTTGGGCAAAAAAAGAGAAGAGTGCGAGTGCGAGCTCCACTCTTGGGCAAAAAAAAGAGAAGAGTGCGAGTGCGAGCTCCACTCTTGGGCAAAAAAAGAGAAGAGCGCGAGCGCGAGCTCTACTCTCCGGCAAAAAACAAAGAGAAGAGCGCGAGTGTGAGCTCCACTCTTGGGCAATAAAAAGAGAAGAGTGCGAGTGCGAGCTCCACTCTTGGGCAAAAAAAGAGAAGAGTGCGAGTGCGAGCTCCACTCTTGGGCAAAAAAAAGAGAAGAGTGCGAGTGTGAGCTCCACTCTTGGGCAATAAAAAGAGAAGAGTGCGAGTGCGAGCTCCACTCTTGGGCAAAAAAAGAGAAGAGTGCGAGTGCGAGCTCCACTCTTGGGCAAAAAAAGAGAAGAGTGCGAGTGCGAGCTCCACTCTTGGGCAAAAAAAAGAGAAGAGCGCGAGTGTGAGCTCCACTTTCGGGCAAAAAAAAAAGAGAAGAGTGCGATTGCGAGCTCCACTCTTGGGCAAAAAAAAAGAGAAGAGCGCGAGTGTGAGCTCCACTTTCGGGCAAAAAAAAGAGAAGAGTGCGATTGCGAGCTCCACTCTTGGGCAAAAAAAAAGAGAAGAGTGCGAGTGCGAGCTCCACTCTTGGGCAAAAAAAGACAAGAGTGCGAGTGCGAGCTCCACTCTTGGGCAATAAAAAGAGAAGAGTGCGAGTGCGAGCTCCACTCTTGGGCAAAAAAAGAGAAGAGTGCGAGTGCGAGCTCCACTCTTGGGCAATAAAAAGAGAAGAGTGCGAGTGCGAGCTCCACTCTTGGGCCAAAAAAAAGAGAAGAGTGCGAGTGCGAGCTCCACTCTTGGGCAAAAAAAGAGAAGAGTGCGAGTGCGAGCTCCACTCTTGGGCAAAAAAAAGAGAAGAGTGCGAGTGCGAGCTCCACTCTTGGGCAAAAAAAAGAGAAGAGTGCGAGTGCGAGCTCCACTCTTGGGCAATAAAAAGAGAAGAGTGCGAGTGCGAGCTCCACTCTTGGGCAAAAAAAGGGGAGAGCGCGAGTGCGAGCTCCACTCTTGGGCAAAAAAAGAGGAGAGCGCGAGTGCGAGCTCCACTCTTGGGCAAAAAAAAGAGAACAGCTCAATATTAAAGGGCTCGGTGTGGGGCTATGGAATAAAAATATTATTATAATTTATTGTAAGCAATTTTGGGCCCCCTTTGAGCCGGGGGCCTCGGTGATCGCCGAACAGCCGAACTGACCAGTCCGGGCCTGTCTTTCTGATAAAATCTTCATTGAAAAACCAACTTACGACTTGTAGTTCCAAATAAAGCGCCCCTCGCTCTACATGGCCACTTGTGTTTCGTCTCTGTTGTAAAATTTTGCTATTTAGAGCAGGTATCGCCATCTATCCCATCTTTTTGGTACCAAATTATTGATAGCTATGTGCGGAGTGGCTTAGAATTGACGTCTTTCCCCCACAAGGATAAGCGTCTCCACCGAGAGAAATGCGCAACTAAAAACAAATGGTAGACAGTGTATTATCAAGGAAGATCTTCCTTGGTTACGGCTCCTTGTACAGACGCACTCACTACGAAGAAGTTGTAAACAAGTACAATACAGGGGAGTAGGAACATTCTGGAAGTTGTAGGGGCAAAGAGAACCGAAAAGGGGTCTGGAGAATGGTTTTGAATGTTTAATGGTGTGTAGCTTCTCCGAATGCATGTGTACATTTTACTACTATGTAAATTGGCGGGAAAAGAGCCTTTTGAAGATTTCAACTGACCAAAACGTTACAGGGGGCAATAACATTAGTTGCCAATCCCAGCAAAATTCTAGGGACGGGCATTGCCCCCCTTAACATAACTAACGTGCGGTGCACTAAAAAGCATTTAACACAGTTTGTAGAGGGGGGGAGGTCAGAAAAACAGGAGAAGGTAAATTGGGGTCTATAGCTAAAAGCCGTCACTCTAGGCGCGCAAATTCTTTCTTTCCAAGGTCGAAGATCAAATATTTGGAGATAGTTGGCGCTTGAATTCTGAATCTTGAAATGGTAGGAAATTCAAATTTCATAACTGAAATCGACAAAATGGCCTAAAATACGCAAATGACCAACTTCTTTGGCTCCGATTTATAAAATCATAATTGGGTTAAAGGAAACACTTGTTGTGTACCGTACAAGTGAACAGTTTCGAGTATTTCAACAAGCACTATATAAACAGTAACTTGCAGGTCCTGGGACTACTGGCTCTCGGAAATATTACTTCTTCAAAATTTTCTTGAAGACGTTTTATTGAAACGCCTATTGAATAGTCTTAGTCAGGGCTGTAGAAGAGATCTTAGTCGATATCTACGCCGCAAAATTTTCGTTTTGAAAACGAAAACATTTGAGAGAGTTGGCTGTTTTCGGTCTATCGAAATCTGGCAGCCTTGCCTGCCTTTCGGCCTGTATCAGTGTATCTCCATACCGAAAATGGCCGGCGATTACGCCGCTGCAAATATTTTACTAAACTGATCGGCGGCGTTTTTGACCGTTATTTTGAATTATCGACTAAGACTATTGGAAAAATGACAGCATCTGTATGGCGGCATCTGTTAGCACGAGATTATACACGGTATTAGGCTTATCCTCTCTAAAACGCGTCTAAAATAATAATAATCAGCTAAGCCATGGACCAAGAATCTAAGGGGACTCACTGTTCAGGCTTTAAAAAGCACGCGTGAATACTGGGAATAGGAAAATCACTGTTCATTTTAGTTCAATGTGGACAAACTTCGCGTCGCTGAAGTCGATTTCCGATGTAGTTTCGTAGAGAAGCTGGAGCGTTCACCATAGAGATAGAAATGAAATAGAGGCACTATTGTATCTGGCGAAGTTGACCGCGAGTGCCGACCCCCTTTTCGCCAATGTAGGAAGCCATGAGATGGGCAGATTACGTGGCGCCATCGACGGGCGGTGAAATGAAATACATTATGCCTTTTGGAAAATCAACTGTCATTTGATGTAAACAAAGGAAGGATAGATGGCGTTGCAAACATGCGTGGGGTGGGGATGAATTTCCCCGGTCAAAAACAGGGGTGCCTTAACGCGGTAATCTTCCCTCTATTTATTTTCTATCTCTATGGCGTTCACGTTAAATTTTGACAAAATGGCGCCGTTGTTGTCGGTTAAAAGGATGAGGCTTAGTAAGTTTTAGACCTTTTATTTTTGAAATTGGTTCTTTAAAAGTTTAAATAATGGTAATTAACCAATGTGTTAAGAAAAATAACCCGTAAGCCGCAAAGGGCCGAGGTTTTTTTTAAATCAAATTCACATGAATCCATTGATTTGTAGGGACTACAGGCCCGTACATGGGGGGGGGGGGCGCCAGGGGATGCTCAGCGCCCCCAAATGAGTACTTGAGCATCCCCAATTTACTAATTTCATAGGTGTGGAGATAAAAATGACTGAAAGGCATTGGAACCCCCAAAAATAATTTGAGCGCCCCCGCGTTTTGGCGGCTGTGTACGGGCCTGACTACAGCGCTTTCCTAAACAGCATTTGTTTAATCAGCATTTACCAAAACAGCGTTTTCAAATCAGCGTTTTGTCAAAATAGCGCTTTGTCATAACAGCGTTTCTTTTTACAGCGTTTCCCAAAACAACAAATTGTTCAAAAGGCGCTTTGTCATAACAGCGTTTCTTTATACAGCGTTTCCCAAAACAAAAAATTGTTCAAACGGCGCTTTGTCATAACAGCGTTTCTTTATACAGCGTTTCCCAAAACAACAAATTGTTCAAACGGCGCTTTGTCATAACAGCGTTTCTTTATACAGCGTTTCCCAAAACAACAAATTGTTCAAACGGCGCTTTGTCATAGCGGCGGTTCTCAAAACCGTATTTTGTCGAAACAGCGTTTCCCAAAACGGCGCTGCTTTCTAAGGCACTAATAATATAGGCCTATTGTAATACATATTTTTCTGGAATTTCGGCAAATTTCATTACCTAATGGTTTCTGCCGATAGTTAGTATTGCAAACTTACCTAACCTAACCTAACCTAACCTAACTCCTGAAGTTCATATGTATGTTATACATTTTCCATCGTCAATTCATATAAATTTTAAGAAACCGCTGTCTTGACCAAAACCGTTGTTTAAAATTCGCTAATTTGAGAAACCCTATAATGGAGGTATTTGTATTAATTACGGAAAACTCATGAGGCGATTTGCATTTAATTAAAATTTATTTAACAAAATGAAAATTAAAAACAAACATTTTAAAAACGTGATGTTTGAATCAATGTCCGACACTACGTTTCGGGTCCTACGGGCTATTATACCGCCTTGGATGAACCACAAATTAGATTTCAAGGGGAATTGTTACCAAAACCAAAGTTTACGAGGTTTTTTTACAGAATGGTAGAAAATATATTAATGATTGTGTCGCTGAAATTTTATAGTTATTGGAAAGGTATTTAAAAAGTTACGCTACTTTTTCCGCAACCTACATCAAACGGCTCCAAAAATTTCATAAATCGCGGTTGAACCTACGTGCAGCGCCAAAAGAATGAAGCGGCAAAAATTTGAGAAAGGGTGGCGTGTAAAGCATTTTTAAAACACGATAAACTACAATCTACGAATATAACTCGGTTAAAAAGCCAAGGAGAATGTCGTAGCAGACGACAGTTCCGACCGAAAAACGATAAAACCGGGGGAAATAATATTTAATCCACGAGATGGCGCTGCAAGTAGGTTCAACCAAGCGGTACTGAGATTCTCGAGTCGGGGGGGATAAAACACGAAATTAGGTTGCTAATAATAAATCAAATACTGGAAATATTAACATGAAATATTTTGTATAACCATTTTCGGACGTCGTCTATCCATTTAAATGGTTTTTAACCAATTTTAGGGTGGTGACAATTCCCCTTTAAAACGCGAAAGATAGCGAACCTAATGTGAAATGTAGGTATAAAAATCACCTATTACCAGAAGTTTATAATATAGTTCATATGAGAGAAGTATCCGCTTAAGGCCATTAAAATTAAACATGTATCTTCGCATACTCGACATGTATTCCGTTGGTACAATTTATCGTGGCTCAAAATGGAGTAACGGTGCTATAGCTTCACCGAGGTATAGCGCCTATGATCTAAAACGTCTGCTACAGACAAATTAAAACGCCATAAGAACGATGCTAAAATTATATTAAAATGCAATAGGTTAAACTATAAAGTCCAAGACAGGCTTGGAAATAAGGTTTATTTCTAAACTGGTCTATTTGGCCAGTGACTCCCAACTCTAAATTATTTAAGTGCTCACGTAGACCAGTTGGTTAATAATACGGTAGATAATTTTGAATTAATAAACTGGACACTGGACCAGTGATCCCCTAGCTTTTGAATAAAAAAACTGGTCCGAGCAATTAATAAACTGGTCTTTGACCCAGTGACCACCGCTTATTTCCAAGCATGATCCAAGAGGGCTGAAAAGATGGTAATCACGTGACTTTGTGGAGAACTGAAGCGCCATCTATCCTAAGAAATACGAACCATTATTAACTTTATTTTGCTAATGGCGGTTTATATTTTGATCGATTCATCTAAATTATCTAATTATTATTATTATTTAAAACATCTTGTAGTAGAAAGGTGGAAGTTAATTAGCTTTCTGTAGTATTTTTCTTTAAAGTCACACGACGGCCAACTATGAACACGAGTTACCGAATCAAAGTTGGCTGTGATATAGTAGACACGTGATTTTGTTTTCCCATTTTAACCAGTTGGTTAAGATCAAATTTACTTTATAGTATCATTATTTATAAAGACAAATTTACGAATAACGATGAGGAAAAACTAATAGCGTCTGCTTTAGCCGCTACCTATCTAAATTTCAATGGCGGATCAAAGGGGGCGTAGTTATAGTTTTCGATCACAAATTACTTCGGTGCGTAGGTATATTTACCTGTTGATAAAGCATATTTTCGCGAGGAAATAGTATTAGAAAACAATATATGACGCACTATAACCCGGCCACCTGAATTAATGGCTTCAAAAGTCGCTTGATGACTTAATCCTAAGGTGGTGCCGTGGGTATTAGCCTAGCTGATTATTATTATTATTACTATTTGTTCTTACTAAGCGATTTTTGAAAATTCTACGAAAACTCGCGTAGGTACATGCTTCAAGCGAATAATGTTATTATATTATAATATATTTTTTATTTACCTTTTTTAATTACAAAAAGAACTCAAAACAAAACACATGAATTCACCCCGTTGGACAACGATCGCGATTCGTTGGTTCAAATATTCCGTTAAACGCGGCTCTCCTGTTGCTTCGTGAATCCTCCGGCCTATGGCATGGTCGAAGGTCAAACTGTCACACCCCAAAATAACCGAGGGTTTCAAGGACCACAGCCATGAACAAATAACGAGACTCTAGGCCGGAGTATTTGTCGTTTCTTACTTCAGGTATTACAGTCTCGATAGGATTTCGGTGACGAAAATCTCTTTGCTTCGAATTTTGTCAATGACGACATGCAACGGCGAATATCCGTCCACGCGGCGAGCGCACATTTGCAGAAAGGAATCCACCTTGCAACGATATTCCTCCGGATGAAACTTCAAATGCGCCACGTGTTCCGAATCCTGCCAGCACAAGCTGTCCGTCTGGACGCCATTTTTGCGTCGCGCTGCCGCGAAGCTTCGAACTGCTCTATAATCCGTGATTTTGTCCGCTTTGGAGAAGAGAAACAGTTGAGGACCAAAATTACGTTGGTTCTTCAAGGCGTTGTAATGAAAATAGCGGTACGCTTCGGTCGGATGTCCCGTCAAACAGTCTCGAAGAAAATGAATCGCGTAAATGACACCGGCCAACGACACGAAAACGCACGTAATAGAATGCTTCGTGACGGCGGAACCAGGGAGAACCGACGACGAGAACTCTAGGACCCCTTTGGGGCTCGGCCATATGGGACAACTGTCGAAAATCGTCCCAGCCACTCGCGAAATGCCGTTTTCCATCTTCTCCAGCTGGCGGCAAATCAAAGTGTACATACTGATCCCCGCGCTAAAGCAGTGGAAGTAGATTGGACTCGAGCTTAGATCGTGATCTCGCAATAGTTGAAGTAGTCGAGACGCCTGCTGTTCCAGAATGGTCTCGGGGTCGTAGCTCGCGATCAGCCGCAAGGAAGGGTAATAAGGGACCACGGCGAATTGTCGGCTCTCGTAAATGGCACTGTACTTGTCCAACTGTCTTTTCTCGCTTCCGATCCATCCCAGCAGAAAGACGACATTGCATTTTCTCGTTTTCCAAGATGGAGGTAGCACTATCTCGCACTCCATAGATTCCCCAATTGGATTTCAATTTCGTCGTCACAACTTTCAGTTACTGGTACCTACCATAATAATATACGGGTGGCTTTTCGCGTTGACAACTGATTGAAACTGGTAACGACCAACAAAACGCTTATAATGCCAATTCAACGTGATTAAAGGTGTAGAAGTAAATCGACCTATAATATGTCATTTCCTTTTATTTTCAAGGTTCAAGGTGACTTTATCTGAATTAAGTAGCGCATTAATGATACGAGGAAACTATGCTCAGAAATTTAATTGTAATTCCTCAAAATACCAGTTTATAAGAGATAGTCCTTCCCGCAGGCGTTAATATTCACCCGAGGAAATCAATCTTCGAAAGACTTTTTAGACCTTCATTATTATATTACTTTAGATTTTACTAGACTCATAAGTAACATAATTAATAATAATAATAATCAGCTAGGCTAATAACCAAGGCACGTAAAGTGAACAATTTTCCGTTTGTTGTAAAATAAATCGTATCACTTTTGAACACCTTTTTTCGAGGTTGATGCGAGTCTTTCTTGGGGTAGGTTGTCTGTGTTAAATTTATTTATTAATTAAGAATATTATGAGATTTGTTTGAATTAAGTTATTAATTAGCCTAGCTGATTATTATTATTATTATTATTAATTAAGTCCTTGCAGAATTGCGGCAAGTCTTTTAATTAAATTGGTTATCCCCGAGTTCTTCAGTTTATCCTTTCCATAAACACTTGTCGAGGTTGAAGGGTTCCATCACAGACATGAGGGGTGGAAATGAGGGAAGTGAATTTGCACTACTTTATTTGGTGAACGTAGCCAAAAAAAGAAGTTAGTAAAGCGGTCGCTATGCCCAAGCACTTAAGACTACATGCGCCAAATTCCTACGGCGGATTTTTGGAAAAACATAAAAACAAAAAAAGGGCCGTTTTCTTTCCTACCCCTCATCCCTGTGGTGGACCCCTTTAACGGTTATAGTTTGTGTAGGGAGCAGTTGGATCGCGTGGCGTGAAGAGCTCGCCACCACCACGTTGTTTGAAAACGAAAACGCGACTCAACGAACCAAACACATAGGCACTAGACATCACTTTGTGAAAGAATCAAGAATTGTGTTCGTCTTCGAATATTGTCCTATCAAAATAATGCTTGTAGATTTGTTGACAAAACCCCTAGAGATACTAAAAACGAAAGAATTTTTTGTTTTCGTTGGACTCAAAGACACATTAACCTTGAGAGAGGGTGTTGGATGAGTGGTCCGTAACTTCAAGGAATCATGTACAGGCCCTGATTCCTTGATTCCGAAACGCAGGAATAAAAAAATCGTGTTCGAATCATGGAATCATAAGCGAATCAACTTTGAATCACGGAATCATAGTCGAATTAACTTCGAATCCTGGAATCACCTCTAGAATCAGGAATCATCCCCGAATTGTGGAATCACCTCTAGAATCAAGAATCATCCCCGAATTGTGGAATCACCTCTAGAATCAGGAATCATCCCCGAATTGTGGAATGACCTCTAGAATCAGGAATCATCCCCGAATTGTGGAATCACCTCTAGAATCAGGAATCATCCCCGAATTGTGGAATCATACCCAAATAATGGAATCATACCAAATCATGCTGGAATCATACCGAATCAGGCTGGAATCATACCTCAAATCTGGAATCATACCCAAATCATGGAATCATACCCAAATCATGGAATCATACACAATCATGCTGGAATCATACCTGGAATCTGGAATCATACCCAAATCATAAAATCATACCGACTCAGGCTGGAATCATACCGAATCAGGCTGGAATCATACCGAATCAGGCTGGAATCATACCGAATCAGGCTGGAATCATACCGAATCAGGCTGGAATCATACCGAATCAGGCTGGAATCATACCTGGAATCTGGAATCATACCCAAATCATGGAATCATACCAAATCATGCTGGAATCATACCAAATCATGCTGGAATCATACCAAATCATGCTGGAATCATACCGAATCAGGCTGGAATCATACCCAAATCATGGAATCATACTGAATCAGGCTGGAATCATACCTGGAATCTGAAATCATACCAAAATCATGCTAGAATCATACCGAATAAGGCTGGAATCATACCTGGAATCTGGAATCATACCGAATCATGATGGAATCATACCTGGAATCTGGAATCATAACCAAATCATGGATTCATACCGAATCAGGCTGGAATCATACCGAATCATGCTGGAATCATACCGAATCATGCTGGAATCATACCGAATCATGCTGGAATCATACCGAATAATGCTGGAATCATACCCAATCAGGCTGGAATCATACCTGGAATCTGGAATCATACCCAAATCCTGGAATCATACCGAATCAAGCTGGAATCATACCTGGAATCTGGAATCATACCCAAATCATGGAAACATACCCAAATCATGGAATCATACCCAAATCATGGAATTATACTGAATCATGCTGGAATCATACCTGGAATCTGGAATCATACCGAATCATGCTGGAATCATACCTGGAATCTGGAATCATACCTGGAATCTGGAATCATACCGAATCATGCTGGAATCATACCGAATCATGCTGGAATCATACCGAATCAGGCTGGAATCATACCGAATCAGGCTGGAATCATAACCGAATCAGGCTGGAATCATACCGAATCAGGCTGGAATCATAACCAAATCAGGGAATCATACCGAATCAGGCGGGAATCATACCGAATCAGGCTGGAATCATACCTGGAATCTGGAATCATACCGAATCAGG
Organism: Leiobunum rupestre; assembly: GCF_980474605.1. Classification (NCBI taxonomy): domain Eukaryota; kingdom Metazoa; phylum Arthropoda; class Arachnida; order Opiliones; family Sclerosomatidae; genus Leiobunum; species Leiobunum rupestre. The sequence continues at coordinate 42,364,552 of NC_143393.1, read as the reverse complement.
CGGGAATCATACCGAATCAGGCTGGAATCATACCTGGAATCTGGAATCATACCGAATCAGGCTGGAATCATACCTGGAATCTGGAATCATACCGAATCAGGCTGGAATCATACCTGGAATCTGGAATAATACCCAAATCATGGAATCATACCAAATCATGCTGGAATCATACCGAACCAGGCTGGAATCATACCTGGAATCTGGAATCGTACCAAAATCAGGGAATCATACCCAAATCATGCTGGAATCATACCGAATCATGCTGAAATCATACCGAATCATGCTGGAATCATGCTGGAATCATACCGAATCATGCTGGAATCATACCGAATTATGCTGGAATCATACCGAATCATGCTGGAATTATACCGAATCATGCTGGAATCATACCGAATCATGCTGGAATCATACCGAATCAGGCTGGAATCATACCGAATAAGGCTGGAATCATACCTGGAATCTGGAATCATACCCAAATCACGGAATTATACCGAATCATGCTGGAATCTTACCTGGAATCTGGAATCATACCGAATCATGCTGGAATCATACCGAATCATGCTGGAATCATACCGAATCCGCGTGGAATCACGGTATCACTTAATCAGTGCGAAATCATAGAATCAGAGTAGAATCGCGGAATCAACGTGGATATCACGGAATCCAGATGGAACAAGTATCATGCACGTCTCTGTCTGTTTACATTTGAAGGTTCGTCTGCTCAGAGAGCCGACTGCGATATAAAAAAAACTTTACCTGACACTACTAGCGGAGGTCAAGCGACCCCCGCTCTTCCATCATCTACGTCTCACGTAAATAAATTTCAACTAAAAAATATTCCTCTCTCACGAGTCTCTCTCTTAGCCAATGAGATGGCGTCGCCATAACGTCCGTCCGTCAGCACGCATGAAGCTACGAGCGCTTTCAAAAAATGGCGCTACCCTAGTTCTCAATTTTCGATTCGAAAATAAGTAATTTTAAAATTAGGAATGATTTATAATTTTTTTCGAATATACTAGTATATTGCTATTTGAACGGCCTTTTCAAGGAACCTAACATTAAATTAGAGTGTAATTTTCCTTTAATTTTTAGCCCAAGTACGCCGTATGTCTTTGGCCAACTTCTTTGAACATTATTTCACTTTGTACGTTTCCAGCTATTATATTTCTAGTTTGGTATATATTACTAGGTATTATTTTGTTTCTAATATTAAAAGTATACAACATACAATTGTCTCAACAAGAAGACTGTAAATTGATAATATAATATTTCCCGTGATTCTAGGCGGTCAGCTCTTAATTAAACATATTCTCAGAATTTTTCTTCGCATTCTTTCTAACTAGTTTTTATGTTTTTGTTATTTGTAGATAATTTTATGTTTTTCTGCAGAATACCCAAAAGCAAACGAGAAGCGATTTTACTATAGCTATAATTATTCAGAAAAAAAACAAAAGGCTACGATAAACTAATATTTATCTCGGTCCCAGAAATTTCAGAGGGGTAAATTAAAGCAACACGGACTATGAGCCACAGGAATTACAATAAAAAGTGTTTCGTGCCTAGTCTAAAAAAGGCCCATAAAACAAAGGTCTGGAAAGTCATTTGCCCCACACGCAACGACTCAAAGCATGCCGAATTCCCACAATTATCCTCGCTCGTCCAAAATATTACCACGCGCACGCGCGAGAAAACAATCTAGTTTTTATTAATTGAATAAAACCTTCACCTGAAATTACCCTAAAAAAAAATCAAAATTAAACTATTTTCAACGGCAAATATGTAAAACATACCATAAGTGGCATAATTACCCTAAGTGTGCCAATAAGAGCCTTTCCCATAGAAATTCATCAATGAGAGCTTGTTCTACACGGACCAAAGAAACGTATACACTCTTTTACGCGCGTCTTTCCCCCCATCAAGGACCCTCCCACGATTTGCTCCACAGGCAGCTGTCATAGTCGTACTGCACGTAGCTCTACCGTGGAAAGTTCTTTCCCCGAAAACCCGTTCTCTCGCGTGTAGCACGGTAATGGCGACTCCCATGAAATACGCGCGTAAAAGAATCTATAGGACTCGCGGATTCCAATCTAGTACCCTATGTGGTCTTTGTAATGTTCCCGCCAATTTCATCCCCGAATAAAGTGACGTCATTTACGTCATTTCCGGTAAACAAGGTATCATTGTAAAATTTTTCTTACTGACACACTTAGGGTAATTATGCCACTTATGAACATACGTATATGTAGTATATTAATTGCGAATTCATTTAAAAACCAATTCAAGAACCTTGAAATATAGAACATTTGCGTGTCATCATTTACAAAAATGTGCAATTTGGTATTAGCAAGATTAAAGCTATGTATTCTGATGGAATTGCATTGTAGAATTAGCATCCAGGTGAATTCTGTCCACCTATGGTCCAATAACAGTTGCGTTATATGGACTGAGTTCAGATCGGCTACTTGGGATAATGTATCAGATACAGTTTGAAATTTTCAAAGCATCGCTGTTCAAAGAACTCCCACCAAAAGTCACGTCCGCGAATCAAATAATAATACAATGACTTGGCCCATCGGCAAAATGCTTCAATATAAAAAAGCGAAGTTAGACCACTTCAAAGATATTTCCGTCAAGGCCATCGATGGATCAAGAATAAAATTATAAACATCCCACGTTTTTCTACGCTGACCGGGGGTATTCTATCCCAAACACCGTCTAGATAGGCCAGCCTTGAAAGTGTATGACAAAATCATTTATTAGTGGGCGAACGTTTGTACGGTGATAGAAGGTGAAAATAAAAATACGAAATATTCCCTTGACATAGAATGAAGGGGAACTCGGTACCAACGCCAACGAAAGGGCGAGAAAATAGCTTCTTTTATACTTTACTATAGATAATACTACGGCCAACTTGGCCATGATAGGCAGTAGCCGCAGTACCCGATGGGGGCTGATTTTTCGGAGGTCACGTGCCGCAAGTGGGTAAATGCTTCGTAACAAAATCGCCAATCGGAAAGCTCTCAGAATTCGAATCTAGGGTACGGAGTTCTATACTACCTTTACTTAAATGAAGTTTTAACTTTAATAAAAACTTTAAAAGATTGTAAAATTATTAAAAACTAATTCGTAAAATTAAATATTCGGGTCTGATAAACGGAATTACACTTAATAAAACAAAAACATTCCATAGAATTTTATCCTGAAAGTTTAAGAAAATTAATTTTATTTTTACTATTTGTGCGCAGGCATCGCCATCTGTCGTAGAAATCCCTCACTATTTAATAATTTTGTTCACCGTTAATGATGAAAAAATATTTAATTTTACATTATTTTATATTTTATATTCTGAGTATTTTATTCAATTAAATATTTAAGTATAAAATCGAGAAACAATGAAGACCTTAACTTGTAAATTTCTAAGAAAGTTTACTATAGATTTATTTAGATGAATAATTGCCGCTGGGAATAATATTAGAATCATTAAATATTATCAAGCGGCAAGCCTGGCGCTTGTCGAGCCTTGTGCGGACAGCGATACAAAATCTGACAACACGTGGATTGACCATGATCCATTTTTTACTTCGTCTCCGGGATGGATGGCTCATCGTCTACGTGCGAATCAAATTCTGCCCGAATTGGAATTGGCTCTAGACCATTTCGGCCTTTGTCTCAAGAATTCGCAGGGCCTTCTTGATTTTATCGACAACATGGGTTACATTATCTGTGAAGAGGTTGGGTTATGAAGTTCGCTTATGGGTTAGGTTATCCACTAAGAGGTTGGGTAATGGGGTTCCCTTATGGGTTAGGTTATCCGTTAAGAGGTTGGGTGATGGGGTTCCCTTATGGGTTAGGTTATCCGTTAAGAGGTTGGGTGATGGGGTTCCCTTATGGGTTAGGTTATCTTTTAAGAGGTTGGGTGATGGGGTTCCCTTATGTGTTAGGTTATCCGTTAAGAGGTTGGGTGATGGGGTTCCCTTATGTGTTAGGTTATCCGTTAAGAGGTTGGGTGATGGGGTTCCCTTATGGGTTAGGTTATCCTTTAAGAGGTTGGGTGATGGGGTTCCCATATGGGTTAGGTTATCCTTTAAGAGGTTGGGTGATGGGGTTCCCATATGGGTTAGGTTATCCTTTAAGAGGTTGGGTGATGGGGTTCCCTTATGGGTTAGGTTATCCTTTCAGAGGTTGGGTGATGGTTTTCCCTAATGGGTTAGGTTATCCTTTAAGAGGTTGGGTGATGGGGTTCCCTTATGGGTTAGGTTATCCGTTAAGAGGTTGGGTGATGGGGTTCCCTTGTGGGTTAGGTTATCCTTTCAGAGGTTGGGTGATGGGTTTCCCTAATGGGTTAGGTTATCCGTTAAGAGGTTGGGTGATGGGGTTCCCTTATGGGTTAGGTTATCCTTTCAGAGGTTGGGTGATGGGTTTCCCTAATGGGTTAGGTTATCCTTTCAGAGGTTGGGTGATGGGGTTCCCTTATGTGTTAGGTTATCCGTTAGGAGGTTGGGTGATGGGGTTCCCTTATGGGTTAGGTTATCCTTTCAGAGGTTGGGTGATGGGGTTCCCTTATGGGTTAGGTTATCCTTTCAGAGGTTGGGTGATGGGTTTCCCTAATGGGTTAGGTTATCCTTTAAGAGGGTGGGTGATGGGGTTCCCTTATGTGTTAGGTTATCCGTTAAGAGGTTTGGTGATGGAGTTCCCTTATGTGTTAGGTTATCCGTTAAGAGGTTGGGTGATGGGGTTCCCTTATGTGTTAGGTTATCCGTTAAGAGGTTGGGTGATGGGGTTCCCTTATGGGTTAGGTTATCCGTTAAGAGGTTGGGTGATGGGGTTCCCTTATGGGTTAGGTTATCCGTTAAGAGGTTGGGTGATGGGGTTCCCATATGGGTTAGGTTATCCGTTAAGAGGTTGGGTGATGGGGTTCCCTTATGTGTTAGGTTATCCGTTAAGAGGTAGGGTGATGGGGTTCCCATATGGGTTAGGTTATCCGTTAAGAGGTTGGGTGATGGAGTTCCCTAATGGGTTAGGTTATCTTTTAAGAGGTTGGGTTATGGGGTTCCCTTATGTGTTAGGTTATCCGTTAAGAGGTTGGGTGATGGGGTTCCCTTATGGGTTAGGTTATCCGTTAAGAGGTTGGGTGATGGGGTTCCCATATGGGTTAGGTTATCCGTTAAGAGGTTGGGTGATGGGGTTCCCTTATGTGTTAGGTTATCCGTTAAGAGGTAGGGTGATGGGGTTCCCATATGGGTTAGGTTATCCGTTAAGAGGTTGGGTGATGGAGTTCCCTAATGGGTTAGGTTATCTTTTAAGAGGTTGGGTTATGGGGTTCCCTTATGTGTTAGGTTATCCGTTAAGAGGTTTGGTGATGGGGTTCCCTTATGTGTTAGGTTATCCTTTAAGAGGTTGGGTGATGGAGTTCCCTTATGTGTTAGGTTATCCGTTAAGAGGTTGGGTGATGGGGTTCCCTTATGGGTTAGGTTATCCTTTCAGAGGTTGGATGATGGGTTTCCCTTATGGGTTAGGTTATCCTTTAAGAGGTTGGGTGATGGGGTTACCTTATGGGTTAGGTTATCCTTTAAGAGGGTGGGTGATGGGGTTCCCTTATGTGTTAGGTTATCCGTTAAGAGGTTGGGTGATGGGGTTCCCTTATGTGTTAGGTTATCCGTTAAGAGGTTGGGTGATGGGGTTCCCTTATGTGTTAGGTTATCCGTTAAGAGGTTGGGTGATGGGGTTCCCTTATGTGTTAGGTTATCCGTTAAGAGGTTGGGTGATGGGGTTCCCTTATGGGTTAGGTTATCCGTTAAGAGGTTGGGTGATGGGGTTCCCTTATGGGTTAGGTTATCCGTTAAGAGGTTGGGTGATGGGGTTCCCTTATGTGTTAGGTTATCCGTTAAGAGGTAGTGTGATGGGGTTCCCATATGGGTTAGGTTATCCGTTAAGAGGTTGGGTGATGGAGTTCCCTAATGGGTTAGGTTATCTTTTAAGAGGTTGGGTTATGGGGTTCCCTTATGTGTTAGGTTATCCGTTAAGAGGTTGGGTGATGGGGTTCCCTTATGGGTTAGGTTATCCGTTAAGAGGTTGGGTGATGGGGTTCCCTTATGTGTTAGGTTATCCGTTAAGAGGTAGGGTGATGGGGTTCCCATATGGGTTAGGTTATCCGTTAAGAGGTTGGGTGATGGAGTTCCCTAATGGGTTAGGTTATCCTTTCAGAGGTTGGATGATGGGTTTCCCTTATGGGTTAGGTTATCCTTTAAGAGGTTGGGTGATGGGGTTACCTTATGGGTTAGGTTATCCGTTAAGAGGTTTGGTGATGGGGTTCCCTTATGTGTTAGGTTATCCTTTAAGAGGTTGGGTGATGGAGTTCCCTTATGTGTTAGGTTATCCGTTAAGAGGTTGGGTGATGGGGTTCCCTTATGGGTTAGGTTATCCTTTCAGAGGTTGGATGATGGGTTTCCCTTATGGGTTAGGTTATCCTTTAAGAGGTTGGGTGATGTGGTTACCTTATGGGTTAGGTTATCCTTTAAGAGGGTGGGTGATGGGGTTCCCTTATGTGTTAGGTTATCCGTTAAGAGGTTGGGTGATGGGGTTCCCTTATGTGTTAGGTTATCCGTTAAGAGGTTGGGTGATGGGGTTCCCTTATGTGTTAGGCTATCTTTTAAGAGGTTGGGTGATGGGGTTCCCTTATGGGTTAGGTTATCTTTTAAGAGGTTGGGTGATGGGGTTACCTTATGTGTTAGGTTATCCGTTAAGAGGTTGGGTGATGGGGTTCCCTTATGGGTTAGGTTATATTTTAAGAGGTTGGGTTATGGGGTTCCCTTATGTGTTAGGTTTTCCGTTAATAGGTTGGGTGATGGGGTTCCCATATGGGTTAGGTTATCTTTTAAGAGGTTGGGTTATGGGGTTCCCTTATGTGTTAGGTTATCCGTTAAGAGGTTGGGTGATGGGGTTCCCATATGGGTTAGGTTATCCGTTAAGAGGTTGGGTGATGGGGTTCCCTTATGTGTTAGGTTATCCGTTAAGAGGTAGTGTGATGGGGTTACCTTATGGGTTAGGTTATCCTTTAAGAGGGTGGGTGATGGGGTTCCCTTATGTGTTAGGTTATCCGTTAAGAGGTTGGGTGATGGGGTTCCCTTATGTGTTAGGTTATCCGTTAAGAGGTTGGGTGATGGGGTTCCCTTATGTGTTAGGCTATCTTTTAAGAGGTTGGGTGATGGGGTTCCCTTATGGGTTAGGTTATCTTTTAAGAGGTTGGGTGATGGGGTTACCTTATGTGTTAGGTTATCCGTTAAGAGGTTGGGTGATGGGGTTCCCTTATGGGTTAGGTTATCCGTTAAGAGGTTGGGTGATGGGGTTCCCATATGGGTTAGGTTATCCGTTAAGAGGTTGGGTGATGGGGTTCCCTTATGTGTTAGGTTATCCGTTAAGAGGTAGTGTGATGGGGTTCCCATATGGGTTAGGTTATCCGTTAAGAGGTTGGGTGATGGAGTTCCCTAATGGGTTAGGTTATCTTTTAAGAGGTTGGGTTATGGGGTTCCCTTATGTGTTAGGTTATCCGTTAAGAGGTTGGGTGATGGGGTTCCCTTATGGGTTAGGTTATCCGTTAAGAGGTTGGGTGATGGGGTTCCCTTATGTGTTAGGTTATCCGTTAAGAGGTAGGGTGATGGGGTTCCCATATGGGTTAGGTTATCCGTTAAGAGGTTGGGTGATGGAGTTCCCTAATGGGTTAGGTTATCCTTTCAGAGGTTGGATGATGGGTTTCCCTTATGGGTTAGGTTATCCTTTAAGAGGTTGGGTGATGGGGTTACCTTATGGGTTAGGTTATCCGTTAAGAGGTTTGGTGATGGGGTTCCCTTATGTGTTAGGTTATCCTTTAAGAGGTTGGGTGATGGAGTTCCCTTATGTGTTAGGTTATCCGTTAAGAGGTTGGGTGATGGGGTTCCCTTATGGGTTAGGTTATCCTTTCAGAGGTTGGATGATGGGTTTCCCTTATGGGTTAGGTTATCCTTTAAGAGGTTGGGTGATGTGGTTACCTTATGGGTTAGGTTATCCTTTAAGAGGGTGGGTGATGGGGTTCCCTTATGTGTTAGGTTATCCGTTAAGAGGTTGGGTGATGGGGTTCCCTTATGTGTTAGGTTATCCGTTAAGAGGTTGGGTGATGGGGTTCCCTTATGTGTTAGGCTATCTTTTAAGAGGTTGGGTGATGGGGTTCCCTTATGGGTTAGGTTATCTTTTAAGAGGTTGGGTGATGGGGTTACCTTATGTGTTAGGTTATCCGTTAAGAGGTTGGGTGATGGGGTTCCCTTATGGGTTAGGTTATATTTTAAGAGGTTGGGTTATGGGGTTCCCTTATGTGTTAGGTTTTCCGTTAATAGGTTGGGTGATGGGGTTCCCATATGGGTTAGGTTATCTTTTAAGAGGTTGGGTTATGGGGTTCCCTTATGTGTTAGGTTATCCGTTAAGAGGTTGGGTGATGGGGTTCCCATATGGGTTAGGTTATCCGTTAAGAGGTTGGGTGATGGGGTTCCCTTATGTGTTAGGTTATCCGTTAAGAGGTAGTGTGATGGGGTTACCTTATGGGTTAGGTTATCCTTTAAGAGGGTGGGTGATGGGGTTCCCTTATGTGTTAGGTTATCCGTTAAGAGGTTGGGTGATGGGGTTCCCTTATGTGTTAGGTTATCCGTTAAGAGGTTGGGTGATGGGGTTCCCTTATGTGTTAGGCTATCTTTTAAGAGGTTGGGTGATGGGGTTCCCTTATGGGTTAGGTTATCTTTTAAGAGGTTGGGTGATGGGGTTACCTTATGTGTTAGGTTATCCGTTAAGAGGTTGGGTGATGGGGTTCCCTTATGGGTTAGGTTATCTTTTAAGAGGTTGGGTGATGGGGTTGCCTTATGTGTTAGGTTATCCGTTAAGAGGTTGGGTGATGGGGTTCCTTTATGTGTTAGGTTATCCGTTAAGAGGTTGGGTGATGTGGTTCCCTTATGTGTTAGGTTATCCGTTAAGAGGTTGGGTGATGGGGTTCCCTTATGGGTTAGGTTATCTTTTAAGAGAAAGAATGATGGTGTTCGCTAATGGGTTAGGTTATCTATTATGGTTTATGTTATCGGTTATGTGACTCCATAACATATTTCATTGTTTTCAGAACCACCAAGCTGCGCGTAACATGTCAATTCTAGTATATATTAAGAAATATTTCTTTGAGATAAGATTGTTTGTAACGTGGACGAATTCGAAAAGCTATCTGAAAAATGCTACGAAACCTAAACACCAATGTTATTCACGTTTTAGAGGACCCAGAAATTTTCATTTTAGCGGTTGTTTATAGGTCAAACAACCCTCGTTACAATAATCACGATCTTTTATGTACTTTTGTTAATTCGGTATATTCTTGCAGTCTGAAGAACTAAATTTACATTTCTAAATAAAAAATAAATGAAGTGCAGTATTGTGTTGGTATGTCTAATATTAGACCTTAAATCCGATGAGATGATTACTAGCGGCCCTCCTAGCTCAGCTGCTAGTCGCTATAAATACAAGAAAACAACGCCAATTATAAAATTAAATTGTTTCAGGCAGTATTAAATATCAATATTTTATTGATCAAATTAAAAAAATTGTCGATTACGATTTGGTTTTGATAAAGGAATTCAGTACCTACCATTGACTTTGTAATGTGAGTCAATTATTTGTCTGTAAGGCATGGGCATTTTGGAACGCGAAAAATGCTAAAAATGGTCTCAACATAGAGATTCCCTTTAAACAAATACCTTCTTGGAAAACCCAGTAGAGCTTTTGTAAAATCCAGGAAAAATCCACTGGATTTTCAAATTCAGTACATTTTGTTTCTGAATTTCTGACTCCCGAAATGTACTTAAGTCGCGTCAGAAAGTTCAACATTGACCCGAGATTTTACGGGTCAGGTAAAATAACTCCTTAATAGTTATAATAATTAACATAATTAGAATAAGTATGATACTTCCAATTTTTTTAATGCTTATTTTCTTACGGAACCTATTTTCGACACTGACACTACCTTAGGAGTAGTATATCCTGCCTTGGCCATATTTGAATTAAACCATGATTGCACAATAACTCTGAATACAAGTTCGCTAATAATTTTTACGAATTGTCTTGTTGTTATGTTACTTATGCTAATCAAATTTACCGAATTCAATGGACAATTTCGATTCGCAAAACGTCAAATTTAAAGATGTGAAATTATATTGTCATTCCGTTCATCACTCGCGCAACTTAAATCAGCTGAAGCGGAATAAATTGACGACGCGTGACCGACATTAGCGCAAGCTGCCACGAAGTCTTCAACCTTGCGAAAGTACTCTTCAGGGTGACACCGCATATGGTCCACGTGGTCTGAATCCTCCCACGCACGACTATCGGTAACTACGGCCCTCTTGTTCCTCTCCGCCATGAAGCCTTCGATACTTTTAAAGTCGGCCACTTTGTCGCCTTTGGAATAGAGGAAAAGTTCGGGACACAAATTGGTTAGCTTCTTCAAGGATAGGCACGCGTTCAAAACCAAACGTTGGTAGGAGTCGTTGGCCGGTCCGGTGGCCAAGTACGAGAGAAAGTTGAAAAGCATACTTTTGAAGCCAGTTTCCGCAGACAGGGCCGCGTCATTCACTAACAATGGACAGCTATCGAAGACAGCTCCCGCGATGGTCCACGCAGTTGGCGTCTCCTCCAACCGTTTGCGTATGAAATGGTACATGATGGCGCCCGCGTAACTGAAGCAGTGAAAGTAGACGCGATTCTTGTCGAGATTGTTTAGACGCAAAACTTCGAAAATTTGGGAAGCGTGTTGGGTCAGCACTTCAGTGGCGTCCGGAGCGTCGAAGTTATGGGCTATCGGATAGTATCGGAAGATGGCAAAGCCCTTGTCGCCGTAAAAAGTATTGACTGGTTCCAAATGACGATTCCTACATTCCATCCATCCCAAAAGAAAAACTACGTTGCCGGTGTTTAACTTGTGTCTGTTCGATGGGAAACCTATGTCGTACCAATTGACAAAATTTTTCGCGGTTCTTGAAGACATGGTTGTGCAGACGGAAACCGTCGTTTTGTACGTTGCAACGAGATACTAAGTCTACTGGAGTTTTTCCCAACAGTTTTATTCGCTGGTCCCCCTTCTCATACAAAAAAATTGAAGTCTCAACCTCACCCACATCTCGCCTCTCTAGGACCATAACCGGTCTTTCCACGGAATTTTGAAATGAAAAAGGACTTATGCTTCATTGTTTACTTTATAGCGTTGAAGGCATATACTACCATCAACCTTCAAAATTTTAAAGGGTTGGAGCAGATTGAATGGGATGTATAGTCCTTGAGAGAAATTGAAAAGGGAACGGGTTTTTTAAAGTGTGTGCACCATAGTTCTCTTGCAATTTGGATTGGAAATACGGATATATTATCAATTTGACTCGTTAATCATGGTATATCTTTGCCAATACAATGGAAAAGTTAACTATAAAATATTGACTCTTCAACTGGTACGAAGGTTTGGAATTAATTCAAATCTTGTAGTCTTGCTTTACAGAGTTTGAAGAATAGAAAGATTATAAGAAAATCAGCAAACAGACTTAAGACCAATAACAATTCATCTTGAAAAGGGTGCTCAAGAAGGCTAGATACTTGAAATTGTTTTTTATAATAGAATATAAATAGTAATATTAAACAAGCTATAAATGTAGTCCTTAACTTTTATTAGTTCCAAGAAACACTGGGCATGAAAATAAATAAATTTTAATCCTTACACATTTTATTTTATATATATTAGCCATTTAGGTACTTTTCGCGTTTCCTTTTATTTAATCTTGCTTGTCCATTTTCTTTCTTTGCCCGAGACAAATTTTGATAGGCACACTAATTTAAATTCTACTGCAAAGTTATCTTGATGTTGATTACTGCTAATTCTTGATGCCAGAAGTATATAATTTATATCTTACAAGAGAAGTATTCATCTCCCTATTCTGCTGTTGTCTTGAAACATGTACCTTCAAAGGTTACAGAACTGTGCGGAATAAACTACAGCATAACAACAAGAACATATCCCCAGTAGCGGATTATCCAATAGATACACGTGGTCTCTGGGGGGCCTCAAAAATTACATATCATTAAAAATACTAAAACCCCTTGAAATTACTTAAAAGTGCCCTATAAGAAAATAATGCCTAGGGCCTCACGGGAACATAATAAGCCACTGCATATCCCTACACTGTGTAATTTTTACATTTTACATCACTAGGCACATTTTCAGCCACGATACAGCATAGACAACAGCATTACTGGAAATTTTGCTTCACAATGAAATCTGTGTTGGCCCAGCGAAGTTTTGGTTAATGTCCTAGATGAATATTTCTCTCGTAAAAGATGTATTATTCACTTCTGATGATGCTTATTTATAAACGGAAAATAGTAATTATAGAACAAAATTATATTCCATAAACATAATATCCCATCAATTTGTACAAATACAACACAAACTGTAAAACCAAAAAAAAATTAGGAACCCTATGGGTGAGATCTTAGTCGAGAAAGGGAGGGGCAGAGAAAAATAAAAATAATTGGTTTTAAATAATGTTTTCTACTGAAAATTATTTCTGAAATCATCAGACTTTGCTGCATGATGGTAACAGATTTTAACCAAACTTTTTTTGAGCGTTCATCTACCTCTACAATGAAGATTTCCGAAGTTTACCGGAAATATTTCAAAAATTTTAAAAGTTATGATTTTCTGAAATTTGAGTTTTTTGAACGAATGTTTGAAAAAGACCAAAGCACGGTTCTTAAAAATGGAATAAATTGCATAGAAATTGTTTAGAATAACCATTAGTGGTTTTTTATATTACTTCAAAAAAATTGCAATAAATAATTGGTCAAAAATTAGAACAATTTAATATTATTTTTATATAGAAATAATGCTTAGACCAAATCGATATTTTACAAGAATGTTTCTGTGTATAAGATGATGCACTGAAAAAAGTCTTCTTGATATTGGAGGTGTGCCGCCTAGTGAGTAAAATATTACGTGTCACCCCACGTTTTGGCTCGTATATCACAATTTATAGCAGATACAATGAAATAGATTTCAAATTCTGTTTCAGCGTACGGTTTTTCCTTAGGATACCCTTTTTTTTATGTTTTCCCAACCTTTAGCGAACGCGATATTAAAATTAATGTCAATAACATACACCAAAATTAAGCCAAAAAACTAAAATTTCAGAAAATCATAACTTTTAAAATTTTTGAAATATTTCCGGTAAACTTCGAAAATCTTCATTGTAGAGGTAGATGAACGCTCAAAAAAAGTTTGGTTAAAATCTGTTACTATCATGCAGCAAAGTCTGATGATTTCAGAAATAATTACCCAATTCGCTTTTGAGAAACCCAATTTAAAAAAAATCCAATTCAAAAGTCGGCACCGGGACCAGGTTAGGTTCAGAGTACTCATACGATCCCTAAAAAAACATAAAATAGGACCAATTGATATTTTAAGCAGATCCAAGCATAATACTGTTGTAATCTTCACCTACAAAAGAATATGCCCAAATAAAAATTCTAATAAAATACAATAAATATAGAGAATAAAGCAAAATAATTAAATTTAATGCATTCATGCAATATTAAGACCAATTTTTCTTTTAAACAATTGATAAGAAAATAATTTTAAATTTAGCCTTATAATTTAAATTTTGTTGATAAGAAACCATTACCAAGGAATTCAAACAATGAAATTTGGAAAAACTAAAGACGTGAGAATAATTTTATCCCAGATGAGGATTTTAAATGTAATTTACCAGAATTACGAATATTGAAAGAAGTAACAGAAGAGCCATTGCACACCGTCAAGAACTCATCAACTTTTTTAAAGTATTCATCAGGGTATTTCTTAAAATGGCAAACGTGAGTTGAGTCTTCCCAAATCATGGAATCAGTTGTCACTCCAAGCTCTTTCCTCTTTGAAATGAACTTTTCTATGCCTTTGTAATCTGCAATTTTATCTCCTTTCGAATATAAGAAAAGCTGGGGACCCAAATTTCGTTGTTTAAGTAGAGTGTACCACACCCATAAACGATAAGCTTCCGTGGGATTTCCAGTGAATACGTCTCTAAACTTGTTGACTCCGTAGGAAAACCACAAAAAACCAATGGCTACAGATCCAACTAAGTACTTTTTAAGTGAATTTCCAGGGACAGTGGAAGCAATCGCTTCTAAAGTGGTTTTATTCGTCATGAGGGCTGGAGAGCTGTCAAATACGCAGCCTGCGATCGATGCATTTCCATTTTCATTCTTTTCTATTTGTTTACTAAGTAGATAATACATAACAGCTCCTCCATTACTGAAGCAGTGGAAATACAGAGGATTCTTGTCCAAGTTATTTTCTTTTAAAACATTGAGCAATTGATTAGCGTGGTGGATTAGAACTTTCTCTGGATCGAAGCCAAACATCAGTTTAGTCGAAGGGCTGTATCGTAAAACTGTTAATCCTTTCTGTTCGTAAAATGAACTGTACTTGGATAAATGGCGGTCTTTGCAGCCTGTCCAACCAATGAGGAAAACTACTGATGATTGTGGTTTGGTGATATCATTTGAAATACTGGAGTTGGTCGATGGTACAACCAATTCATACGCAAAGTCCTTCAACTTTACCATAGTTTCTAAGCAAAGTAAACAGTTATGTAACCAAAACTATCTCAGACTAGATGCAACTTCAGTAAGTTACTTTAGTAAATTAACTTTTGGAATGTACTTCCCTAATACTGCTTCATACATTCAAGGACATGGATGAATAATTAATGGGACAGCACATAGTGAAAATTAAAGGAAACTTTCCTTAAACAACGAACCAGTTTTCTTGAGTCTACCAAGGCTGGGTAAATGGAATTTCGTGTTAAAACAATGTCGTTTCGTTAAGAGAGAAGCCATGTCGTGATCAATAAATGATAAAGTGTTAATTTTAATAAATAATTATTATAATGTAAGTACATGTCATTGTCCGATTCGACTACGTCCGTAAAATTTCGTAAGGAGTTAATAATGCGCGCAAGCGGCGCGAATTAATAGTCCAGGAACTCGAAACGCGATGTCGCTAGTGAAAACATTGAGTTGGGAATAATAATCTAGAGATCCAATCAAATCTGCTCCCCGCGAAACAAGTTTTTGAAAATTACGAATGTGTCCAGTGCTTCCACTTGGACACTCTAATTTATCCCTCTGTCGGTTATAATAACTCCCTTTTTATCCCTTTCACAATTTTTTTAACTAAAACAATAAGATTTATAATATTTAGGCCTTATATAAAAAAAAATATTTTCTTAAAAATATTTTAAAATCTATGACACACTTCTGCATCCCATTTAATTTCATTCGTGGATTCTAATAAAGGTAGAGGCGGGGTATTTGAAGTATCTGAAGCTCGAAAAGAATTGGGTTGGCTCACCTTAAAACAATATTATTATTTGTCATTACTGGTACTAATGTATAGAGCTTATAACAAAATAGCTCCATTGTATATTAATGATGTTTTTGAACAAAACTTGCATGGATATGGAACCAGAGGTAGTTTATATAATTTTTCGGTCTCTTATAAACAAAATATATTTAGTGAACAGAATTTAAAAACAATAGGTGTAAAATTATGGACTAGCTTAGACAATGAGATGAAAATGAATTTGTCTCTCTCTTCATTTAAAACTAAATGTAAAGAGATAGAATCTCTAATTGACTTTTCAATTTGTTGACAACAATTATTTTATTATTTATTTATTTTAGTATTTAATTTAATCTAGGACTCCCTTGTAAAACGGTTTTAACTGAATGGGAATATCCGAATAAAGCTTTTTATTATTATTATTATTATTAGACCAAAATATATCTAGCGAAAATTAGGAAAATTCCCAAAATCCTTATATTTCCCTTTTTCCCTCTCTTCCAAAATAAAATCCCTTTTAAGTCGGAAAATCCCTAAAAAGGGATAAAATCCCTTTTAAGTCGGAAAATCCCTTTTAAGTCGGAAAATCCCTAAAAAGGGATAAAATTCCTCAAAGTGGAAGCACTGAATGTGTCGTCTCCTCTAAAATGACGAGAAATGTTATCATATGACCCGTGGCGCCATCCATTATTTTTGAAAAACAAAATCTTTTTGCCGGAAAACACGTCTTATTTGAACGAACCATCGAGAGATAGACGGTGCCACGGGTAGAATGATAACGTTTTCTCGTCATTTGGAAGCAGACGACGGTATTCTTATTTTTAAAAACTTGTTCGCGAAATACTGAACTCCGACGTTTCGATTGGACCTCTAGATTAATATTCCCAACTCAATGAGTGAAAAAGATTCATGTTTATCATCTCTGGACATAGATATAGAAAATAAGTAGATACCCAGACAGGGGGGAAAAAGAGCTTCTTTCTGTTATGGAAATTTCATCCCCCCCATTGAATGCGTTATAGGGAAGAAGTACGTAGCGCCACCACACCGTTCTGGAGGAACAGCGCGTCATCAAAGTTGGCCATAATAGGACTATGGTAGCATGGGCCAAATAATGATAAATCCAGGACATGACTTTGGTACCTTCACGCGTACTAAATCGGCCGTCCACTAAAAGACACAGGCGGCCATTTTAGTAGGGGGGAAAAGGAGGAAAAAATAAAAAAAATTGGGGGCAAAATCAAGCAAGTTTCCGGTTTCCCGAACGCCATCTAGTGATGACTGAGTCGGAATTCGGAAATAAGTGGCGGTTGTAATTCGAAAATCCTGCCATATTTGGCCCCTCATTTTTTGATAAATTTTAACGATTCTAGGAAAGTATATGTTTAATATTAAATAATTATATATATTATACTAATTATGAACTTAGTACTTCCTTTAATAACCACACTATATATGATAACTGTGAATAAATATTCCAGGATATTTACTACAACGACCACGTGTATTATTTTTGAAAACTGTCCCTAAAAAATTTGCTCCCAAAATGACGTAGGTCCGCGATCGCGCGTTTTTCCCAATAGGGGGCAATAGTGATCGGGTGTTAGCGCTGTTGGACGGGTTTTTCGCATAGAGTCATGTCCTGGATTTATCATTATTTGGCCCATGATGGTAGTAACCGATGAAGGCTAATTTTTCGTAGGTACCAAATTGTCAATAAGAAAGCTCTCAGAATTCGAATCTAGGGTACGGAGTTCTATATTATCTTTGGCGAAAGTGAAGTGACCTAAACTGTCAACTGTGGCCAGTGATGGGCGCGCTCGTATCTTTGGATACTTTTAGGATACGAGATGATACTTTATCCAAAAAATTAAAATTAAAATATACGATTTTGATATGATCTTCTACATTGCAAAATGATCGCGATAGCATTTTGAAGAAATAAATTCGGGAGCGAACTATATTTGAAAAGATTCTTCTCTTACCTAGCCTAGCGAAAAAAAAGAGCGGAATAGAGCTAGTGCTTCCATTTTTTGTATTAGAAATTACACGATAGATTTTTTCTGGTTTCTCTTCAATTTTGTTTGTATTTGAGAGGAAATATTTTAGCGCCATCTAGATATGCCGATATACACTATTTGAGCGGCGAACGTATCTCACGTGATACCGAAATATAGGCAAACCCGAAACAATGTTAAGTGATAGAAGGGAGAGGAGCGGTCAAAGGTCGCGCCGTTTTTCTAGCTGTTTTTTAACGGGGGGGGGGGGGGGATAATTCCCTCTATCCCTAGGCAGACAGAGGAAGGAAAGCAAAGACTGATTCTAGCGATAAAAAGCTGCGCCGCGTAGCCTGAAAGGCGATTTCAAAACTAAAACCAAAACTTCCAAAAGTTATTTTTCCCACCGTCCCAACTCCCACGCAGTTAGAGTGTCACGTGTGTTGCAAACTGGCAGCGTGGGCTGTGGCGATGCAATATCTTTATTTATTTTCCATAATTTAGTTTTTGAAAATACGAAAATTAAGATCGATTCTAATCCATAAAATCAAAATCAAATATTGGAGGGTTTACTATTGAATTAATAATCAAAAGATAAAAATTGTAATATTCATTTTAATACTTCGAACTTTTGATATGAAAAAATTTGATTCTACTTTCTCGTGAAACGTACTTGAAATATTTTTAAATATACTTTTCAAAATAATGAAAACTAAAGTCGCTTGATGACTTAGGCCTAAGGTGGTGCCTTGGGTATTAGCCTAGCTGATTATTATTATTATTATTATTATTAAATGATACTTATCTAAATCTTTAAAGATTTCTTCTGAAATTTTTCAGGCAAGGGCAAAAAAGAATTGAAAATAATTGAAACTCTCATATCTTAAAGAAATTTGAAAGATCGTGAAAAAATCAAAGGGCCAAAACTGAATAAAATGAAAGATTGTGAATGATTTTGTCGCCATCTATGCTCAAAAATATCAAAAATAAAATGATATTTACAGAAATTTCAGAGGGAAAAAATTGAAAGTATAGTATAGCTGCTGCCATCTATGTAAAAATATACGAAAAAGATAGATAGAAATTTTTTTGTGCATCACTGACTGTGGCTAAACACTCTAATAGCTGCTAGCATGGTTTATATATTTACATAATTTACACAGGTTAGACTTGTCGCGCTCCGGGAGGGGCCACTTTACCGCTACTCCCGCAATCGGAAATTTCCAAATCGCGTTCGCTGCGCCATCTCGGATAAAATTGTAAAACTATTGACCAAATTTATATATATTTCCAATTAGTACTGTTTCAATAAATTAGATGGCGCAGCGAGCGCGATATGGAAAACCAAGTTGCCAGTCAACAGAATTTAAGCGGCCCCGTCCCGTAGTATGCGCGAAGCTACGGATAATTCTAACCTGTGTAAATATATAAATCGCGGTTACCAACTTACCGTGCTGCTAGCATCGATAAAATCTTGCAGCTGCTGTAGCAGAACGTTCTAGACTGTCGTGCCGCGAGTGAGTACTAACAGAAGCTTAACCTTCGGTGCAAGTGTTATATTATATTTAATTTTTATAAAATACTTATCAAAAGTTTAAAATATAGGACCATATATAAAACCATTCTCAAAATTTATTATAAAATGTAAAACTATATTATTTAAACACAGATGGCAGTTCGTGAGCTAGTACCTAACAAAATTATGGCGCAATTTTCAAAGCATCGTTGCTCTAAGAACACCCACCGTGTTTCCAAAAGTCACGTCCGCGAATTAAATAATAATACAAAAAATCTTCGAATATTTTTGTAAATGACTTGGCCCGTCGGCAAAATGCTTCAATTTAAAAAAAAAGCGATGGTACCATCGTCAGTCAAGTTAGACCACTTCGAAGATATTTCCGTCAAGGCCATCGATGGGTCAAGAATAAAATAATAAACATCCCACGTTTTTCTACGCTAACCGGGGGGTATTCTATCGCAAACACCGTCTAGATAGGCAAGCCTTGAAAGTGTATGACAAAATCACCAAATTTATTAGTGGGCGAACGTTTGTACGGTGATAGAAGGTGAAAATAAAAATACGAAATATTCCCTTGACATAGAATGAAGGGGAACATCTTCAGCTCGGTACCAACGCCAACGAAAGGGCGAGAAAATAGCTTCTTATAGAGAACCAACTCGCTAAACCGGGCGCGTCCATAATTTTTGGGGAAAAATGGATTCTACAACGACGAAGTTTTCGTTTTCTGTTTTAATTAACGGCATAATTTTTGTTTTAATTACGGTGATTAGTAATGGAGCGAATGGTGACAGGATGGTTCTACGAGCTGATGTCGTCAGAGGCAAGTAACTCTATAGGCCTTTTTAAATTTAACTAATTTCCTTGTTAAGTATATAATTTAAACGCTTTATAACTTTTAAAGGTTTCATTATGTAATTTTTAAGTTAATAATTGATGTTATAGCACTAGCCATTGAAAGTTTATTTTGTTATTACTTTAATTAAATCCTATCTTAGTTTTAAGTGTGAAAGTATGATACTATGTTGAGACGATCGGCGGTACTGTCAAGGTCCAATTTACCCCCGACATGAGAGGTGCTAGATGACTTAAATTAAATTATAGTAACAAATTAGGTAAATAGATCCATATTTGAAGATCCATTCATAGGGCTCAGGACATTTAAGGGACAATTTTTTAACTACCAGAATTTTTGCCAGATAGCAAAATCAGCATATTTTAAGTAATCTAAGTGAATGTATAGAGGAATTTTATAAAATTACGGAATACTCATGACGGTTGAATTTTTTTTTCACAATTTTATACAATTTAAAATTAAGCCATAATTAATAAATTAATTAATTTTAAATTGTATAAAATTGTTAATCCGTTTTTCAATCGTCATGAGTATTGAGACCATTGAGTTGGGAATATTAATCTAGAGGTCCAATCAAAACGTCGGATTTCAGTATTTCGCGAAACAAGTTTTTAAAAAATAAGAATACGGCCGTCTGCTCCCAAATGACGAGAAAACTTTATCATTCTACCCGTGGCGCCGTCTATCTCTCAATGGTTCGTTCAAATAAGACACGTTTTCCGGCAAAAATATATATATTTTTTTAAATAATGGATGGCGCCACGGGTCATATGATAACGTTTTCTCGTCATTTTAGAGGAGACGGCACATTCGGAATTTTCAAAAACTTGTTTCGCGGGGAGCAGATTTGATTGGATCTCTAGATTAATATTCCCAACTCAATGGTTGAGACGCTTTTCGCGTGGCTCCCAATCCTCCTGAAGCTCGAAAAGTAAGCATTTCCCTCTAAAAATTAAATTAATCTGGTATCTCATTGGTTCTCTAAAATGTGACGTATTTCTACCCCATTGAAACACACGCCAGAAACGTGTTTCCTTTGCCCCTTCTCTTGTAGGGTGAAAACTCGACCGTGTTAGCAGACGGTTTTTCGATTTCGTTTCTTATCCCTTTCAATAGCGTTAGAACTAGTTTCTTGTAAAAGAAAGTTAATATTTATTTCCTTCCCACTAAAAAGCTTACAATGGCGCCATCTAGTAACGATAAAAATATTAAAATGGAACCTCTGAGGGCTTCCATGTAAATGTTTGTTTCCTTTTGGCAAAGATAATATAGAACTTAGTACCTCGATTCGAATTCAGAGAGCTTTCCGATTGGCGGTTTTGTAACTGAAGCGATTACCCACTTCCGTTACGTGACATCCGAAAACTTTGTCTCCATCAGTTGCTGTAAGGCTCTACCTGTAGTCAGGGCTGGACTGACTAGTAGTTGGCCCCTCCGGCTATGCAATCGTGTAGGCCCCATTTCCCAATATTTCCTCTATGACCCCCAATTTAGGTTGGCCTCGATCTGACCGCGATCGCCGGTTAGCCACCCGGGTCCGTCCAGGCCAGTCTGTAGTTGGTAGTCAAGGTAACAATGGATCTAACTTGATTCGGAGTTCCGGCCGGAAGTGGCTAAACGCTATTGAATACGCGCGTGGCAGTGATTTCGAATCGATGGTACTCGAGGTCTGTACTACCTTTGTCCGTGACATAGTTCCAAATTTCTAAGGATGTTCTTAATCTGCCAAATAGATTTCATGGGCATGTGTTACGACGTCCAGAACTGCGTAGCTCGCTCCGTGAACGAAACGTGGAACATCGGGCCATGCGCCGTGGCCAAGTGTGAGAGGCAGGACAGCGGCATGCTCCTCGAAGTGCGAATCATGTAAGCCACTCGTTGCACTACAATCATAAGCCTATCATAAGATCCCCATAAGTAAAGGTCTACGATAGGGGCCTATGGTAACGGCATTGCCCTGGAGATAAGAAAATTAACGTACGACGATAGGGCAATAGCGCCATCTTCGTTTTCCAAAATTTCTACATCTAAAATATTATCTTACTTGGTAGAGCCATGGGCCAAATAATGATAAATCCAGGACATGACTCTCGTACCTTCACACGTACTATATCGGTCGTCCACCAAAAAAAAAAATTGGGAACAAAATCAAGCAGAAATTTCCGGTTTCCCGAACGCCATCTAGTGTTGACTAAGTCGGAATTTGGAAATATGTGGCGGTTGTAATTCGAAAATCCTGCAATATTTGGCCCCTCATTTTTAGATTAATGTTAATGATTCTTGGAAAGTATGTGTTTAATATTATATAATTATATATATTATACTAATTACGAACTTAGTACGTATAAAAATAAGTACTTACTTTAATAACCACACTATCTATGACAACTGTGAATAAACATTCTAGAATATTTACTACGACGACCACGTGTATTATTTTTGAAATCTGTCACTAAAAAATTGGCCCCCAAATGATGTAGGTCCACGATCGCGGGTTTTTCCCAATAGGAGGCAATAGTGGTCGGGTGTTAGTGCTGTTGGACGGGTTTTTCGCAAAGAGTCATGTCCTGGATTTATCATTATTTGGCCCATGGTGTTTCTAAGTTTAAAAACGTTCGCGCACGGCTTGCGCGCATTCATAATATATTTCGCGAAATTTATTTCAGAAATGCATAGTTGAGAACATAACCACTAGGAGGTGTAGATTTTGAATACCTACCTCTTAATAACGGGTATGTGATCGTCAAAAATTTGGCATAGACCTTTGCTTATGATAGGCTTATGAAGTAATCTACCATAATTGGGACAAGCCAGTGATTCTTTATTTCATCGCGCGCAGGTGTCCCAGATTCCACAAGCACATCCGCGCCAAATGCGACTACATCGAGGACTTGAAGCTGCCCTTCCCTCAATGCTGTCCTCACACCGTCTGCAAAAAGGACTCTACCTTAGTCGAGAAGGTCAGCGCCGAGAACCAGGACAGCGGACCCATCCTCAAGAAGCCGAAAAAGCCCAACCCTGAGAAGAACGGTCTACACCATCTCCCAGCTACAATGAACAGCCACAACGCTTCGTCTAACGTCTCTTAATGACGTATTTCAACTCATAAACGCGTACCTAATGATATTTTAAACACATCGCTATCTATTGTTCCATACTACATATCATAAGTGTATAATATTGTAACATAAGTGTGACATTTACTATTCTTCACATGCAAAAGTTTTAATGAGAGCTATTCGCGAGACAGGCTTCATTACGGGCTTCGCGCCACACGTAGCCTTTGACAGCGACTCGCTAGGGGGATATTTTCATCTTGTGATGACGTCACTCCGTAACTAGCTCTCAGTAAAATATTCCCCAAAGTGACAAACTTAACAATATTATAAACTTATGTACATATTTATGATGCATTAACGATTTGCCAAATTAAAAATTCGATTTTAAATTAAGTTATAACGATTATTCAAAAACAGTTAAAATGGAATTGTCACCACCCTAAAATTGGTTAAAAACCATTTAAATGGATAGAGGACGTCCGAAAATGGTTATACGAAAAATTTCATGTTAATATTTCCAGTATTTGATTTATTATTAGCAACCAAATTTTGAGTTTTATCCCCCCGACCTACCTGCAGCGCCATCTCGTGAACGAAATATTATTTTCCCCGGTTTTATCGTTTTTCGGTCGGAACTGTCGTCTGCTACGACAATATCCTTGGCTTTTTAACCGAGTTATATTCGTACATTGTAGTTTATCGTGTTTTTAAAATGCCTTACACGCCGCTTCATTCTTTTGGCGGTGCACGTAGGTTCAACAGCGATTTCTGAAATTTTTGAAGCCGTTTGATGTAGGTTGCGGGAAAAGTAGCGTAACTTTTTAAATACTTTTCCAATAACTATAAAATTTCAGGGAAATAATCATTAATATATTTTCTATCAATCTGTTAAAAAACCTCGTAAATGTTGGTTTTGGCAAGGATTCTATATTTTTGGAAGGATATTAAGTGACTAGGTTCCCCTGTATAAACGGCCTGGCGGGAAGAGCGTGGAGTTTTACAAAAGAATGATGTCACTTTTACCGCTTTTACTCACCCCCAAGGCCAAATCGCTCAACGGCGAAATGGGCTTTGGCGCCTTCACGGTAGCGATATTTGACCATGGACACTGTATCTCTAACCGGACGGGAAAAGCAGCCTAAAAGAGGAACTGTCCGTTTGCGTCCTACTTCGTATTAGCTGAAATAGTCGGCCGTACTCGATTCGCAAGGCCGTCAAGGTCATTCGAAAGAATGTAAACCCCCATTTCAAACGGAACGTTTTGTCGACCACGTGACGAATTATATGGCCTTGACAGCCCGAAACTTTCAAAATTCTTGAACCTCCCCCCTTTACAGAGAGACGGTGGCGGCGGCAGGTGATTTTGCATGGTGGAAGCTACAGCTTTTCCCGTCCGGTTAGAGATACAGTGTTCATGATTTGACCTTGGCTGGGTAATTTTTGGAAGGAGCTACTGCGCAGTCGCGCGTTTTCTTTCCGGCGCGAAAGCGCCATCACTTCCTATCCTTCTAAAAATATAGAATCCTTGGTTTTGGTGACAATTCCCCTGTAAAGTCAATATTTTTAAAATGATAAAAGTCAAACCATATAATTCTTAGAAAACGAATAAATTGATAATGGAAGAATTTCCATTATTTCCTAATAATAATCGGGATTAAAAACCTTTAACTGCACTTGCGGGGGATTGTGATAATGGTCCGCCTACAGATTTGCTTAAAAAGGTAGATTATATTGCACTCACGATAAGAAAATGAAAGATATGGTATAAGCGCGCGAAATATCATTGTGTAACCTCTTTCTTAACGCTTCGGGAATGTCTTGGCTGACAAAATTCGCACACTGATAAGCAATGTCTTGGCAACGGTGCGCAGATAGGCATACATTTCACCAGGTTTCATTAGACGACATTTTAGTTTAAAAGTAGCGACTTGGACAAGCAGAAGGCTCTTTTTACAACCGATTCCCGATCGAACGCGCATTCTAGGACATTATGACAAAGGACAACGATGAAAAAAGAACTATAAGTGGTAAGCCCATATTTGAGCAGCGCGTCTTTGCAAACTTTGTTTAGCGTCTTCTAGAGATAATGTTTTTTTTTCTTAAAAATTTACTTTGCATGGACAAAATTTAAAACGTAAAATTTTTTCAACCTTGAAATTAAATTTTATATTATTATTATTAGTCACTAGGAAATAATGTGCACACATAAATACTAATTTTATTTCTCACACATGAATACTAATTTTACTTCTCACACACGAATACTAATTTTATTTCTCACACATGAATACTAATTTTATTTCTCACACATGAATACTAATTTTATTTCTCACACTTTTTCTACCGTGGTTTTGTAGGGATATTTGAGTAATTATGGAAACTGCCATGAGCCGGCGCAGGTACATAAATTGATACTTTCCTGAAAATAGATATATTCGCATATCCATTTGAACTATCGGACCTTTTCAAAGTTCATTTGGTAGGGAGCTTGAATTTCGGGAACGGTGTGGAAAGTAGGTAGCGTGAATTTCGGGAATGGTATGGAAAGTAGGTAGCGTGAATTTCGGGATTGTTATATAAAGTAAAGAGCGTGAATTTCGGGAATGGTGTGGAAAGTATGTAGCGTGAATTTCGGGAATGGTCTGAAAAGTAGGTAGCGTTAATTTCGGGAATGGTATGGAAAGTAGGTAGCGTGAATTTCGGGAATGGTGTGGAAAGTAGGTAGCGTGAATTTCGGAAATGGTGTGGAAAGTAGGTAGCTTGAATTTCGGGAATGTTATGGAAAGTAGGGAGCGTGCATTTCGGGAATGGTGCGATACGCAGATTTGTTTAAGGGGATGCGTTTTTATCCGCGGGGATTTTGTAATCGACCTGACGAGCGTTTTAATCCTGATTAAGTAGCGCAATTGTGTATCTATTTAGGATAAACATTATCTTATTTGTTATTTTTCGCACGATTACGCGGTTTACAACGTTATCTCGCTAAATTCGGTAATCTAGATTTTACCCAACCCAACCTATTTTTAATGTATACCACAATTCTAATCTATAGGTAAAATCAGAAATAAACAATACATATCTTGCGTGCGAAAATGAAACATGTATTTTTACAGGCTACCAATTATTTTCAAATGGAGCAAATTTCCTGCCATTGTGCGGAAGCATACACCGCATCACGGCTTAACATTTAACGAGTGTATTACTCCGCCTGACGAAGTATTTCTACTTCCGAAAGAATTTTTTTTTAAATCGGTGGGAGCCGGCGAAGATACATGTTTCAATAGAGTAACATTAACACTATAGGAATACAGATAGATACAATGGCAATAAACGCTTTAAATTTCAAGACCTAAAAACTAGTAAAAAATAGGGAAAAATAAAAAATTTTGTTTAATTTTTTTTCAAAAACAACTAATTATACATTAATCACAACACTAATATTGAAGTACCCTGCTAAGAGCGAAAATAAGAATCCACAAACACATAATTCAAAAAAAGACTTGCAAATAAAATTTTATCATTGATACTTCCCAGTAAAAAATGGCGTAATGATATGTAAATAATATTAGAAATATCAGCTGACCACAGCGCGAAGACTGTTCAAGTGAAAGTTTTGTTTGTGGAAGATCAGGGGACCATGCGTGTACATAAAATTCACGTGACAATGCGCCGTAAACCTCTTCTATACCACGCCTAACACAGCATTGACGTTACAAAAACCTCAGGACATCCGTTCATATATTCGAACTCTAAAGATTTATCAAATTTGCCACATTGAAAAAACGCGATAACGTTTAGTACCTCTACCTACGAAAATATACCTATAATATACATCGATGATAATATTAACTAAAAGAAGCAGAAACCGATTCTAGGGGAGAACGTGTTCCGTATGGAGTCCTAGAGAAGCCCCAAAATATTTATCGAAACAGATTCCGTAAACCGGTAACCCTAATTTAAATTTTCCCCGGGGGGAAATCGCTATGAGTCGTCGAAATTCTAGTCCGTCTAGCAGCAGCGAGTATGAGGCGAATGAAAGTAAGCCATTTTTTTTAATTTAATGAAAATAGTTTAAAAATACCGAGAATATCAGAGTGGTTTTGAAAAAAAATGACGACTCACGGCCTTATCGTTAATTTCTAATTATGTCCCTTATCACCGCCTCGTGACAATCAGAAGAACGTTCCGATAACATTAAGCGCGCTTCTTCCAAATTTCCAAATCGATTTTAATATAACTTGCTATCCGTTTTGCCGTCATGAGAGTTATAGATAAAGTAGGCCTTGGTGTGTACGCCGGTAGGTACTAGCAACGCCTAACGGTTTTCGTCGGAACTAAACGGATCGAAACTGCGTGTTTACGTTGAGTACGTCTCGCCTCCTGGTCGACACTGTTATTTACGACCGCGCTTACTTTCGTTTTGCGTCAAATGGCGCGAGTGTTATAAACGAGGATTATGAAATTACCCAAAAATTCTAAAAAGGTTGTCTGACAGGAAAATGTTAGCACGTACTTTCAAGTATATTATGTTCCCTATGTTGCAAGGGTTAATGTCTAACACAATGTCAATAATCTAATAAAAGTAAAGATAACGAGTTGGGTGAAAATTAAACTTCGGATTCCCTCCTACGAGGCTACGCGAGATGTAACCGGGTTGCCGTAATTTTTCCAGAGATATTCACAGACATAATTAGGCTATAATTAGACAATTTTTTACTTAATAATTTTCTTGTATTTTATTAAGATGAGCGAATAGATATAAGAAATGTATATAAAGGTCTAGATAAATTTCGGGGCGTCTAAGCCTAACATAAAATACGGAATTGACACCTAGCAGACACCGAGGAAGGCACGTGACCAAGAGCGCGAGCTCTCTTAGCATTTTAGTACTAAGTGCTTGACCTTTCCGCAGGCCGTAGTCTTTAGACACCATCTGTTGGTGACTTTTAGTATAATTTTTAAGCAGGAGACAATGGCTCTCGCGACGATAGCACGAGCTTTCTTACCGATAGATAGCGCCTTATAAGGATAGCCTGCAGAAACGTAATTTCTGCTAGCTGTCACCTCCGTATTCACTCCCTTAGAAATATTTTATCTAGACCTTTATACAGGGTGTCTCAATTTGCTCGATCAGGCCATTTTTCTCAAAATGTATTTATGCTAGGGTTCTGAAATTTTCAGGGTTTATTTGTTAGGTATGGAAGGCTTTGGTTACTAAATTTCAGAAAAATCGAACGATTTTGTGCCGTTTTGGAAAATTTATTTTTTTCACCGGTAGGTGTCAAGCAAAATGTTTCATTAGAAAAGCTGTAGGGCATAGTCGAAAGTGTAAAAATAATTTTGGTTCGGTTGAAAAAGACCTATTTTTCACTGAGTTTGGAGGTCGGGGGAAAAACAAGTTGTACTAGCAGGCAATAGCCTTTAACGATTTGTAGGTAACATGCATTTCAGTTATAAGATTTCGAAAAATAAACAATAATTAGCCCAAGTGACAAATGTTTTTTATTGACTTCTACAAAATGTTTTCAAAAATGCCACCTTCTGATGCAATGCACAAATATGCACGATGTTGCATATTGCGAAATGCTCCCCGAACCATTTCTGGAGTCACCCGGCGACATGCTTCGATAATTCTTAGTCGTAAATCTTCAACGCTCGTCACAGGTGTTTGGTATACGTAGTCCTTTACGAATCCCCAAAGAAAAAAGTCGAGTGGTGTTAGATCACAGGATCTTGCAGGCCAACGAACAGGACCAGTTCTTCAGATCCATCTTCCAGGAAACTCGTCGTTTAGATATGCAACCACGTCACGATATTGGTGAGGTGGCGCCCCATCTTGCTGGAACCAGATGCGTCTGTACTCGGCCAGAGGAATGTCGTCCAACACGTTGGATATTTCATTTTGAAGGAACTCCAAGTAGTTTTGACCGTTCAGACGATTTGGCAGGAAGAACGGGCCAATAATTCTGTCACCTAACAGACCAGCCCACACATTTAAGCGAAACTGCACTTGGTGGCGGTGAGGAAATCCCCAGTGTGGATTCTCGTAGTCCCACATATGTTGTTTTTGACGGTTGAAAGGCCCATCTCTTCCGAATGAACATTCGTCGGACATCAGTAGTTGATCGTGAAAATCCTGGTGTGCGTCAGCCATGAGGCTAAACCAATTGCAGAAGTCGAGTCGGCGCTGTCTATCACCGTCATGCAGTCCTTGGTGAAGTGTCGCTCGATAAGGATGAAAATGGTGTCGTTTGAGTGTTCTCCAAACGTAGTTTCGATCCAACCCTAAGTCAAAGCTGGCAGTCCTGACGCTCGCTCGAGGATAGGCGACGAAGTAGGCAAGTATGGTGTTTTCCATGTCGATGTCCTGGAGACCACGACCACGAAACCTCGGATTGATATTACCCCAGTTGTCGAAGTCGCGGACCACTGTAAGAACCGTCGTATGACTTGGTCTTCAATTGGGAAATCTTCGTCTAACTAACTGACTTACTAGAGTAGCATTACGACGACCTTCTCCGTAAAATAATTCTAGCATATTAGCGCGCTGATCTCGAGTGTGAAGAGGCATACTGGACAATAATCGGTGAAGCTGAGATAATGTTTTAACTTTGAAATGTAAACGCTTTAAATACTACTCGGACAATTGATATTTCACGTTAAAAAACAACAAAAGAAAAATAAGCGTAATTTTTGGTCTACAAATCTTTGTTTGATGATCTTACTCGTAACCACGTCGAAATGGAAGACGCGGTCTTTGTCTACTTTGTCTAATTAGGTGTTGAACGTAATAATTTTCTTTAACAATAACTTTTTGCAGATCTGAAAGCATAAGTTCCCTAAAATAAATGTACATGTGTGTTGTGATTATGTACGATTGTTTACGTTAAAGGCTATTGCCTGCTTCTACAACTTGTTTTTTCCCCCGACCTCCAAACTCAGTGAAAAATAGGTCTTTTTCAACCGAACCAAAATTATTTTTACACTTTCGACTATGCCCTACAACCTTTCTATTGAAACATTTTGCGTGACACCTACCGGTGAAAAAATAAATTTTCCAAAACGGCACAAAATCGTTCGATTTTTCTGAAATTTAGTAACCAAAGAACCCTAGCATAAATACATTTTGAGAAAAATGGCCTGATCGAGCAAATTGAGACACCCTGTATACGTTTGGATGAGCGTGTTCATACAATTTCCTAGTGATAATTAAATTCCCCAAATTTTTAACACCAATATTTTAAACTTCCCAGACTTTTCGCTGCACTCTTTGGGTCAAAATTAGGCCATATTTTATTTTAATGACGTTTTTTGTACTGTTCTTGGAGTAGTCCAAAAGTCGTTGAGTGACCTTCGGAGTAATTAACAGAGGGACGTTTCGCTCCTCTAACTTTCCCGACTAAAAAATACGGGTGACGTATCGATGACATTTTGCTACGAAAAGCCCTGGACGTAAGGGTAAATTCGATGAGGCACCCTGTTTTAAGCATAAACTGAACTGAACCTCTAGGTATTTCGTGACGAATGAGCTACATAAAAACGAGTTCGGCAAGCGTAGCTTATTTTATAGAAAGGCCTAATGCCCTATTAACACAGGGACGTTTCGCTCCCCTAAAATGTAAGCCATACTTCTTCCAAGGTTCCAATCCCTCTCTCCACTAAAAAACACGTAACTCAATCTGCGCATGTGCGAAGATATCACCAGTAGCGGCCATGTTGAAAAAAAACAGGATTCGTGTCTACTGATTTTCTTAATTTTAAATATGACCACCTCTTGTAATACCTTCGCACCATGGACACTGTACCATGTTCGCACTGTCTTGCGCGGTAGCTGTTACGCCTATTTTTCCGGATAGAGGGATAGGTAGATGACTTACCAAATTAAGTGGCAGCGAAACGTCCCAAGAACAACTCCTAAAGAGATCGCGTCCCGAATGTCAACAGGCAAGGGTTCCCCACGCGGTACACCGATAGTAGAGAAAGTTAATAAAATGATCGGTGACGTTTTTACGAGTACTTCATGGAAATGTCAAGAGTGTAAAGGCGAAGCACGGAGCGCAAACACATATGGCGTTGAATGATTTGTCGTTAAAACCCACTTGCATGTACATATTTTTCCGCCAGCTCTAAGCCGAAATACATTTCCATAGACCTAAGTTACAATTACTGCGCTGTATGACAATGAGTTCTTATGTTTCAGAAACGTCCCTGGTGGACAAGGATGGCCAGGATGCGGAAAATGGGGTAAGACACCCGGTATATGCTTATTCATAAAACAAAAATGTCAAGAACGTATTCAGGTTTCCGATAACGTTTGAGGCTGTATTCCAACGTTCAACTTTAACGCTATTAATTTAACCATATGTAACATAATTACTCATAAGTGTGCCTCTGTTTAACATCTCTGTATTAAAAATTTAAATGAGACCTTGTTTCACAGCCACCAAAGAAAATGCGGACTAACGTCGCGTAAAACTGGTTTTAACTTCCTTCCCTCCCCGACAGAACTAGTTTTGATGACGATAAAACCGTCATCAACTGGAAAGTGACGGTCAATTACGTCATATCCTTGCAACAAGGTCTCATTGAGGAAAAGTTCTTTCTGGCACACTTATGAGTAATTATGTTACATATGATTTAACTAATAATTTAGTTCGTACAACTTTAATGAAAGCTGAATTTAACTATATTATTTTAGAATTCATCATTAATAACAAAATTATTGGTAGGTACTATATTATTGTGTCAAGAAATATATTTTTAAACAAGACCCCGACAGATGGCGTTACAGTTTCCATTTTAATTGTAATATTTAGTCGGCTCTATGTAATTTGCGACCGAAAACTATCTCAACATTGAAACCTAGATAGGTAGCGGCTAAAGCAGACGCTATTAGTTTTTTCTCGTCATTATTCGTAAATTTTACTTGCATTTTAATATAATTTTTGAATCGTTTGCTTATATTTTGATATGTTTAGTTAAGAAAAAACGTTCTTATGACTTTTTAATTTGTCTGTAGCAGACGCTAGATCATAGGCGCCGGTACGCCACCTAGACTCGTTTCGGTCGCGAATAGTTCTTGCTTCCTTAAGCGACTCGAACGCTCTCGGTAACCTAAATACGTTCCTAATAATGTATATAAGATTAATTTGGTCTTGAACGTTTTGGCATTTTCTTGGTCCATTTATCGAAATCTTGCAACAATTTAATATTTTTAAAAATCCTGGATTTATTTTTAAAAAATCAACAAATTCATTGAAATATTCACAAACCAACAAAATCCAAAAAATACAAATTCGTGTATTTTTTAAAATGAGGTTGGAATTTTGGAAAATTCAAAAATCCGAAAAATCCGACATATTTCAGATTTTTTATTTTTTTTCTGACTATCCGATCACTCAATTTATTTAAGTCACGCCAGCTAGAAAGCTCAACTTTGACCCGATATTTTAAGAGTCCGGTAACTTAATGCATTAATAGCTATCATAAGTAAAATCAAACAAATAAGTATGACACTTCGTATGGTTTTAATGCTAATTTTCTGACCGAACCTTTTTCCAACACTGACACTCTCGTCTAGCTCCGACTCGGACTCGCAACTGAAATGAGTAGTATATTATCGTCCTTGCTAGTAGTATATTTCGTCTTTGGCATATGTAGACACCAGGGGGCTCTGTGTCTAACTAAATTTTTAATTGCCCAATAATTCAAAAAATCAGTTCGTTAATATTTTTTTAAGTTGTCGTAATTAATAATGTTTTCAATTTAGTGTGAATACAGGGTGTTTCAAAAGGTTATGCAAAAATTTGAAGGAGTTGTAGGGGTGAGTTGAGAAGTATGTCTGTTTTGCCCCATTTTCCTACGATGAGTGAAAAGAGCGCCAGAGAGCTTCAAAGTGTGGCCTACTAACCCCTGGAAGTAGGCTGCAACAAGCGCAAAACCAAGCAGAAGGGAAACGCGTACATTAAGGTTTGGGTTCGTGTTATAGGTAAAAAAGGACTATGTAAACAAATCGAGCTAAACAGCGTAAAAAAGTAAACAAACTTAAATAGTGTTTAAAGTCGTGATGGACCGCGATTTTTCATCACTTTCAAACTGCAACAATGGAGTTCACTTCGGAAGAACTGGCGGGTATTCATTTGTTTTTTGTTATTTATCTCAATTCCCACGCATTCGCCAATTCATCGTACCCCTGAAATCGCATTTCCCTGCTGCTTGGTTTGGCACTTGTCGCAGCCTACTTCCAGGAGTTAGTAGGCCACGCTTTGAAGCTCTCTGGCGCTCTTTTAATGCATCGTAGGAAAATGGGAAAAAAACAGGCATACTTCTCAACTCACCCCATAGGACTCCTTAAAATTTTTGCATCACCTTTTGAAACACCCTGTATTTTGAAATGTTAACAACAATTTAATTGCGAAACAAAACCAAGAAAATGAGACGAAACGCGGTAAACACGTACGACCTTCAAATCTCAGACATCGGATCCCTAACGGTGACACATTTTTGCGAGTCCCCTCCTGAGGCAGCCGAGGGTCACCCGTATTTCATCTCCAAAAACTCATGCTATTCTAATGAACGGAGTTCTACCGTAAAGTTAGCCCCCAAATGTACATTTAAATAAATAAGTCAATTTGAGTTGAAAATAATTGATAATAAGACAATAACAAAGGAAATAAATGATTAATATAATAAAAACAAGAAGTCGCCTAGTAAGCTAATCCAGCTAAACTGGTACAAGTTTCCGTGCGGCCGTTGGCCTGTGTTTTTAGTTTGTCCGGGGCCCATTCAGCCTGGAGGCTCGGGCCCCGTATTTATTGTTTTCCCGGGGCTCGTGGATCCTGGGGCCCCGTATTTATTGTTTTACCGGGGCTCGTGGATCCTGGGGCCCCGTATTTATAGTTTAACCGGGGCTCGTGCATCCTGGGGCCCCGTATTTATTGTTTTACCGGGGCTCGTGGATCCTGGGGCCCCGTATTTATAGTTTAACCGGGGCTCGTGCATCCTGGGGCCCCGTATTTATAGTTTAACCAGGGCTCGTGCATCCTGGGGCCCCGTATTTATTGTTTTACCGGGGCTCGTGGATCCTGGGGCCCAGTATTTATTGTTTTACCGGGGCTCGTGCATCCTGGGGCCCCGTATTTATAGTTTAACCAGGGCTCGTGGATCCTGGTGCCCCGTATTTATTGTTTTACCGGGGCTCGTGGATCCTGGGGCCCCGTATTTATTGTTTTACCGGGGCTCGTGGACCCTGGGGCCCCGTATTTATTGTTTTATCGGGCCACGTGGTACCTGGGGCAACGTATTTAGTATGTTACCGGTACCTGCTGTAAATTCCTGCAATAACATACCGCTATCTTTAGATTAATTGTCGAACCACTATTTATCAGACGACAATTTCTAGAATCCAACGAGCTTTTTTATTTCAATAATTTAATAGTACAGCGATTAATTTAGGGCTGGCGCCACGTGCCCGGCTGCCATGGCAGCCTTATTACGCCGTATAACAAAACAACTGTAGGCAGTATTGCCAGATTGTGGGAAATTTCAAATATTGTGGGAATTTTTTCGGTTCATTTTGGCTCGGTGGGAAAAGGGTAATTTTATTTTCTAAAACGTTTATTTTGTGAGAATTTTCATATCAGCGGGTATATTTATCCTATGTTTTTTTTTTAATTTGACTATCAATAGAAAGCCCAAAATTATCTAGAACAGTGTATTTTTCGAGGAGCTAACCACTCTTAGAAAGTCTGTACACCGGATTACGCTTAGATTAGCACTGCCAAAGGCAGGGACTTCAAAGATTACGCGTAATCCCATTAGTACAGTCAAAGGTACGGCTCTGTACACCGATTACGCGGGTTGATCAGCCCCTCGGTATTTTTGTGAATCTTGGGATTTTATAAATAATCTAAAGGAGGCGCCTCCAAATACTACAATCAATCAATAAATAGGCCTAACAACCAAATTTAATTTGAAAAAATTCGTTTTCCAAACATTTTGAAAATTCGTTGGGGGCGGGGCTAAATAGGGGTGTTTGAATTCATTGGAACCAAGGACAGTAGATACAGGGACGAGAAAGCAGGGAAAAAAATTTCGATTTTAAACGTCTTCATATTCACTGGGAGTTAGATGTAAACAAACCGCGGCCATTGTTAAGACGTGGTTCACCATGGACAGTATTATTGTAGTTAGTTTTTACCATTTTGATGTTAAATTAAAAATAAAACTACGAGCGTAAATAATAAAATGCCCATTTGTTTTGAACACTTAAGCCTCGTTAAGAACCGCTAAAATTAGGTGACCGCCATTTTTTTTTTGTTTACAACTAACTCTCCTTGCGTTTAGGTCGTTTTAGGTGATATATTCCAACAGAGGCCGCCAATACACTTTCTCGTCCCTGTATCTACTGTCCTTGTTGGAATCATCCAGCAATGGGAATTTTGACTTTCGAGCATTGGCAACACTGACTACAGGACTACAGGAGCTGCTACACCATAATTTATTTATCGCCTTCTATTTCAATCCAAAAGTATCAATAAAAAATCATTGTTCCAAGCTTCCCCCTCCCCGTATTCCTCCAATGGGGGAATGCTGTTATTTCAGGTGAAAACCGTTTGTTCATTCTGGAATCACTCATCCATTTTTAAATCCCCCCGCCTGGCGAAAATAAAGATAGGGCCAAAATAAGTATTTCCAAATAGGCAGTAAGCCCCCCCCCTGTTTCCACGTTTTCGGGGTCGCAATGGGCAACTAAAACGTGAAAGGCGCTTGAGAACTCAGCGGGCCTGGAAGTTATATTTGTTGTGTACGGACGCGTTCTCATTTTGGTCACTTTACCCCATCACGCGGGCCAAGTTTGTTTTTGATTAAAACGGCGTAAACTTCACCTGCCTTCCGATAAGAGTCTCCGCTATCATCCTAACTTGTGGATTCCCAACCGAACGTCGCGACCCTTTTCGGCTCTCGTTCTTCGGGTTTTTTGGTCGTATTATTTTTTTGAGCGATTTCGCGTCCGCTTTGGAACACGGCGGCAGAGTGACAACGCGATGTCTTGTACGTAACAAACTGTTTTCTTTGGTAGAATGAAATTCATTTAGCCGTAAAATATAGAAGTGCCGCGTAATCAACACTCGACTGTACGGGAATCATTCCATTCAAACTTTTAGCTCTGATCACGTCCGAAATATTCAAGAATTTTTTGTACGCCTAACATGCCAGAAAAAGTAAGATCGAAGGCTTTATTTTTTCATTCAGATTCGAAAGGTTAAAGTTTTACGAAATCAACTACTTTTAATTCCTAAAGCCCCGTTCACACTGTACAATTAATTGGGCCACTTAATTGTATCTAATTAATTGTAAGGAAGAAAATTTTATAGTGTGAACAGAAATATTATAACAATGGTTCCAACTATTTCTGTTCACACTATGCAATTTTCTTGTTTACAATTAGTTGGATACATTTAAGTGGCCCAATTAATTGTATAGTGTGAACTGGGCTTTAGTTAATATATTTAATGCGCATAAAATGATGGGATATTGTGCAATATAATGATAAATTTTACCTGGTTGAATTTTTCAAGTACGCTTGTTTTTAAAGTTTATACCGTCTGTCCTATTTTTTTTTAATAGTTTTTGGACGATGATTCTAAATATAAAACTAGATCAACGTTTGACCAATGCGGGCAGTTAATTAATCAAATTTAGACGCGCGGAGTTTTAGATTAAATGAGTTAATTAATCAAATTTAGGCGCGCAGTTTTAGAACAATATAGAAAACTGTATGGCAAAATTGTACGGGTATTTTTCGCACTTTCCAGATGTTTCTAACAAGGTACTTTGAGTAATTATCTGACTGTATTATAGCTAGTTGAAAAATGTACCGGCAGCAATTATCTGACTGTATTATATTAGTATAACCGTACTTTATCAAACCTCGCAGCAGCGTTAATCGCGTCGAAAAACGTAATTTTTAAGAACCAATGAGATTGCAGTATTATTTGATTTTATTAAAGTGGAGGAGCATACCGGGGGCCCCAACGGGTGGAATTGGAGAAACGCTAAAAATAATCTCGACATATTCATTCTCCCTGAGTATAAATAAATACATCCTTGCCCGTACTTTATCAAACTAAGAAAAAAAGGTACGTCAAATAAAATAGACGTGTAGGGATAACTTGTAGCAGTGTAGATTGTACACAATAAAGCTAATTCTGAACTCAGCTACAAGTTTCCCCGTTCACGTTTTTGTGGGGTTGCTTAATCTAATAAAATTAAAATAGACAAATATGCAATTTCCTTAAATTTTTTATTTAAAATATAATTTTTTCCTCATAGTTGCGATTGTTGTAGCAATAAGCCTTTCCAGAAATTCGTCTGTACAACTTGTTCTTGAGATAGTGTAGTCCAACCTATGGACGAATTCAATCGCTCTCTTTAGTGGGAGAGCTGGGAAAGCATTGTAGACCGGGGGGACAATAAACAATAAGGTCATGTTATTTTATGGAAAGGGTTATTTTAACGATAATTCGAAGAGGGTCCTTTAATATTCCCAGGAAAAACATTTTGGAAAAAATACAATTATTACAAATCAAGAAAATCCCAGCCGATTGGCTAAACACGTTTTTGGAAAAGATTAGATACTTAACAATCTAGTTGTAAGGGAAAAATATCCTGTTGTAAAACAAGCTAACGGAAAATATTTTGTCACTTAGCCAGGTGACACAATACTTGTTTAGAAAAGGTCAACAGCCCGCTAATTCCCGTCAGATATCTTTGACAAAATATTTGGAACAGAGTCCCAGCTGCTTATGTTAGCTCTGACGTGGTCAAGGCAAATAAACAATTACTTATTCCGATGACAAAAGCCGTTTAACATCGATGACAAACGCGATATATTTTTTTATCAAAATTACCTCACGTATTGATTTAACATCGAAATAGGGTAGATAAATTGCATTGTAACGATTTAACAAATAGGTATCTATAAGATACGATAATTTTCAGTATTCTAATATTCTAAAGCTTGGCTGGTTCGACAGGAAACGGGGGGGGGGGGATTATCGCCCATACTTAATTAGGGCACCCCGGTCTGATTGGAAATAAAAATACAACTCCATTATCTCAATATGCCCGACTTTTTAAAACACTTCAACACGGTTGGCTGATTCAAACCTAGTGAATATTTTAAAAGTACGGAATGTATTTCAATGATGTAATTCAAGCAATGAGCAAAATAGTTTACGTAATAAATACATTCTTAAGTACACCAATATTACAACGAGTAATTAAATTTAATGAAGATTATCTAAACTTTAAGTTGAATTATCTTAATAACCAATCAATCAACTTGTCTTATTTGAAATACACAATGCATAGTTATTTATTTTGTTGAATCATCTTGAATCGTTAGTTGAATCATCTTAATTTCTTTGGCTGAAACATCTTAATTTCTTTGGCTGAAACATCTTAATTTCTTTGGCTGAAACATCTTAATTTCTTTGGCTGAAACATCTTAATTTCTTTGGCTGAAACATCTTAATTTCTTTGGCTGAAACATCTTAATTTCTTTAGCGGAAACATCTTAATTTCTTTAGCGGAAGCATCTTAATTTCTTTAGCGGAAGCATCTTAATTTCTTTAGCGGAAACATCGTAATTTCTTTAGCGGAAGCATCGTAATTTCTTTAGCGGAACCATCTTAATTTCTATAGCGGAACCATCTTAATTTCTATAGCGGAACCATCTTCATTTCTATAGCGGAACCATCTTCATTTCTATAGCGGAACCATCTTCATTTCTATAGCGGAACCATCTTCATTTCTATAGCGGAACCATCTTCATTTCTATAGCGGAACCATCTTAATTTCTATAGCGGAACCATCTTAATTTCTATAGCGGAACCATCGTAATTTCTTTAGCGGAATCATCGTAATATCTTGGCTGAATAATCCTATTTTAATTACCAACACAATTAGTTCGCGGAAAAATAGTAAATTACATAAAGATAATTAAATTAAGAAAAAAATCAGGGTTTAACTAACAAGATTTTAAAAATTGAAATAAACCCTGTCCCAAAATCAACAGCTATTATTTACGCAATCTAAGATTCTTATTTTCACACTACGGCAAAAACGCGTAAATATTTCTGTTGGCGCTATTTCAATAAGCTCGTTTTCTTTTAAAGAAAACAAAAACAAAACTTGTTAAATAATTATAAAAAAATAAAATCCGCCCCCCCCCCCCTTTTCTTCTCTCACGATCAATCAAAATCTGTAGATGAAGTATATGATATTACTCGTTCTAAACCAAAAGTATCCGGTTGCGTTTAGTCGTGAAAGGAACGCTTGGGGCTTCGAAAAATGGAACCGGGAAATTTTTGGCCGTTAACCCTTTTTAATTTCCGAAGACGCCTTTTTTGAAATGGTGGCCACCTCAATTCCGGAATATGCCTTCGTTAACCTCGATTTTATTTTATCGATACGCCATGGCGAGGATTTGTGTCATTTCAACTGTCGGCGAAATGTAACCCTAATTTTGGATACTGCTTACGTGGGTAATTACCCAACGCCGGAAAACACTGCCTTATGAAACGCAATACCTAGAGGTTAATCATTATCCATGTTTAAATTGATTTTTTTCGGGGAAAAAATCATAAAAATGTAAACAAAGAAATTTACCGGTTAATATTTCGGAGAATGATTAAAAAACATTATTCGTAAAATTTGAGCTTTTTATCATAAAAAACGTCGTTTTTCCGATTAATTTTACAAATTTATCAAAAAATTAATCGGATAATACAGAAATATAAATTACTTGATCAAAACATTTTTCGAATAATTTTGAGAGCTTTATCTATTGAATAAATATCATTTATAGCCGATTATAGAATTTGTGCTGATAACTGGTTTGTCCTTCCACGAATAATTACTGGACCTGGAACCAAATGACGCGCTTGGTGCTTTTACGGCAGCGCCCCAGTGTCAAGCAGGCTTGGAAATAAGGTTTATTTCTAAACTGGTCTATTTGGCCAGTGACTTGAATTATTTAAGTGGTCACGTAGACCAGTTGGTTAATAATACGGTAGATAATTTTAAATTAATAAACTGGACACTGGACCAGTGAACCCCTAGCTTCTGAATAAAAAAACTGGTCCAAGCAATTAATAAACTGGTCTTTGACCCAGTGACCACCGCTTATTTCCAAGCCTGGTGTCAAGTATTGGAAAAATTTCTATCCAAATAGTAAACACGTGCCCAATATTAGCGGACGACGTTAGGCCTAGCGTTCTTAGCTCGTCAGTCACCTTTATTTCCATTTTGACTAGGCATTTTTAAATTTATAATCTATTTAAACTTTCACAGAAACTATATATGCCAAAACATTAAAGCGAACTTCCTATTTAAATTATTTAAATTTTTACCCTTTAATTTTTATTCCAATACAACTATTACTGAATAACTTAAATCCTATTAAAATTCCAAAAGCCTCGCTTCTATTAAAAACAGCAGAGCAGACGACGGAATGCGGGTCATCTAACAATTTACGCGCGTGTTTTGTATTTGGATAGAAATATTTATCGATTATCTCGGTAGGAACGCTGACGGGCGATGCGAATTGTCTATGGTTGCTCTTTATAACGCCAAAGCTGATAATTTTCTATGCATAGAAAAGGCAGCATTTTTCAACAGAGAGGGGTTTATTTATGCGCCTATTATAATATTAGTATTATTATAGATCCAGGGTCATACAGACCTGGAAATATCGGCGAATTAAATTGTCGGCAGAAAATT